>NC_092722.1:19135288-19468419 GCF_047496885.1 Scyliorhinus torazame | reverse complement strand
CCCTTGCACCTGGGAGGCAACATACCAAACGTGAGTCTCTCACGCTCCCACAAAATCTCCTATCTGTGCCCCTGACTATAGAGTCCCCAATTACTAATGCTCTGCTCCTCTCCCCCTTTCCCTTCTGAGCAACAGGGACAGACTCCGTGCCAGAGGCCCGTACCCCATGGCTTACCCCTGGTAAGTCCCCCCCCCCACAAGTATCCAAAGCGGTATACTTGTTTCTCAGGGGAACGACCGCAGGGGCTCCCTGCACTGACTGCTTTTTCCCAGTCCCTCTTACAGTTACCCACCTTTTTTACTCCACCTTTTACGGAGTTTTTATAAGTGCAAAAACTCCATAAGGCCACTCAACCAAAACAAAGCACTGGGTGGAACCACAGTCCTTCACCCAAACAAAACTCGCCTTCAGCTATCAGCTTTGCCGCCGTCTGCAGCTCTGGCAAGTCCGAGACCCCAAAGATAGCCACCAACAGGCAAGGCTCCATCTGAATCCCAAGAATCCCTGACATGGTGCTGCAGGAGACCCAAGAGCATAGAAGTTTAGGATAGGACCAGACATATGCATGTGATTCACCAGAGCGCTGGCCAGATGTGCCCTGTGCCCCACCTTGAACTGAATCAAGCTGAGCCTAGCACATGAGGTGGAGTTGACCCTATGCAGAGCCTCACTCCACACCCCCATCAAAAAACCTAACCCAACTCCATCTCCCACTTCCTTTTTACCTCATCCAATGGAGCATGCTCTATGGACACAATCCGACCATAAATATCCAATATCCTTCCCTCCCCTAGCTCATACGCCGAAAGGACCCTATCCATCAAAGAGGTGCCAGGGGGAAGGAAGGAATTTTCTTACGCAAAACTTTACGCACCTGATAATACTTAACCAGACTAGTTCTCGGAAGCTGGAATTTATCCAGCCACTCCTCAGCAAACATCGCTCCTATAAACATGCCCCCAAACCTCTCCAACCCCCCCTCCCAATGCTCCAAACGACAGCTGGAACGAAGCAATGGTTTCCACAGATTGGAGCTAACAACGGATTGGCAACCAGATTGAAATGTTGCCTAAACTGTCTCCATATTTGCTGAGTGGCCACCAGCAGACTTGAAGCCCACTTTGCAGGGGAAAGTGGAGGCAGACCCATAACCAAGGCCCTCAATCTTGTACCTCTACAGGCACTCCTCTCTATCCGCCCCATATGGACTCCATACCCTAACCCACCCCGCGCCTTTTCAATGTTCACCGCCCAATAATAAAACAGCTGATTGAGCAACGCTAGGCCACCCGCATGCCTTACCCTCTGCAAAAACACCCTACAAATCCGTGGGGTCTTGCCTGCCCAAATAAAAGAAGATATAATTTTATTAACTTTCACAAAGAAAGATTTGGAAGTTAAACTGGGAGACACTGAAACAAAATAGAAACCGTAGAAGGATATTCATCTTTACCAATTGGACCCTAACCTCCAGAAGCAGGTTTTCCCACTTCTTCAAGTCAGATTTGCCCCATTTACCAGACTCGCAAAATTTAGTTTATGGAGCGAGGCCCAATCATGGGCCATCCGGATTCCCAGATAACTAAAGCTGGACCTGGCCAGGCGAAAAGGCAACGTCCCCAGATTGGCTCCCCTGCCTGGGAGATTCATTGGAAAGTATTTGTTTTTGCCCAAGTTCAATTTATATCCCATGAAGGAGTTAACACTCCTAAGCAGCTTCATTATCTCCTCTACACTGGAGAGAGGATCCATGACATACATCAGTAAATCATCCGTGTACATCCTATGCTCCCCCTGCCCCATTCCCCTCCACCTAGTAGATGACTCCAATGCTATGGTCAGAGGCTCAATTGCCAAGGCAAACAATAGCGGAGACACTGGACAAACCTGCCTCGTACTTCTCATCAGCTCAAGGCATTCATATGAACGTTCACGGAGGGGGTTCTATATAAAAGCTGGATCCAAGATATACATCTAGGTCCAAAACCCAACCTTCCAAGGATCTTGAATAGATACCCCCGCTCCACCCTCTCAAACGTCTTTTCAGCATCCGTTGAAATAATCGCCTCTTGGCTCAGGGACTGGAGAGAGGGACAGAATAACACTAAGCGAGCGCCGAATGTTGGCCAAGAGCCTCCTAACCTTAAAAATGCCAGTCTGTTCCTCCGATATAACCCCCAGTGACCCTAATATTTGATCAGAAATCCTTCTGGGTCTGGAGCCTTACCCAACTGCATCCAACCCATGCATTTCATGACCACCACTGTGCTCAATGGGGACTCCCACTCCTCCCTTCTTTCCCGTTCTACAACTGGGATAGACAAGCCATCAAAAAATTCCGTCCTAGATAACCCCTCCTCCAGAGGCTCCGACTGAGAAAAGGCTATGATGAAAAGCCTTGAAAGATTCAATGACCTTACCTGGGTTCGAGATCATCCTGCCACTCAAGACTTTCATTATTTCCAGAGAGGCCGCTTGCCGCCTCAGCTGTTGCAGTAACAGGCGACTGGCCTTCTCCCCATGCTCATGAAAAACATCACAGCTGGCACACTGCCCTGCCTGTCGAAAGCAGCCCAGATTCCAACTGCAATTTCTTCCTGCTTGCCAACAACTCTGGCGCGGAGCAAGTGAGTATTGGCGATCCACCTCGAGGGTGGCATTCACCAACTTCTGCCTCTCCAACCTTTTACTTTTATCTTTAAGTTCCCTATAAGAGATTATCTCTACCCCCCCCCCCAATGACCTGAACTGGACTTAGTTTGATCCAGTTCAAGGTGGTGCAGAGGGCTCATCTGATCAAGGCGAGGATGTGTTTTCCCTCGGGTGGATGACACGTGTGAGCGGTGTTCGGGGAGGCCAGCTAACCATACCCATATGTTCTGGCCATGTCCTAAATTATTATGCTTTTGGATCTCCTTCTTTAACACCCATGTCAGAGATTCTTAATGGCAAACTGGAGCTGTGTCCGTTGGTGGCTATTTTCAGGGTATTGGACTCGCTGGTACTGCAGACGGGGATGAAGGAGGATGTCCTCACCTTTGCCTCGTTGATAGCCCGGAGGCGGGTTCTGCTTGGGTTGAGGTCTCCCACTTTGCCCAGTGCCTCGGCTTGGGCGGGTGAACTTGCGTCGTTCCGACTTTTGGAGAAGGCCAAGTACAGCATTAGGGGGTCGGTCGAAGGGTTCCAGCTAGGATGGCAGCCATTCATTTCCTTTTTTAAAGAGTGGGTCGCTGTCAGTTGTCAAGGGGGTTTTGGTTTAATGCTGGGGGCTACGGTTGGATGTGTTTCCAGTGATCTGTTTTATCACAACAAGAGTGGGGGTTAGGGAGTGGAAAAGTCTAGGGAAGGTTATAGGATGTGAGGGGAAAACAGTGATTCTTTCAACTTGAATCAAACAATAAAAGTCCATTCCTCAGAGATCATTCCATGAATTATCAATTTTTGGATACTGAAAATGTGCTAGAGGATGTGCATTGCATACACATTTTGCAAGATTGGGCTAGAGGGATAAGATATGATAGATCAGGGGTTAGATGCTGGTAGAGAAATGGATCATGGTGAGCGAGAAAGGGCCATTTTATCTAGAGGCCAATTGTCCAAATTAAGTTCTCAGATGATGTACCATCCATGGGAATTGAGTAACTGGAGGCATGCAACATGTGGAACAGGCAGAGAAATCTAGTGGAAAATACAAAAATTGGTTGAATGTCCAGGATGATGGACCAGGAATGTGGGCTGTGTTCCCGTAAACTGGTGTGCTTGAATGGAAAATAAGAAAGCAGAGCTCCAGTTCCAATAATGGGTTCGGCAATGAGTCCAGGTTGAGGAAACGTTCACGGATGGTGGAAAGAGGCTCAGATTGGATGTATAAGGGATCTAACAGTAGTGTCCTGCAGTGTCTTCTGGCAAGTAGGTCACAGTCTGACTAGACACAGTGGAATGGAGAATGCAGCACCATCCCGACAAAATAATAGAAGCAGAAGTCCTCATAACCAAAACCTTTTTGAAGCTGCCAACAAATTAACAAATAAAGTCATACTGGAGACTAAACAGAAAGAATTGGAAAGATGGGAGAACATTTGGTGTATATCAGAGGATCTGAATAGGGGTCATCCAGCATTATCTCATGGATTTGCACAGAAGAAGTCCTTGGATGGAACTTGAGGCTAAAGCTAGGTTAGTTGCTGAGGTTTTGAACAATCCTTCGGAGATAGAGGCCAGAATGGACTTATCCACAGTGAGAAAGGTAATTTAAAAGAATAATTGGCCGTTTTAGTAACGTTTTCGTGAAGACGTAAGTCGATAATTGTGAAGTCTAGTTAGACAATTGAATTTGCTGTGCACACAGAGAAGGCTGGATGCAAGTTTTAATATCTTAGAACTAAATACTGAAATGGAACATCCAAAGCGAAGACATTTTATGGGCAAACAAAACATTAACAAAATTAAACATGGAGTAATGTGTGCTGAAATTTCCAAATTTGGGTGACCCCAGGAATCGAAAATCGATTATCTTTAGTAATGGCTCATGCAAACCTTTGTGATGGGTTTTCAAGCCAGTTTTCCAATATTTGTTATGGGAGAAAGTGGAAAATGATGTGCTTAGCTTGGCAAGTCAAGAAAATAAGGAGAATAGTAAAAAGTACTCTGGCTGCTGAAACTCCTGCGTTTGTTGAAACAGTTGACATGATATTTTTTTAATCAAATATATAAGGGAAATTCTCTATCCAGAAAAAGCTGAAGAAACATACTGTTGATGTTTAATGTGAGGCTATTCCAAAACCCAGAAGGGTAACTTGGAACACCAGGGGCGTCATTCTCCGACCCCCCCGCCGGGTCGGAGAATCGCCGGGGGCTGGCGTGAATCCCGCCCCCGCCGGTTGCCGAAGTCTCCGGCACCGGATATTCGGCTGGGGCGGGAATCGCGGCGCGCCCGTTGGCGGGCCACCCCCCGCGATTCTATGGCCCGGATGGGCCGAAGTCTCGCCGATAAATTGCCTGTCCCGCCGGCGTGGATTAAACCACCTTTTGAACGGTGGGACAAGGCGGCGTGGGCGGGCTCCGGGGTCCTGGGGGGGGGGGCACGGGGCGATCTGGCCCTGGGGGGTGCCCCCACGGTGGCCTGGCCCGCGATCGGGGCCCACCGATCCGTGGGTGGGCCTGTGCCGTGGGGGCACTCTTTCCCTTCCGTCTCCACCACTGTCTCCACCATGGCGGAGGCGGAAGAGACTCCCTCCACTGCGCATGCGTGGGAAACTGTCAGCGGCCGCTGACGCTCCCGCGCATGCGCCGCCCCGAGATGTCATTTCCGCGCCAGCTGGCGCGGCAACAAAGGCCGTTTCCGCCAGCTGGCGGGGCGGAAATTCCTCCGGCGTCGGCCTAGCCCCTCAATGTTGGGGCTCGGCCCCCAAAGATGCGGAGCATTCCGCACCTTTGGGGCGGCGCGATGCCCGTCTGATTGGCGCCGTTTTGGGCGCCAGTCGGCGGACATCGCGCCGTTTCGGGAGAATTTCGCCCCAGCTCTTCGTGGTGTATATTTTCAATTTAGTATACAGGAAGAGAATATATGCAAACCAGGGAGGAATAGTCCAGTCATTTTGTGATCAATTAATAACAAGTATTTGTTAATTTAAAAGAAAAATACATGACAAGAAGGACTGTAACATACAACAACAGTACAGTTAACTACAGTGATGGCTATGCACAAGGTATTACATGAGGTTACCCCTTTGTTCCCAACTACCTATGTTTCCTGAACTTTGCGGTGCCCCCAAGCAGCATCCAATGTTATATAACTGAGCTAAATCCGGCGGATAGTTTAGGATTTTAACTGGCTGTCGATTGGATCCTCGACTTCCTGACCCATAGATCACAATCAGTAAGAATAAACAACAACACCTCCTCCACGATGGTCCTAATACCGGTGCCCCGCAAGGCTGCGTACTTGGCTCACTATTAGACACCCTGGACACACACGACTGTGACAAAATTTGGCTCCAACTCCATCTACAAGTTTGCTGACGACATGGCCGTAGTGGGTCGGATCTCGAACGACGATATGTCAGAATACAGGAGGGAGATAGAGAACCTAGTGGAGTGGTATAACAACAAGAATATCTCCCTCACTGTCAGCAAAACTAAAGAGCTGGTCATTGACTTCAGGAAGCAAAGCACTGTGCACACCTCTGTCTGCATCAATGGGGCTGAGGTTGAGATGGTTGACAGCTTCAAATTCACATCGCCAACAATCTGTCCTGGTCCACCCATGTTGATGCTACGACCAAGAAAGCACAACCGCGCCAATACTTCCTCCGGAAACTAAGGACATGTGGCATGTCCACATGACTCTTACCAACTTTTACAGGTGCACCATGGAAAACATTCTATCTGGCTGCATCACAGCCTGGTATGGCAACTGCTCAACCCAAGACTGGAAGTAACTAAAGAGCGTCGTGAACACTGCCCAGTCCATCACATGAACCCGCCTCCCATCCATTGACTCAATCTACACCTGCCGCTGCTTTGGGAAAGTGGGCAGCATAATCAAAGACCCCTTCCATCCGGCTTACTCACTCTTCCAACTTCTTCCATCGGGCAGGAGATACAAATGTATGAGAACACGCACTAACAGATTCAAAAACAGCTTCTTCCCCGCTGTTACCAGACTCCTAAACAGCCCACTTATGGACTGATCTGATCTCTTCACACATCTCCACCCTCTGCCTATGTCTATGTATTTACATTGTGTATTTTATGTTTGCCCTATTATGTCTTTTCTTTTCACGTACGGAATGATCGGTTTGAGTTGCACGCAGAACAATAGGTTCTTTATCTCCCTCCTGTATTCTGACTCTTCGTTGTTCGAGATCAGACCCACTATGGTCATGTCAACAAAACTAAAGAGCTGGTCATTGACTCTACGTTGGTACACGTGACAACCCAATCCAATCCAATTTGACAATAACTTGTTTTCAGGGGACTGTTTTCTGCAGCTGGGTGTGGCTGTGCTGGTAGCTACTGCTACAGTGTCCCCTTCTCCAGTTGTGCTATAGATATGTCGTTCTTTCCCTTCGATGTTACCTAACATGTGGATCCGGTTTTTAGCAGATGTGTACCAATTCCCAATACTTTTCCCCCTATTAGGTAAACAATTGTTTTTCTCATTGGAATGCTAAATCGCATATCAAAACATCCTTTCAGACAGCTGCCCTTATTCCCTTTATAAAAAGTGTTATCCTAATTTAATTTTTTAATCCTAATTTTCCCCAATTCATAGCAATACCCATTGAATGTTATACAGACTGCCGTTCTGTAAGATTAAGAATTGATACTGTGAGTTTGATACAAATGTTGGAAGAAAAAGAAGTCTTCAAACTTAAGCAACCAATTGTCTGACAAGTTTTACTGAAAGGAACACTTTCAGTGAGAAGTTATTGGTAGTCGTAGAAGGACACCTCTTGATGTAAATCTTGGAAGTCTTAAGATTTTTTCGTAAGGGAATTGGTTAATATTGCACATTCTGTGACAATTAAGTCCATGCTCCAGTGATTAACGCGACTGGTACTAATTCGGCATAAGTTAGGGCATGTAAATAAGAATCCATTTCCACCCATGTGGGGAATGACCTGGAAGGAAAAAATGGTCTGCGCTTGGGTTTCTTCACAAA
This sequence comes from Scyliorhinus torazame, assembly GCF_047496885.1. Taxonomy (NCBI): domain Eukaryota; kingdom Metazoa; phylum Chordata; class Chondrichthyes; order Carcharhiniformes; family Scyliorhinidae; genus Scyliorhinus; species Scyliorhinus torazame. The sequence goes on along the minus strand of NC_092722.1, from coordinate 19,460,752 downwards.
ACTCAGTACAACATTTGTTGAAGACAAACTGGCTCCAGCTACTTCCTTTCCCAGAATAGCACCATGTTTAGCCGATTAACACTAAATAGCTTGCCCTTTATTCTGAGACTGTGTCCGCTGGTTTTGGACACCCGAGCAGGAGAAACATTTTTGCATCAAACCTTTCGAGCACTGTAAGAATTTTATAAGTTTCAGTTAGATCACCCCTTTTTTAAATTTAAAGTACCGAATTCTTTATTTTTCCAATAAAGGAGCAATTTAGCATGGCCGATCCATCTACCCTGCACATCTTTGGGTTGTGGGTGTGAGACCCACACAGACAAGGGGAGAATGTGTAAACTCCACACGGGCAGGGGGCTGGGATCAAACCCAGGTCCTTGGCACCGTGAGGCAGCACTGCTAACCACTGCACCACCCTGCTGCCCCTTGATCACCTCTCTTCTAAATTCGAGCGAAAATAGGCCCAGTCTCCTCAATCTCTCCTTATAGGACAATCCCACCATCCCAAGAATCCGTCTGGCGAACCTTCACTCTATTCCCTCTCTGGCAAGTGTATCCTTCCTTGGGTAAGGAGACCAAAACTGTACATAATACTCCAGATGCGGTCTAACCAATGTTCCGTACAATTGAAGCAAGACCTCTTTTCTCCTGTATTCAGATCCTCGTGATAACGGCCAATATACCATTTGCCTTCCTGATTGCTTTCTGCACCTGCATGTTAGCTTTCAGTGTCTTTCAGAAAACAAGAACCCCTTTCGGCATCACCACTTCGCAATCATTATCTTAATACTCTGTACCTATTCAATCTGCCATATTCTTGTCCACTCGCTAAACTGGTCCGAATCCCCTTTAAGCCTCAATGCATCATCCTCACAACACATTCTACCAGTTTGTCATCCACAAATTGGAAGTATTACATTTGGCCCCCACATCTAAATAGGTGCTTTATTTATAGAGGAGGTGTAGGACATATGACCACTTTATTAATAGCGCAAGACCCTTTTGGAGATAAGGATAGTCGTCCTGCATTGTCTGTGGCTCTGGGCATTGGAGGCATGGACATCATTTACTGTTTTTTGTTAGTGTGCATAAATACCAATATTCAGTGTTTCTGCCACTAACACACATTCATTGGTTTATGGTAATTATTGTCTGTCGTTCACGGTGCCGGAGACCTGGGTTCGATCCCGGCCCCTGGTGACTGTCCGTGTGGAGTTTGCATATTCTCCCCGTGTCTGGTTGGGTCTCACCCCACAACCCAAAGATTTTTTTTTTTTAATTTTAATGTTTTAAAAAAAATATATTTATTAAAGTTTTTTAACACAATTTTTCTCCCTTACAAACAATGACCCCCCCGTAACAAAAAAAAAGAGAAATCGCGCAGAGCAAGATATATATTATACATGGCAAAATGATATATTTACACAGCTTTGTACACTGGCCCTCACCCCTACGTGCCAGTTTCCCCAACCCTTCATGTTATCTCTTGCTCATCCACCCTCCCAGGCAGTCCCCCCCTCCCCCACCCCCTCCCAGGACGTCCCCTCCACCCCCCAAGGACCCACAACCCAAAGATGTGCAGGGTAGGTGGATTGACCACGCTAAATTGCTCCTTAATTGAAAAAATAAAGAATTTGGTACTTTAAATTTATAAATTAAACAAAATTATTGTCTGTCGTACAGCACTTCTGGTTTACACCTCATAATTCCATTTCAGCTGGGCGGCATGGTGGTACAATGGTTTGCACTGCTGCCTCATAGTTTCAGGTTACCGGGGTTCAATTCCGGCCTTGGGTGACTGTCTGTGTGGAGTTTGCACGTTCTCCCTGTGGGTTTCCTCCGGGTGCTCCAGTTTCCTCCCACAGTCCAAAGATGTGCCAGTTAGGTGGATTGGTCATGCTTAATTGCCCATTCGTGTCCAGGGATGTGGAGGTTAGATTATGGGGCTATTGGCATAGGGCGGAGAAGTGGGCTTGGGTGGAGTGCTCTTTCAGAGGGTTGGTGCAGACTCAATGGGCTGAATGCCCTTCTGCACTGTAGGGATTCTATCACTTGTTTTTGTACACTCATTTCTCCGCTCCAGAACCCTGGTAAGAGTGTAAGATCTGACGGCCATGAGCAGTGCCAGAGAACATCTCCCAATTAACAGAATCTTGCATTTAAAAAAGTATCTCCCCAGGGAGGGGAGACATATGTTTTAAAAAGTACATTAATGAAACCTACGGTCCACTACAGTTACTTGTGATTTAAAAAAAAACCAAGTCTTGTAAAATTACTGGGCTGGTTGGAAGAGCAAGCAGGATGTGATGCCTGGAGACTGGGAATACTGTCGATCATTAACTGTGCAGGGCCATGAAGTTCTTGATCAATGCATTTTGAAGTGAGATGGCACAGCTAGAAGTAGCAGTTGTAGGTATAAATACCTATTAGCTCAGCTTGAGAGGAAATCAAATTATAACATTCTCTGGAGTTATCTTTATTGACTTCAAGGTCAAATTGGAGTTCTTGACTGTCCTTTTATCAGGAAATGAATTACATCGGAGTTATAACAGAGAGACAGTCCCTTTGGCCCAACAGGTCCATACAGGAGTTTATGCTCCACACAAACCTCTTCCCACCGTACTTCTCTCACCCTATCATTAAACCCTTTTTTTTCTTTCAAGTACCAGTTATCTAACTTCACCTTCGATGGATGCAATAAAACCAGCCACATTTATTTTCCACCTCCTTTATTTTTATGGAGAAAAACCTTGATCCACAAATTACAATATAACATTTACAACTTAATACATTTACTTATGTTTGCTTCTGTTTATTTTATGGTGATTCTCTTTCTGTTTCCAATGTTTCTCTTCGCACCTTAAATTTCCAGAGCGCTCACAACTAGAAAAGTACTTTACAGAGTAGTAAGAAATGGCGGAACAGTGGTTCGTACTGCTGCCTCACAACGCCAGGCCCCAGGGTCTTTTCCAGCCTTGGGTGACTGTGTGGCAATTGCACATTCTCCCCGTGTGTGCGTGGGTTTCTTCCGGCTGATCTGGTTTCCTCCCACAGTCCAAAGATGTGCAGGTTAAATGCACATCTGGCCATGATAAATTGCCCCTTAGTGTTCAAAGATGTGCTGGTTCGAGGGATAGGGTGGGACTGTGGACCTAGTTAGGGTGCTTCAGAGGGTCGGTGCAGACTCGAAGGTCCGAATGGCATCCTGCACTGTAGGAATTCTATGGTTCTAAAGGTGGACAAGGAGTGGGAAAGGTAGGGATTTTGATAATACTGGCAGCGGAAGTGGGATTGAACGTACCTGTTTATCAGTACTTTTTCTTTTGTTGCTTTCCTTTTGTGGTTTATTTCCTGAACAGCTCTATAATAATAATAATCTTCAGTATCACAATTAAGCTTACATTAATACTGCAATGAAGTTACTGTGCAAAGCCCCCAGTCGCCACATTCCGGCACCTGTTCGGGTACACAGAGGGAGAATTTGGAATGTCCAAATTACCTAACAGCATGTCTTTTGGGACTTGTGGGAGGATACCGGAGCACCCGGAGGAAACCCTCGCAGACACAGGGAGAAGGTGCAGACTCCGCACAAACAGTGACCCAAGCCGGGAATCGAACCTGGGACCCTGGAGTTGTGATGCAGCTGTGCTAACCACTGTGCTACCGTGCCGCCCATCTCAGGCTGCCTCTTTTGTTTCTTTAGCCAATGTATTAGCAGTTTTTGAAAGACTATTTGAGAATCTTACAAAACGTAGGGAGTCTTCATTTTTCACATAGCTTTGCTGTTTTGTCTATTCTTTCATCCTTTTTATGTATCTTTGTGACCCCGCCATCATCTGGGGTGGAAGAAATGTGTTATTGTTCTACCGTTGCTGCTTTTTGGGTTCTGGTATGAGAGTAACATCATCCTTACAACAACGGTTCACATTTAAAAAAAAAAAAAATGTTTTTGTTCAGAGTACCCAATTCATTTTTTCTAATTAAGGGGCAATTTAGCGTGGCCAACCCACTTAGCCTGCACATCTTTCAGGTTGTGAGAGCGAAACCCACGCAAACACGGGGAGAATGTGCAAATTCCACACGCACAGTGAGCCAGAGCCGGGATTGAACATGGGACCTCGGCACCATGTCGGTTCACATTTATATAGCACACTTAAAGTCATAAAACTTTTCAAGAAGCGTTATCAGGCATAGAACATACAGTGCAAAAGGAGGCCATCCGGCCCATTGAGTCTGCACCAAACCACTTAAGCCCTCACTTCTACCCTATCCCCGTAACCCAATAACCCCACCCCATTTCAGAGCTTGGTGTCTAGGAGGCTGAAATCGGGGCTGTCTGTGGTGGAACAATAAAGATTGGAATGCATAAGGGGCTTGAGGAAACAGATGAATTGCCTTTGGCCCATGCAATATTTGATAAGAAAAAGTTGGTCTGAATGCTCCCCATTGCTTGTAAGCATCTATTGGAGGCAATTTGTAAAATATGTTGAGAGTGCAGTAGGAAATCAGATTGCTTCAAAAAAATCTAGTGTAATGCGCACACTCACTGTGCACCCACCTTGCTTCCCATTGCCACGATTTGTGATCACACTTTGTATCAACATTACAGTTCTAAAATTACAATTCAAAATTGCTCTGCCAACATTTCCTGTTCTTCACAAGGTAGTTGCAGGCCAGTATGTGGCTTTGTGGAACAGGTTTCTTGCGTCTTCCTCGCAACTCTTGTAATCTGGTGTATGTTTGAGTTACAATTCATTTTGATCAACTGAATGGGCAATTTACTAGTGTCATTTGTACTGTACACCATTAAAAATGTTACAAAAAGTGAGGAGAAAGAATTCATGTTGTGTTTCACTATGTCTCTTAGAAACATTGCAACGTTGTTTCTACAAGCTATCTAAAATTGTGAACTTCGCAAACTGATTTTTGTTTTTGTTTTCCTTTCCCAATAATTATAGTGTTAAGGAGAAACTTTCAAAGTTAAAGGTAAACAGCAAGACTTTAAAATTGAACATAGAATTGGCTGTGATTTAAATATTAGTGACTTCAAGGGTCCAACTCCATGTGCTGAAATAGAATTTGAACATCAAATTGATTTTGCTCCCTAGTTTTCTCCCTGCATTGCCATAGTGACCAGTCTTTTGGATGTCTTGAGGTCATGAAAGGCGCTGACACTGTATAAATACAGTCTTTTTATTTGCCTTGATGCCTTGGTACAGCTCCACTGGGTTAATGGGCAGACAGCAGTGTTCATCTGGTGCCTCACTTTAAGTAACTTGTTTCACACATGACCCTGAATATTGAGTGTTGAAAAGCTTTCCATTCTGGTGGGGAGAGGAGAACATCTCACACTGATGCTCAATTCTAGTCTGTCCTGTCGCCCAAATGTGTATGCTTCCAGTAAGGGTCATTGAATTGTGATCAGGGCTTTAACACTTTTTTCCTCTCTCCCAACCTTCCTCTGTAGGTTAATATTGAAGCCAAGTACAGCTCCATGCTTCCAAACAGCTGACTTTGGCTAATTCAACCCTGGGTTAGTTGTGGTTATTATGACTACTGTGCATTTATCAATTCAACTATTGTGACATGGGAAAACTAATTGATATCTAAGTTTCTGATTTTATTTTTGTTCAGTTATCTAATGTTTTGTTGCTACATTATCTTTCCTAGGTCTCCACCTGTGGACTTTACTGCTGGTATGTCTGTGCTCGATCAATCTGTTCTACCACAGTCATCGTCTTTTGTATTCCAACCTAACCCATGTCCCACCAGCTTCAGCAACAACGTTCCATCTCCAGTATCTCCGCATCAGAACATGATCTCATTCAGAACCAGTGGGTCCAATTCCACTACCAGCACAGTGACTATCCACCATGACATGGCTACCTCAAACTCCCCCTCAGGCTCGTCACTTTTGTTCAATGGCTTTCAAGTCCTCGGTCATTCACACTCTTCAAGATCCAGTGGCCAAAGGCACATTGTTCCTGAAGTTTCCAATAATGTTGCTTCCACTCCAACAATAGGACAATATGAAAATGCTGATTTGATGGGCAGCCGCATCGGACTGGCACTGTTTGGCGTTTGCAGTGGAAACAGAGCTTTGTTTAAAAGCATTGAAGAGGAAAGTGGCTGCAGCTTGCTGTACATTGTGGAGGATTGCATCCAGGATTTGGAATGTTCTTTCAGCACGGACGTTCTTGCAAGCACCAGGGTGTTACGGGGGCAGGACGCTGACATTGTGCTCAATGACCAACGGTATGGTTATGAACCGCGTATTAATTACACACAGACTTGCACATTTTGGAGCAGTGTGTTCCTTTTATAGAGACACCAGAATAGTTGGAATAGTTTAGATGCGCCATGGGATTGCTTGCCGGCCTAGGGAGTTGAGGAGGATTCTCCTAGAGTCCCTGAAATTAACCACATGTTATTTGTTTTCCTTTGGCTTACTTGGCTTGGCATTCCAGCAGTGCAGGAGGGAGATGCATGAGTTTGCATCATTAATGGATAGTATGAGTATGTTTGGCCTTGAAGATCTTTTCTCACCTTTTGTATGCTTGTATAATGTTTTTAGTTTTTTAAAATTTCCTCTCTTGAAGTGGGCACTCCTGCTAGACCACTGATTCCGCCAGATGAGGGATATCAACTAAAGGAAGTAATTTTTTTTACCTGAAATCAATATTCATGCCCCCTAATGGCAGTTTGCTGGATAGGAGCAAAGAGGAAACTCAGGCTGTTTGCCACTTGCTAACTGTTACCATACCTAGTTTGTAGACCACAAAGCTCTTTATAGTTCCCATCCCCGTCGATCTGGTTGAAAATGGTTCATTGAGCTTGGATTGGATCTAACCAGCTGCTCACCCTTAGTTGAGTGGAACCAGATTCCGCATTTGACTGCTGACTTTAAACCACCTTCACAACAAAAAGTTCCATTTGTTCCTTATTTTATTCCACAATATCATTGGAACCTTTGTGTTTTCTGCTTTCCCACTTTCAACGAGATGCAATGCTTGAACTATACACGGTACTTTGATGAGCAACATCAGCGTTGTATTTAACTTCAGCTTTGGTACCCTCAGTTTAGTGTAATGGGCTAGGTGCAGGTGGTTACTCCATGACCAGATGAGTGGATGCCATGTTAGTTGGCATCTGTCCCTAATGGCACCTGACCATTTTGGCCATTCATTTATGGAGTGTTGTTCCTTTAAACATTGTGGATCAGTGAGCATTGCCAGTAAAAAGCTGGCACAGAATATCTGTTATGGAAATCAAACCATGAATTCTCAATGGACAGCGGATCTGTGAGAGCTTAGATTAATTCTAATGATTGGTCCAGGTGGAGAAGCTTTCTGTGTTTTATTTTGGATTTTCCACATTTTCAGATATTTCTCTATTTATCTTGTTCAAGGATGACCATGTTCTACTGGCTGTTTTGGACGATAGGTAATATGACAGAGCATAGACTGGAGGTGAATAGAAACTGTGTGTGTAGGATCACTTTGTTTATCAGTCCTTGTGATTAATGCAACCGGCACACATTGGTTCAACTGATTTTTTTCCTTCAGTGCTCTCCTTTTGCAAATTAGAATGAAAGCATTTTAGGTTGTATTCTTAAAAATGAATTGAGATCTTAGATAGATTTCAAGTTGATCTACACAGACACCTAATTGTTTCCTGTGCTGTTGTTTGTGCAGTGTCTCAGGAATTATTATTTGCTCGCTGGCAGAAGAAGGCTCGGAAATAGTCCTGGATGCTTTACGCGCAGGTATGGTGTGCGTTTTGGGTAAATGCAGATGGGAATTGGAGGGATAAGGAAGGATGATGTTGAGGAGGTAACTCTTGTCTGTTTGCTATAAAGGTTAAGTGGGTCTACATCCATGTGCTGTGCTCCTGAGTCAACCAGATAGTCCTCAGTTTGATTCCAAACATGTGCTACATTAGTTGCTTTCAGCTTTGGAAGCTACCGGGAAGGTCTATAACCAGCCTCAGCATCCCTGGAGCAGGAGGGGAATTCGGGAAGAGGGCGGGGGAGTGATCAGTCAGCAATGCTATTCATGAATGCAAGTGGTTTCTGCTGGAAAATACATTTGTTTGGACATTTGGTAAGGGTAAGGATTCGCTATGGTGTCCTATGTTTTCAAATAGTTTTGTGATGTTTGGTTTCTGTGTAAATGGTGACCACTTGGATTAGATCCTGGCATAGTTGCTGTCACCCATGTAACTGCTATAAATATGGATCAGCACTGTCACTGAGGAGAGGAGGGATCAAAGAAATCACAAGTGGAAATAGGCTGATGATAAAGACGGAAATCGAGATGGGATACTTGAATGATTGCAAAGTTTTATGCTTGTATGATCAATAATGTGAAGCTTAAATGGTTTATATTTTTTTGTTGAACTGAGGTGAGGTTACAAACTTAATTGATTGATATGCATCTGTCTTTTTTATAGCTTTTTAGTAATACATATTCCCTGTCACCAAGCTTGCATGTTGTCAAATGCAAATTTCTGCATCTATTTTGAAAAAAAGCTCGGTTAAAATCAAGAGCTGTTCTTTTCAGAGCTCTTTACATGCAGGAAATACTAGAGGCACAACGTCCCAGCCCTCTTAGTTGTCTTGACACAAACAAAGTTAGGGGCACTCATCCCCTGATAGATTAGTGATTAATTTTTCAATTAATGTTTGTTAGAATGTTATCCTTTGAGCCTATACTTTAAGGCTTGTCTACCCTTTAGTAATGGGATGATACAGTGTAGTTTAATGAGTATAATGTTTCTGTCCTTATAAAATAATGTGCTCTCTGACTTGGTGTAGGCAGCACCATTGGCAATTCACATTGCCTCCCACAGGGTTGTTGCTTTAATCCCCTAATTTTTCTCTTCCTGTCCTTGAAGGTATCCAACTTGTGCTGGAAGGATTCAGAGCTCTGAAGTACCTCTTCTGAGTAGCCACTGTTCAAGCGTGAGCCTGGATTGTTGTTGGTGGAAGGTTATTTGATTGAATTTGCCAAGGGTGATTCTATCAGTCATTGACATCCACATGCACTATCCTGCAAGATTTCCTCCAGGAAGTTAGATTTCCTTGGAACAATTTTTTCCCTTCATGTCCAGAGCTCATCCATATCCGTTAAGATCCTTCCAGCATCTTTCTCGCGCTCCTATAAAGGATACGGGATATCATTGTTGTCTGACAAATGAACTTTTTCTCCTTTGTAGCCTGGTTCGTGGAAAATTTTATATTTGTGATCATGTCAGTGATCTTTAGTGAAAATGGGAATTGTAGCCTCAACAGCCCAACTTCCTAACTATACACAAAGTGGAAACTCTCCTCCAATGTACTTTAAGAACAGTAATGTCTCGTATATCGGAGCTCGAAGATGACTGAATTATTTTCTTTGTGTTTCAGGTAAAGGGGTATTCTGTGAAAAGTTATTGAGTTTAGACAAACAAATGGCTGAGTCGTGCTTCGATGAAGCTGCAAGATGTGGACAACCTCTGGTCTGTGGGCTCTATAAGTGAGTAAAGTCTGCCAGCTAAGATTAATGCTGGAATCCCATATCCATAGGTTATTGCATTGGTAACTTATCAAAAGGTAGGTGCCAACTCTCTCTGGGTGATGTACTGCCTATGTGGTACAGGGCATCAACACCCTCAATTTGTTCCCAGTCCCTGTGTTGCTCCCTGATCTCAGCTGGCCAAAATGGAAGAGTAAAGAAGAATCAGCCAGGGGTCCTGGCTCTGTCCACAGCTAGAAAGTGTACATGTTTTTGTTTGTGTCTGTCGTACACCAGGTGGACAGGTTTAATTATAACACCTCCTGGGATCAGATAGCTTCCTGGCATTCACTTGGCTTCCACTTGCTGAACGTTCAGTTAGACGAGACACTGGATGTGACCGGTAGCCAGGCAAAGGCTTCAAGGAAAGAGAGGAGAAAACAGCTTTAAAAAATCAGGTAGCAGTGGGACCTAGTATTATATCTACTTTTTTGAAATGTGCTCAGACATGTGACTTTGTTGATGTCCCCAACGTTTTCTCCATTATGACCTCTTGAATCCAGTTTTGGAATACTGTCAAAACCCCAGGGAGCCTGAATGGATTAGTTCATTGCAAAAACCAAGTTTGAACAATAATTCATTATTCTGCCAGAATAAATCTCCTTTGAAACCGACGTGTTATTGACTTTCACGTTTTGAAAAAAAAGCAGGAAAACTCTGCTCTTTGGCATTAATGTCTTTTTTCTGTCTCCGTGCAGACGTTTTGATCCAGCTGTGCAATTCTTGCACAAGAAGGTTCGCAATAAGGCTCTTGGGAGGATTCATCGAATAGTCAGTGTCAATAGGACCTACCCGTCTCTCTCTCTCAGCTATATCAAAAAATCAGGTACCGGCTTGGAAAAGCAAATTGCATGTGGAAGAGTTCTATGTCTCTGCAATTCTGAGAAAAGTTGACTTGGAGAAATGAGTTCGGGTGTAAAAAGAAAACTGCTGAAAATATGAAATAAAACAGAAAATACTAGAAATGTACAATAGGTCTCAACATTTAAAAAGGAGTAACACTTCTGATAGAAACCTGGATTGAGATGAAGGGTGTCTACCCAAATCATTAACCTATATTTGTCAGCTCCTTCGTAACATTCTATGAGAATATGATCACACTGTTCTTCATAACAGTGATTAGCACTGTTGCCTCACAGTGCCAGAAACCTGGGTTCAATTCCAACCTCAGGTGAATTGTGGAGTTTGCACGTTCTCCCCCTGTCTGCGTGGGTTTACTCCGGGTGCACCGTTTTCCTCCCACAGTCCAAAGATGTGGAGGTTAGGTGGATTGGCATGCTAAATTGCCTGTAGTTGGGGTTATGGGGAGAGGGTGGGGGATTGGGCCTAGGTGGGGTGCTCTTTCGGAAAATGGCCTCCTTCTGCACTGTAGTAATTCTATGATTGACCTTTGGTGTATCTGGGACCCAGTGAAAATTGGCAAGGATTTGCATGTTCCTATTGTTTGGTGGTAATAGATAAGGTGCAGTACTGTCCCCCCAGTCCCTCTATTGTTGGTGTCTCAACACATTAGCAGTTGTACAGAATGGTTCATTAGTACAGTGTCTCATTGAGCATGTGCTTGTACGAAGCTATTCATCTCAAACAATGTTAAATTATTGCATACAAGCTTCCACGTTCCTCAGTGAAAGAAACCACAAAGTTGCCTACATTTATAACACATAGTAAATTACCACTGCGATAGTTTGAGCTGAATGGTGGAGCAATGGGGAGTGAGGATTATCATCTATGTATTATGTCGTATAATATGGGCACACCAACACATCTTATGCCTTCAAGAGGAAGCTGGAGCAGTTCTTGTTGCCAGCAGAAATGACATTGTATAGAAGCCAGATAATGATCTCCTGCACTGCTTGCAATCACCTGACGGGACAAAAAGTGTTTTAAAGTTATTCCCATCCCCTTTTTATTGATCCCGGGTGTTTTCTTTTTGCCTCTCCCAGGTGATTGCAGCGCTGCTGTGGGGGGGGTGGGGACCAGTGGTGCGGTGCTGTGACGTCTTTAGTTGATGCTATGGCTGTCATGAATGTGAGGGAAAGCTTCATCGACCAGCTTTTAAAAAATTAATTCAAGGGATGTGGGCAATGTTGGGTAGGGCCCACCCCTAATTGCCATTGGGAAGATGGTGATGAGCTGCCTTCTTGAACTGCTTCAGTCCATGTGGTGGTGTAGGTACACCCACAGTTCCATTAATGAGGGAGTTCCAGCAGTTTGACTCAGCGACAGTGAAGGCATGGCAATCTATTTTCAGACGTCATCTCATTTTGAAATTGATTCAACAATTGATTGTGGGATAAAGATGATACTCGTCAAACTCTAAAGTCATAGCCTGCCTTCACGGGGGAATGTCGAGACCCCAGCAGAGTCCACTGACCAGGCAAGCTGCAGTACTGCAGCTACAATTGCAATCTAAACAGGATTCACTCCATTTAAAAATACACCTCTCTCCCAATTCTTATCTTTTCCTTTCTTGAGGCTGAGAAAAGACTGATCATCTGCTCAGAATTCTGTGCCTTGTGATGTTTTAGCTCTTATTGTCACAAAACCTGCTCCAGACTGAAATCTTTTGTGCTTTGTAATATAATTGTGGCCCCCTAATCTATTGTTCCATTCTGACAAAGCCAGCTGAATTGTTCTCTTTTCCACAGGTGGGATATTCTACGATGGTGTTGTACATGACTTAGATACTGTCTGCTGGCTACTTGGGGAAAACGCTCCAGATACCATATTCTCATTGGGTCATGCCTTCTGCCAAGGTAGAAACTAGTTGAACATATACTAAGACTGTGCTTGTGGCAAATAACCTGTCTGGAAATAGTGAGGGGAAGAATCTTCAGAATAGTAGATTTAAATCAGTTTTGTAAAGTTCACAGTTCAATCTGATTCAGGAGCTTGAACCTAGTAAGCTGCCTTCTGATTGAAGCTTGAACATAGAGGGATGGAAATTTGAAGGGCAAAGTTTTTGACTTGCGACTCTGTATCAGATGGCCTTCGTGTCCCCTCATTTTGGGAGAGGGTATTTCACTGGTATCTTTCATTATATTTTTGTCCATGGTCAACTCTCATGTGAAAAAGAGTTTCACAGAAACCTAGTGGCTGTAGCACTGAACCATCAACCCACTGGTTGTGAGTTTAACTCGTACCATGACCAGTTAAATAAATCTGGTACTTTGTGAGCTGGGGCCCAAAACAAAGTTCATTATAAATACCCCACTGGTTCACTAATTGTCTTGGGAAAGAGAGTCTGCTGCCTCCACCTGCATTCTGGGCCACAGATCACACCAGTCCCACGTTATGTGCTCAACTCTTACGGAAAGGAAGTAAATACTGCTTCGATAGATATCAACATCCCAGGCACGAGTTAAATAAAAATGAAATACAGGAAGCAGGCTGTTCCATCACACATGAAACTGGAGCAAGATGGCCTCAAAGCCTTTGTGGAAATGTCATTTGAGAGGGATATTCAAACATCATTCGGTAATAGAACCATTACAAGTAATTTGATTCCCAATGTAGAGAGCAATGTTGTTTATCGACTGACCCAGTTCTCTTTCGTGCACTGCTTCTCACTGTTAAAACCAGTAAAAGAGAAAACTTTTTATTTAGTGCCTTTCGTCACCTGAAAGTTCCAAAATTCTTTTCAATTGTAATATATGAAACCCTCTTTTTGTGTTCCGCAAGAACACACAAACAGCCATGTGGTAATGATCAGTTTTGGTAACATTTGTTTAGGGCCAATAGTTGGCCGGGGGACTTGGCTCTTTGAATTGGTGCCACGGAATCTTCCATCTGAGAGGCCAAATAGAGCTTTCAGTTTAATATTTCACCCGAAAGACAGTATTGCTGACAGTGCAGCACTCCCTCAGTACTGCACTGGGAGCATCAATCTAGATGATATTCTCAAGTACCTGGAGTGGAACCTAAATCCACAGTCTTCTGAATTGGAGGCGAGAGCATTAGCCACTGCGCCACAGCCATCACAGCAAAGATTTATATTGCTGAAGATTTTGCTTCTTATTAAAGAGGGGAAAACTGAGCTTTTTCTTGATACAATCAAGTGTCCCCACTGGGATGCAAATATGTGGACGACAGGAGACGACTTTCATGTTAGAATATCCTACTAAGTGGCCATGTACAGGAAAAATTCTGTATGTGTGAAAACATCTGGTGCTTGCAGTTTTTTGGATCTTAGCTGACCCCAGCGAGAGTCCGCACCTTCAGAAGGGCCGTGGGATATATTGTGGGGTGAAAGGAAGGTGAAATTACATTTACTGCACAGTACTTTGGCGCTGAGTTCTTCCGAAGGTCTTAATGCATGGTCTCTCTGAATGTCCTGAACACCATAGAGTGTATTAAAATATTATTATCTCCCATCTTCATCTATTGCAGTTTAAATTTTGCTAAACCTGCAGTGATTATGCCAGTTTTTAAACTTCAGTGAGCATATCATTGTGTGTGCAGGACCTGATTGAGTAGTGTCTGCCACAACATCTATACCTGACAAAAAAAAAGATATTAAAATAACCAGCGCAAAAAATATATCCTTTTAAAAGACCTGTGAATCATTGCCAGGAAACAAATCATAGAGGTTAAAATGATTCAAAAAGGAAAAGAGACAACTGTCTTTGGGGTGAATGCAGTGTTGCAAAGTGTGCAGAGGTTAACTCCAACCCATTCTCAACTCTTGACAGAAATTGCAGCCCTGAAGGATGCTGACACCGTCTCGGTCAGCATGAAATTTGCCAGTGGTGCTATAGTCACACTAGATGTCAGCCAGCATTGTACACGCAGTAGTGACCAGAGGTTGGAGGTAAGTCACCCAGCTCATTAATATATAAGTAAATATTTGTCGCGCCTATCCCCTCAAAATTCCTTCTTGGTCTTTGGCTGTTCTCTTTATCCTTTACTTTAATCTCTTTTTTGTCTACCAGCTGTTTCCAAACTTTCACTTCTGAGAGCACTGATTCTATCCAGGGTACAATTTCCATTCTGCCCCGGTGGATATTCGGTTGCGAAGGAATATCATAACAGTCAATTCGTTATTTGTCCTACACACATCTAGTGCAAGTGTGGGAGTTGTTTGCTGGGTAATCATTAAGAGTAGGAACAATTACAAATTTTTCACTCGCGCTGCTTCGAGCTGTTTAGGTGAGCGGGGTACTGTTGGTGAAGTATACACCTGGGTGCAACATCTTTAAATGGCATACGCATCCACATTTTTGTTTTTGAATCCTTCAAGGTTCACGGATCGGAAGGAACACTAAGGATGGACAATCGGAATGCGCTGGGAATAACTGAGCAGGGCACACCAAGACCTGTGTGTTCCCACTTGCATCGTGACCGATACAAAGATGCTTATAGAGATTTGCTGAAACACTTCCTCAAGACTCTGAAAGGTAGCGAAGGGGCAGAAATGTTATAATGTGGTGGTTCTATATTTCTGATTTGGGCTGAAAAATAAATTACGTCTGAATATGTTCGTTCACTGGTTGCAAGGGTGGCCTTCCAGAAAATATGGGGCCTCAGTAGATTAATTTGCAGAAGCTGGGTTAAGCATCAACTTGGTTTCAATGTGCAGCATTCTCATCTCAAGTCAGAAGACTTGTGGGTTCGAGCTGCGTCCTGTAAATTAATTAAAAAAATAAAGCCCCACTGCAAAGTTCATGCACGGATACTGAAGAGGGAGTGCCGAATTTTCTTTTAATTCTTTTCATGGGATGTGTGTGTTGCTGGCAAGTCCAACATTTGTTGCCCATATCTAATCAAATTGAAATGAAATGTTAAGAGTCAACCACTTTGCAGTGGAGCTTGAGTCACATGTAGGTCAGACCAGGTAAGGATGGCAGATTTCCTTCTGTCAGGGCATTGATGCAATCGATAGTTTCATGGACACCATTACTAAGATTAGCTTTCAATTCCAGGTTTTATTAATTGAACTTAAATTCTACCAACTGCTCTGGCAAAATTTGAACCATCCCAGGATATTAGCTTGGACCTCTGGATTTCTAGCCCAGTGATATTACCACAATTTCACCCTCTTTCCCCCGAGGACATGTTGTCTTTTGTATGGGACTTCAATATTCAGATGAACATAAAAATACCATAGTGTATTGTCATAAAAGAGCAAGGATTCTCCCAGCATCTTTGGCACCAATCGCCTCCAAATAGGTTAACCGGTCAGTCATTTTATTGTCAAGGAATCTTCCTATCAGCAAATTGACTTCTGCAGCTGCCTACACAAACAACAGTGACTATCTTTCATGAAGTAATTGAGTGGCTTTGATGTTCTTTTGGGGAATTCTTAGGATGTAAAAAGCGTTAGGAAACACACATCTCCCTCATTTAACAATTGTGAGTTTATATGGTTATGTTTTGGGGACTGTGTCTTTAAGGTAAAATGAATGGAGTCATGTGACCTGTTCTGAAGTTTGCCTGAATGTTTTGGTTGTTAGAGATTAAAGGGGGGGCCCAGATCATTTTACTGGGAAGAAATTGCATGATGTTTACACTTGGAGATAATGGCAGGAGTTTGTGTGCCAACAGTGGATAGATTGAGTCTCCAAAGTCCCAGAAAAATGTTGAGAATGCTGGGTTATAAAAGTTGTGTTTTTCTTTCGAAGATAGAAGAGAATTGGGGCGTCTCCAGGGTGATAAGCATTTCTATATGGATACAGCTGCCATGTGATGCATGTTGATGTGGAGATGGGTTTTGAGAGGGCAAGAGTCTAAAGATATGGAAGTACGGCAGCACAGTGGTTAGCACAGTTGCTTCACAGCTCTAGGGTCCCAGGTTCGATTCCCGGCTTGGGTCACTATCTGTGTGGAGTCTGCACGTTCTCCCCGTGTCTGCATGGGTTTCATCCGGATGCTCCGGTTTCCTCCCACAGTCCAAAGATGTGCAGGTTTTGTGGATTGGCCATGCTAAATTGCCCCTTAGTGTCCAAAAAGGTTAGGTGGGGTTACGGGGATAGGTTGGAGGTGTGGGCTTAAGTGGGGTGCTCTTTCCAAGGGCCGGAGATTTCCAACCAGAGATTCTTCTCGCACAAGCTAGACAAATCTTCCAGCCTCATTTTAACTCTTTGTGAATTTGGTCTTTTCAATCCGAGCATGAATTGCCACTCACATTCCTATGTGATGAACAATAGTGTCTTGTTGCCTACAGCTGCTCTTCCTCTCCCGGATCCTGGCAAACTAATCTTGTCTGAGCTTTCAGGGATATCACAGAATTTACAATGCAGAAAGAGGCCATTCGGCCCATCGAGTCTGCACCGGGTCTTGGAAAGAGCACCCCACTTATCTCCAACGTATCCCCGTAACCCCACCTAACCATTTTGGACATTATGGGCAATTTAGCATGGCCAGTCCACCTAGCATGCACATCTTTGAACTGTGGGGGGAAACGTACGCAGACACAGGGAGAACGTGCAAATTCCACACAGACAGTCACCTAAGGTCGGAATAAATCCGGGTCCCTGGCGCCATGAGGCAGCAGTGCTAACCACTGTGCCTCACTAAGGAGAGAAAGCAGAAAAGGAGCTATACCGATGGCACTATGCAGTAACGGGAACTCTGGGTTTAATAACTGTTGACTTGTTGGTTATTATAGAAGCATTTTTATTTGAGTAATCGTTTGCTCTTCTGTCAGGGAAGGAAGAGCCATTTATCACGAAGGAGAACTTCTTGTGGACGATTCAGGTTGCAGCAGCTGCGGAGCAGTCTTGGAGGAATGGTTCAGCAGTGGATCTGCGGAATGAAGCCCTTGACGGCACTGTTATTAAAACTGAAGTGCCCTGAAAAAAGAAACACGTGGCAGGAAATTGAGGGCCGTCTTTAGTCGCTATCCATGCCAGTACCTTGCCAGGGGAGCAGAGAGGAAACTGCGAACCGAGAACTGTTCTGTAAACTGTTTGCCAGTCTTATGGACCGATGCTTATAAAGGAAGAATTTTATTCAAGTAGTGGGTTAGTATGGTAGCCGATAGACCAACTGGTTTGGGGAGGGAGATGGTTGCAAGAGTCCAGGGAGTGGGGTGAAGTGGGGGAGTGAGTTAACCCACCTTACCCATCTAATTCTGTAATGTCCCACCAAGAACTTGCTGCTGTACCAACACTCGGCAATTGGCAATATCTGGCATTATGGATGTTGCACAGGAAGAAGTTGTACCTTCCAACATATGGAAACATTTGTAAGTATCAACTGTTGGATCAGTAGAAACACATTGTTTCCTCCTCACTCTCTTCCCGTCCCTCGAATTAAACTCCTCATTGTGCTTTTCAGCAACAGCCGATTATTCTACCTATTGTCTACCAATAAGTGTATTGAAACTTAGAACAGCACAGATGGAACTCCAATGCTTTTGTGTAGGTGATACACCTCCCAAAAGTACATCAGGAACGCGGTGATCATATTTTGAGGTCGAGGTTAAACATCTATTCTTCAGATGACCTTGGGATGTGATGAGAATGTTTACTGCCCATGAATCGGAATCATATTTCCACACCATTTCCTGGTTTGATGGCAGTGGATTAACACAAGTACTGTATATGTATAACTGATGTAACTCCGTCTCCGCATGTTTTTTTTTTTGCTGTACTTTAGATGCAGTATTGGAATTTTTAAAATCCCGCAACTTAACTGATTTAACAGAATTAGGTCTAATGTATACTATAGGTTAAAAGGGTAATTTATTTAGAAATATGTGTTTTTATATTTGTAATTATTGGGCAGTTTAGGATTGCTTCTAAACATTGCTACACATGCTGGACTTGCTTTTACTAGTGCAGAAACAACAGTTAGGGGTTGGACAATTGGAAAGAAAGTAACCTTTAACCGAAAGGCATAGAGATGAATGGATAATTTTTATTTAAAAAATGTAAACTTTGCAATAGGTATGGTGAACGTTCTTTTCTGTATGAAATGCATTTTGTGAATACAATGAATGTTAATTTTGCCCCATTTATACTAACTATTCATTGGGCAGGAGAAGGGAGGGAGAGACCAGAGTCAGTGCAGCAACAAACTGGGATCCATTTGTCCAATTGAGAAACACTGAGCCCATGCCAGTAATTAGCCTTGAAAGGTCCAGGAAAAGAGGAATCACAAGCAGCAGAATGCTGCTGTATGTCTCAACTGATCACAGTGCATTTGCAGAATTAACTTGTGTTTTTTCCAATGTACTGAATATGATAAATGTATATGGAACAATTGAGTCAACAAAATGTTTTATGAATCTTTAAGGTGAAATCTGGAGCTGATGGTAAGGGATTGTTTTTGCAAAGAGACTCTGGGAGAACAACTCCGTTACATTGCTCTGCATAATGAGTAGTATTGCTTCATGCAGTTAGATGTCTAAAGTTGATATAAGAGCTTGCTTACACTCCAGTTAGCTCACTATGGGATTTCATCTTCTTGGCCTGAATTTAAGCTGCGAGAAAGGTGACAGATCATTCACACCTCTGACCCAGTTGCCACCTTTGACCAGGTTCTTGTGGTGTCCATTTGTTTTTGAGATATGCAGGAAGGCCAGCTTTACAAAATGGTATCGGGAGAATTACCGACTGACATTGAGCTGGCAGAAGCTTCCTGATGTGCACACAGCTCACGTTAAGTGGATTTCATAGTTTGGAGCAAGACTGCTGCCCTGGTTTATTTTTTGCAACTCCTGTGATCAAAGGAATAGGAGGTGGGCAGTCTGGTGTTTCGCTGGGAAACCACAGTGTGGATTCCAATTTCCTTGTAAGGGAAAGCAACAACATTGAAAGCAGCAAAAGAAGATTTGGTAAATATAAATTAGCTGATGTTAGGTTTAGATCTGTAGCTATTGAGATGAAGGGAAGATTAATTCTACTCTAAGCTTTGAGCTGGCCGCTGGCCAGTGTAGGGTATGCAACAGTTCCTGGGGACTGCAGTCACAGAGCTCAGTTCTCTCCCTGTATTGTGTGGGAAGTTATACTGATTTTGGAAGCTACAGAGCTACTTTAAGAATACATGCAATTTGCAACAAAAAAAGTGCAGTCAAAAATTGTAATTCCCATAAATAGTAAATTCTATTTACACTTTTAAAGTATTTTTTATATCTGCGAGCCTAGTGGTCTCCTAAGCACACCTTACGTTGGTTGTACCAACTGATTATTGACCTGGGTCTCGGTATCGGTTCAATAACTTGAGTTGTGCAGATTTCTTGAAATGTGGCATAAACCTGCTGATCCTTTACGGATTATATTGGGCATCTAAAATGTTGTGTTTGAATATCTACATCTACTTAAGTGACCACAGGACAAAAAGATACCAGTCAGCTCACTGAGTCTGTGTTGCCTCTTGAAGAACAATCCCATTAGCTCCACTCCATGCCTCTTTCCCCATATCTTGCATATCTTCTCCTTCAACTATTTACCAAATTCCCTTTTGAAATCTACTATTGAACCTATCAGTGCATTCCAAGTCCTATCCACCCCTAATGTCGTGGCTGGGTGTTTACGCTAATCACTTTAAATCTGTGCACTCTGGTAAATAACCATTCAGCCATTGGAAACATTTTCTCTTTATTTGTTCCATTTAAACCTTCCATGATTTTAAACAACTCTATCAAATCTCCTTTTAGCTTTTTGACTCTGAATTTTTATTCTGTGGTTCAGTCTGGCTGGTCTGGTCCGAATCAGTTCAAACTCTTAATCCTGCTCTGTTCCTCATGCCCAAGCCTAGTGATGTGTATTCTACTTTTCACAGAATATTGTTTTAGCAAAAGACAATCATTTTATGCTCCTTTGGTTTATAGATTTCTGCACTTGTATACCTTTTGTTTTAAAGAAATGCCACTGTATAACTAAGATGCAGTTATTAGTGCTTGGATTGTAGATACTTTATTGGCAGTGACCGAGCATGTTGTAGGGTTGCACAGACTAGGTAACAGTTGCCGATTGTTTGAAGAATTACAGCCACTTTTCTGCCCATTACTCCCATCCTTAAGATGCTGATGCTTCTGGTGGAATGTGGCACAGGTATTGGCTGCCCTCCGATAACTTGCTCCAGTGGCTAACCTTCCTGTGTGATCCTAGTTAATAATTTAAGCTGTCTAACTCTAGTGAGCCTCATATGAATTCTCTCTCTTTCTTTTCCCCCCCACCCCAGTTATATAACAACTCAGTTGCTTTACTCTCCCAGCTAAGATCCACTTACAAGTTCTGTACTGTGTAGTGTACTCAAATATTGCAGGAATTGAAGAGACCTTTACAAAGCTTTCTTGCAGTCAGGCTAATAGAGGGTTTTGTGAGCAGCTCCAGGGGAGATGAAGCTTGGGATGCACTGGCTCAAATAGTCTAAGATGGTTTGGTGTAGTGCCCACCCAAGGCCATGTTGTGCATTCTTAAAATGCTAATACTATTGTGCAGTAGGAAATCTAGCTATTACAATATTACTAAATACTTTCACTGTACCTCGGTACACGTGACAATAAACAAATCCAATCCAATTTATAATTCTCAGATGATAAGATATAATATGAATTTACAATCTCAGAGTTACATTTATGTGACTGATGAGCATGTCAATTGTGTCCCACAATTATTGATTTATTTTGGATACTGAGATCCTATGGCTAGTGCGTTGTTTTAACCATAGAAGATATGTGGCCAGCACACCACAAAAGTTGGTCATCAATCAATGAAATCATTTTCTTTTCTGGACATTTTATAGCTGTGCATAGTGTGGAACAAATTGGTCAGAAAGTTTACATTGTCAGGAGATAGTTAGCTGCTTTTAAGCATGCACTGTGTCAGTTTCTATCTAACCATTCATTCAATAATACACATCAGCTCCCCTCGTTGTGGCTCGCTGTCACCTGCTATGTGCTCTAGAGATGTTGCTGAAACTGAGATTCAAGAGGAGGAATTTCCAACTGAGAAAATTGCCAAAGCTTTTTGAATGAGCGAACCTTGACTCGGAGCTGGAATTGTGCCCCCAGAATGCATTTTTATCTCTTGCGGATGGAATCCTATATGTAGCAGTTTGTCACTATTTCACATCAAGAGCTTGCATTTCACAATTTTGGGGTATCACAAACTGTTTTTCAGCAAGTTCCTTTGAAGTGTTGTCATTTGTCATATAGATAAACCTAGCAGCTAATTTGCTAATAACAAGGTCCTACAATAGCAACCAGATAATGTCTCGATAATCTTTGATTAAAGAGTCAATATTGGCCCAATAATGCCCCTGCTTTTATGCCCATACGACAGTGCAGACAGGGACCTCTGTATAATCTCTTACCCAAAAGGCAACACCTGTCGTGTCAGCCTAAATTTTAGTAATTGAGTTTCTGGAGTGGAACTAATACCTACAGCCTTCTGACTCAGAAATGAGTGCTACCCACTGAGCTAAGGCTGGGACTGAGTCACTTTTTGATAAATCATTGATGAAGTCTACATTTGCTACTGGATTCTCATTGGCAAGTCTGCCCATTCCTGTCAGTAAAAACAATTGGATACATATTGCGAAAGAAAAATAGAATTGGTTAAAGGAACCACATTGCATGGTTAATTGTCATGAACAAGTTTCAGCTGATTTAATTTCAATCATGACTTTTCTCAAGATTCTGCAAAGGCTAACATGTGAGCATGGCAGCTTGCTTCTCTGGCCTTTCTCTGACTCTTCTTGCCCCCATATCACGGCAGTCATCTGGAACTTTGCATATGCGAACTATTGTTATTGGCCACTAATTTTTGTGTTTTTTTTTTTTAATTTTCTGTTTTGATGAATGGTGAAATCCAACAGATATCAGTACTGGGCAATGGAACATTTGGTGGAATGGGCAAACAAGTGGCAGATGAAGTTCAATCCAGAGAAATGTGAGATGATTCATTTTGGTAGGAACTGTGTGGAGAAACAATATAAAATAAAGGCTACAACTCTAAAGGGGGTGCAGGGTGTGTATGTGCATAAATCATTGAAGGTGACAGGATAGCTCGGGTGCAGTTAA
This sequence comes from Scyliorhinus torazame, assembly GCF_047496885.1. Classification (NCBI taxonomy): domain Eukaryota; kingdom Metazoa; phylum Chordata; class Chondrichthyes; order Carcharhiniformes; family Scyliorhinidae; genus Scyliorhinus; species Scyliorhinus torazame. The sequence goes on along the minus strand of NC_092722.1, from coordinate 19,438,228 downwards.
TAAAACATACATTTTCCTAGGGCAGGCTTTAATAGAGGCCTAGAGTACAAGAACAAGGAGGTTATGTGAACTTGAATAAGAGACTACTCTGACCTCAGCTGCAATTTAGAAACGGTGTGAAGGCTTTGGAGTGCGTGCAGGAAAGATTCCACGAGAATGGATCCAGGGATGAGGAACTTCAGCTATGAAGATAGATTGGAGAAGTTGGGACTTGGAGAAAAAAAGACTGAAGAAATTTGATAGAGGTATTCAAAATCATGGGTTTGGACAGAGTAAATGGGGAGAAATTGTTCCCATTTGTGGTAAGATTGATTGCGAATGAGGGCGTGCAGATTATAAGTAATTGGCAAATGGTTACGGTCTGGGATGCACTGCATCTGTGGTGGAGGCAGTCAAAGGGAATGGGACTGTTCTCGGAAAAGGAATAACATGCAGGGTTACCAGGGAAATCGCACAAGGCAAATTGCTCATTTGGAGAGCCAGGGCGGACATGGGCTGAATGGCCTTGTGGTTGTAATAATTTTGTGAAGATTCTGCCTTTAACATCGAATATCAGCGTCAAATATTTTCCACATTCTGCATAGGCTGTGCATTAAATACAATCTGAACAAAGCAACCCCACCCGTCCCCCATGTGAATGCAACATTAGAACTGAAGGCATGTGGCAGCACCACAAGTGCCCCTTTGATAGGACACCACTAACATAAATAATCAATCCTGGTTCTATCAAACTGGAATATGCTTAAAATAAAGTAACAAAGCCCTATTTCAACAAACTCAAAGAGACCTTATACAGCTAGTTCATATTACATGTTTTATTAAAAATCATTTTCTGAAGTATCGGTCACTGAAACATTTCATTTTGGAGCCCTTGCAGCTAATGGAAAGTGAAGACTTGTAACCTACCAGTGGGCTGGTTTTCACTGCAGATCCTACAATATAAGAGGATTGTTTCCAACTATTTTGTATTAAAGCTGAAGAGCACTTGTTTTTTTTAGTAGTACTCATCTGATTAATGCCCTAAATATTTGGCTGTCTCCTCCACTCACTCATCTGATGATGGGTTTACAAAAGGAATGGTTTGCTTTCCTTCCCTCCACAGCAACTGTGGGCTTCTAATATTTAACAATGAGCTGGACAGGTGCAGTGATCCAAGAGATGTGAATCTATAGGTGCCCTAATCAAATGATGTGAGGATGGTAACAAAGTTTTGGAAAACAACAGTAATGTTTATAAAAGTGCTTTGAAACTAGGTTAGACCTAGGGTTCAACCTCCAGTTTGCGTTGAGTTAGCTGATCCCAGACAGGCTAGTAGCAAGGATGCACTTATCAACCACAGCAGCATCATTGGGCTAAAGAGGGGGAAATTTGGTCTAAGTCCTTACTGTCCATCACTCTCGTGTTCAGGTGAGGGTAGGATATAGGCTGCCTTTGCCCATATGATGAGTAACTTGCTGACATTCATTGACTAATTGTGCTTGAAGTATGACCACTTGGTTAAGTACTGGTGGTGAACCAAACCAATCAAGCAAGAAGAGACAACAATTGGATCAAAGAATTAAGTGGATTAAAATTGCCTGTTGAATATAATACACCATTTTATAAAGGTTTAAAAAAGATCAACAATATCCTACATCTGGTATATATTACAATTTTATTTTGATTGATGCTATTTTATTATATCGTGTTATATTTGTAATTTTAAAAATAAATCTTTCGAACATGACATTTTTGTTACACAAAACTATCTGTAGAAGAACAGTATTTGAATTAAATTAACTACATAACTTTTACTGTTGAACAACATGTTTTGGAGATGTCCTGATTTGATTTTTGCTGGCCACTGATCTCTGAAGGATAGCTTGGTGTTTTTGTTTTTAGATGTATTCATTGACATTTTCCAATCGTCTTCAACTGGTTTAACAGTCAGATGTACATGATTTTACTAATCTGATCAACTGCCTCCTATTTGTTCTTTGCTTTAATTTTTACAATATTAATCTTGTAAATAAAATTATTTGGGCTGATAACATTCTGAACTGTTAGTTTTGATTATCACATTTAGATTAAAATCCAGTCTTGACTGAAGGTACAAAAGTCTCCATTTACTAACTGCTGAAGATTCTACGTGAAAGGAGTTTTAGGCAGTTTCGATTGAGTTCCAAGTGGGCATTGGAACTTTCATTTATCTAGCTCCTTTCATGACCTCAAGACATTCTAAAGTGCTAATTAAGCACTTTTGAATTGTGTCACTTGTAAGAAATGCAGCAACCACTTTTCACATATAAAAGGTCCCATGTAATAATATATAATCTGTATTTTGGTGATGGTGGGTGAAAGACAAAGACAAATACTGGCTAGGAATATTGGGGAGAGCTCACCCTACATTTTTAAATAGTGCGTGAGCCACACATTTGGGGGGGGGGGGGGTTCTATCTGATTTATCTATGCTAAATTAGCTGGTGTGTGTGAGTACATTGAGTCACAGTACTTGCATTGATCTCTGTTGTAAACAGACAAGGTTGGGCAGAATACCTAACGATACTACTTAGGGTAAATATAAAGGGCACCCACTTGATTAAGGTAGAGAAAGGTAGTAACCATTAATTAAACTTCACCCCAACATCAGTCATTACCTTTAGGATGGCAAATGAAAAAAAGTTGCTCAGAATAAAATTCTTGTTTTGAAAATCAAGCTGCTGCCCACGTATTTAACTGAAAGAGTTCAAAACTCCTCACAGTGCTTCACACAACAGCCAAGACTTGGAATGACATCAGCCGTATCATTTCATATTCTAGCCAGCACACACACATGTGCACAGCTGCTGTATCTGCAGATCATGTCCACTGATTGTTTTGATTTTCATGGACAAATTTGTTGATCTCTTGATTAAAAATGAAGGAAAATCCATTGAATTCTATGGACTGAAAATGAAATCTGGCTTATTTACCCGAGAGATAGTTGCCTAGGATAATTTTTTTAATTTAGGCAATTGAATATCAATTCTGAAAAAAATTAACTGGGTACCAACACCGATGCAGGATCCATGTGCTTTATTGTGTTACAAAACGTTTTGAAACATAATTTCAAAGGATACATTACAAATAATAAAAAAGTACACAGTTACAACTTGTTTGGAGTATAAGGTAACAATTAATACTGGCTTAAAAAGCATTAGTTGACATTGAAACAATTTTTTTCCTTTCTTTAATCTTAAATGTTTAAAGCAATAAAGTGCTTTAAATTGCTACTATTCAGAGGCGTAGGGTCACAAGTGCCCAAAATGTAATTTTACATTGTGCACCAGTTTATGATTGAGAAAGAGCTCCTAGAACAACGAGTTCACAATATAAAACTTGCAGACTTAAATTATTTCTGGGTTCTGAGTGCTGTGGAAATCACGGTTTCAAAAATTCTAGAAATAAATTAGGAATGTTGACCATGGCAACCTCTGCCCAAGCCACTGGTTCATCAATTCTTTGTTGGACCACAGCTCCATTGTGCCGGGTACCTCACCCATTCTTCCTGTGTGAGATTAGACAGTAAGTGACTAGCAGCCTCATTCCAAAATACCAAATGAGGCACCTGTTTAGAGAAAGAATATAAACATGCGGGAACTCAACGAATCACAATGGCTTTTTGCTCAGTGGGTTGGGTGTGATGGGTCAGGACCTTCAAGAAGGAGCTGCTCCAGTTCTTGACCGGGACAGAGATCTCAGCTCACACTGCCTAACATCCGCTAACTCAATCAGTTTAGAATGAACTCCTAGAAAACACTCCGTCTATATGATCTCCTGGGCCAGTTTTGATAGCCTGAAGGGGTTGGAGTGGAATTTTCACCCTGTTTTTGTTTGCCCCTCTGAGGGAATTACATGGCTTCAGGGAAAGTGAGGGTGTTTAGTTATGATGCTCTGGCAGTGAGGGAAAGGTTGAAGGTCCAGCTGGTCTTTTCATGTGTTGATTTTGTCCATTAACTCATCGATTACAGGCATATTACTAGTCTTTACAAGATATTATTTTAAATATTCATTGGGTATTTTGTTCTGTTTCAGAGCCCTCATAAATGGTTAACTGAATTCATAATTGCTTTAACAAAGAATCATCCAGACTCGAAACGTTAGCTCATTTCTCCACAGATTCAGACCTGCTGAGATTGTCCAGCATTTTCTGTTTTTGTTTCAGATTCCAGCATCCGCAGTAATTTGCTTTTATCATATTATTCTTTGTAAGGACATTCATAAAAAAACGGATACCTGTATGGCCTTAATAAAGGTTGCTAGTAACTTGCATTTGACCTCAGAGTTCATTCTAAATCTACTGAGTTAGCTGAGTCTTCACACCCTGGGATGAGAAAATGAGCTAGTTGTGTCCATTTAGTCACCCTGCTGGAAAATGCATGTATGTGACTCTTGGCTGAGGCCAACACTGGCCTCGGCTGTGATGCACCCTGCAGCTGAATAAACTGTTGACACATCTAACCTCACAAATATACAGTCTCCCCTTGAACTTTTAAGAGTGTGAGTAGAACTTGGACCCCAAGTGGCATCACCTTCAGGAGAGGAGGGAAGAAAAATTGGTAAGAAATTGACTGATTTACAAAAGACAATTTACATTTACTTTCTTACCGTTAACACTATTTCTCTGATTCCTGTGCTATGAATCTTTCCCCAATTTAGAATTGAAGAGTTCAGCCATTTTGTTACATGCTAAATTGCCAGCTAGAAGATTTGCAAAAGGGGACTGAATGACCCTTTGGGGAAACACCTATGGCCAACACAGGTGAGTTCAGGCTAAGGACATCCGGAACTGTGAGTGGAATGCCCATTGTATTTCAGCACAATTCAATGCACTTGAATCTGGTGTCCTCCTGCAATACCTGATCTCTTCTGTCAGCAGAAGGGTGAAGAGGCTGGAACAGAAACATTCTTTCCAGCGTCGGTAGTAGCATGAACCTGTGTTTAATCACTGAATGCTACAATGCTTATCTGTGACCTCCAATGTCATAAATGTCACCGAATGTGGCATCATTTTGAAGAGATTTGTTTTGGGGGGGTTTAATTCCTGAATCTCTGCTGTGCTAATTGTTGCTTTTTGCTGTAGCAGATGCTGGCTTCTTAATTGTCTCAACATAACTCAAAAACGCCTGACAGATTAACTAGCTCAGTCTGTTCGTTATAGTGCAATGGCCAACACTTACAGAAATGGGTCACTAACTGTTCAAATAGTACGGTCAGAAATTTAACTGGACCCCATTTACCAGTGGGCCAAAAATAGTGCACAGAGGAATTTAAACTCATCAACAGCGATATGAGTGCACAATGACAGTGTTGCACATCAAACGAACCTGGTGATGTACCAAAAGAGAACACAAGTCCCTTAATTTGGAAAGGGAAGGAAAGCTAATCATCTCGTTCTCCGATGCACGGCCACCTTAACAAACTCACAGTCTGACCTCATTAAGTCATGGGTAACATTCCAGGCACAATCTTTACAAAGAGCTTCCCTGGGTACCTATCCCAAGCATGTTCATTTTGAAAAAGGATTTTGTCCATCTCTCTTTTTAAATCCAGTGCCACAGACCCTTCCCTGCCTGATGGGGCAGAGGGCTTCCAACTGTACAGCACTGTCCTGGAGTATCCAAAAATTAAAAATGTATCTCCTAGGCATTGCTCACAGAAGCCCAGAATATTAACCACGTCTGTGCCAGGAGCTTGATTATAGTATAAGACATTATACTCTGCACTCCACATCAGGTTTCATGTGTTTTAAACTGACCCAACCCAGGGACCTGCAAGCACAACTGGACAGCTTCTGACCCAATCAGACCTCGGCCTGCTGTTCGCCTGTGTGGGCTGCACTGCCCAGGTTTCATGGAAATATCTTTAAAAAGTTGTAAAACCTAATGCCAAACAGTCTGAATTCTTGTTTGAGAAACGTAAGCCAATTCGTCTCCATCTCCCTTCTTTACACTTGTGTCCAGTGATGTTGAAGCATCAATCAGCTATTAAAGGTTTTGAATGAATTTTAGATGGTAGGAAAAAGCAGAACTTGAGCCACGATGCTAGTCCTAATCGCTATTTGTCCTCTCCTTCCCTCCCTCTCGGGAATTTATTTGGGCTACGCCATTCTGAGAATGGAGGGGGCCTGGAAATACACGGGATCTTTCCTAACTCCCGAAAATGCAAGAGAAACTGATTGATGTTCACCGCCTTTCAGACATCGACTAAGGCACTGTGCACTTCCAGCACCTTTCAGTTATATTTTCAGATTCCAATCTTTGTCCTTTGTTTCATCTTCTTTCTGAAGACTCTTCCAGGGGCTCAGTCTTTCCTACAACAGGTCGAAAGCAATAGCTGCTGGTTCTAGCTGGAATGCTGCAGTCCTGAAGCTATAAAACACAACTCTGCACCTTACACAGACGGTTAGAGGACCGCTTTACGCATTGGATAATACAACAAAGGGGTAGAGAATTCCCTTGCCTGCAAGGTGTGTACACTGCACAATACATCAGAAAAGGAAAACATGTATATAATACACATACAGAGTTAAAAAAGGAACTCCTCGCTTTCAGAGGAACCTTGTGTAAAGTTTCACAGAAGAGCCAGCAGTTAAAGAAATGCAGTTAAAAAAACAATCAAATGCATCAAATTACCGGAAATGAAAGGACCAGGAAAATGGGGCTGGAATGGAGGGGAAGGAAAGAGTCGGGTGCTGGTAGGTGATTAGGAGTCGGTCAAACAACACAGTCTTTTTGTCTGTTCTACAATGGTAATATTTAGACAAAGCAACCTTCCATTCCATTCTCCAAATACACCTTTATCTTACATCATTACAAATCACAGTATCCTCTTGTATGTATAAAATTACAATTCCCAGTATTTCCAAGTCAGCTTCAGGCAGTGATTCCCTTTGCCATCCTTACACATCACGCAACCTTGCAGTCTATCCATAGAGTGCACTAGAGAGCTATCATTAACTGGTATCGATACTGTCTCTCCCATGTTTGCCATTCAGTGGGTGCTGCCCTTTTGAGCTTCCCTAACATGATGCTTACATATCCTTCAATCGAAGGAAAACTTTGAGGGTGGAGAAGATTTAGCCATGCAGCAAATAGCTAATTATCCAGGGTATTCAAATGAATGCTTTGGGGTATTACAAAACCTTTGTCATTTATTCTGAATGATAGCAAATATAACAGTGAATGATGTAATGGAATAAGAGTGCATGTGCAGGGGTGATCAGAATTGAGGATAAGATGGGCAGCACGGTGGCGCAGTGGGTTAGCCCTGCAGCCTCACAGCGCCGAGGTTCCAGGTTCGATCCCGGCTCTGGGTCACTGTCCGTGTGGAGTTTGCACATTCTCCCCGTGTCTGCGTGGGTTTCGCCCCCACAACCCAAAGATGTGCAGGGTAGGTGGATTGGCCACGCTAACTTGCCCCTTAATTGGAAAAAAATAATTGGGTACACTAAATTTACTTTTTTAAAAGAATTGAGGATAAGATGGAACATTGCTATTTGTGTTTCTTGAGAACTGAAGTTCCCAGTTAAATCAACATATAAACTGAAACTGGGTAGCCCTTGTGGTGACTTATAAAGGACAACCCTCACCTTCCTCTCTAAGCAACAACACACATTTATACCAGTACATGACTTAATAGAGCATCCCAAAGTGCCTTACTAAACACTGAGCCCGGGCATTAGTGAAGACTTCTGGAGGCAACTGAAGTCCTGTCCAAAGAAACATATTTCAGGGAAAGGCATTCTGGTTTTGGTTGAAATTTCAAAGTCCAGAGGCATAATGGTTAACGGGTAAGGCTTTTGGGAATAACAAGATGACTAGCTTGCTGAGAGCAAGGGTCATAGATAATCAGGATTTAACATGGGATAGAATGCAGATGACGATGGTCTGGAATTTGTATATAGTGGTGCTCGATGGCTTTCGAAGGGGACCTGAAAAAGCCAACGGTGAAGGGACGATTGTCATGAATGAGGAGTTAAGCAACGCAAGGAAAGGTTACATCACGCAGGGGGAAATAGGTCCTGTTGGAGAACTTAAAAGGTTAGTTCAGGACAACAAAACACAGTGAAGTAGAAATTCCTCTTGGGCCGTAGCACCTGTCTTACCGTCTGCCCAATTTACCATTCTTATGACAATTTTAGCAGTGGGTTGATTCAAAAGTTAACTTGATGAGTTCAGCTTAGCTCATTCCTGGGGCGGGGAGGTCAACAGCAAGGGCATAGGATGACTTTCAGCACCCCCCACCACTACTACCTGATGCCGGATCTCCCAGCCAGGCACTGGGTGCCTTTGAGCAAGGGACGGCTCTGGGAACCCACACATAAGGGTATGCTTGTCATGCTCTCTGTATGGCCAGCCCCCTGCCCACAGGTTAGTACCAGCGACAAAGGGATGAGGCCCTTCAGTAAAATTGGACACTTACGAGCCTCCAATAGCGACGGAGTGGGCCTTCCCACCACGGACCTCATAAGGGTGAAGGTGAGAAGGCAGCGTGGTCCCCCTCCACCACCCTCCTGCCCAATTAAATGCTCCCTCACCACCAAATTTGTCATAAGAGAGGGCACAAGATTCACCCCAATGGGTGTATTTTGGCAAAAGGAAGCACAGCAAATACTTGAGAAATATTGAACGTTTTGGAACATAATTAAAGGGGTTGCTTATATTCCAATTTTTAATTCCACAACATTAATCTGTCTTCTCTCTTAATCAATGTTGCTAGTGCTGCTGTATATATCCAGCATTTTCTGTTTTATTTAATCTTTCCTAGTTTTGTTTTAACTCCCAAAGTTGTTAGGATACTGCCCTCATCCAGTGACCCATCAAACCTTTCCCTCCCCTCTTGGGACTCAGACGTCACTTGGTTTTAACAGTAAATATGTGCTATTCCCCACACCTCCCACTTCTATCCTTGCTCCTACCACACCATCCCAAGGTATTTCCAAGAGAATGTTCATATGCATAAAGACCAGAACAAATGAGCAAGGGAGAGCTGTACTGTGGCTAACACACTTTCTGTTCCCAGTGACTAATATTTCAATACACATTTTGTTCACATAATCAAACATTTTCTTTAACATCAGGAGGAAAACATTCTCAACTGTGGAAGCCTACAAGTATATAAATAAAATGAGTCGCAAACCCACCTCTCTCTACAGTGAGCTGACAAACCTTGATTGATCAGAAATATTTTTGCCAGTCCAGCAGAAAGTCAGTGAGAGACACACACAAGAGATGGACAGAAGATAAGAATGGAGGCAGGAGGAATGTGATAAATGCTGTGCTTTGATTGCACAAGAAGCTCCATAGACCCGTATTCATGGCTTGATGGTTTGCCGCAAGTGTGGGGTGGTGAGTGGGGAGCGGGCGGTACATGGCACTTCTGGGGATTTACCCTCTTGATTGGAAATGGTGATTTGGAGGCATAGGGCAAGGAAAGAAGAAAAATCCATAGCATTCAGATTAGCTACAAGAACAATTGGTGATGAGGTGACCTCATGACCCAGGTTTGATTGCTATCCAAGCCCCTTTGTTTTGCAAATAAAGTATTCAATGTGCCTGGGTATGGATCCACCAGGGACAATGTTTGTAGCACTACAGCAGATGTGGTCAGTTAGAGTATACACTCCAATCTCTCTCAGCTTATTTTACAACAGTCAGTGCTTTCAGCAAGATGAAAAACTGCAGGGTTTCTGCTTTTCCCTTTTCTGTCCTTAATTTAGCTCACTCTCGGTAAACTCCTCTTTGATTGGCTGTTTCCGCGTCTTGCAGTCGGGTACGTCGAAACCAAAGTCTCCCCAGTCGTCCCCCCGGTTGGGAATGGTGATGGTGTGGCGGACCCGGAAGTGAACAGCCTCCATCACCCGCTGACGCTGCAGCTCCCCACTGATCGTGCCGGTGTTGTTGTTGTTTGACCTGATCAGTTGCTGCGAGCTATAGTCATGCCCCTGTTTGAACTCCTGAAGCCCTCTCCAAATCAGAAGACGGTACTGTTCTGGAATCTTTAGTGCTCCCAGATCCTAACAAGGAAGAGAAGGGCAATGATAAATGATTGAGTAACAGAGTGCACCAGCGTTTTCATTCTGAAATTCATTTTTGGGATGTGGACATCATTTACTGCCCATCCTAATTATACTGAGAAGCCTTCATACATCTGAGAGTAACCTAGCAAGGCAAATAGTGACTCCTGCTAGAAAGTGCTTGAGAGTGGATATTGGGTCAGGACTGGATCAGGCTTAGTGATTCCCCCATAGTTGGATACCTCCCAGCATTCACTGTCTGAGTCCACACATGAGGAATGGCCACTTGAGCAACCTACAAGAAGGTAGATGGCACCCAAGGACATCCATGGACCTGTACCCTAGTAAGTGGCATCGCTAGTGATGGAATGGCTTCCCTAGAAGGGTTTCTTTTAGGAACTAATGGGACAGGCAGCACCAGGGAAGGGGTTGGGGTGGTAATTCAGTGATGAGGCAACTTTCACAGGAGCAGCCAGGTTATCTCCCAAATTCCCATATGATATGTCTGCCCCTGGCAACACAGTCAGAAAGGAGGGGAGAAATTGGGACATATATTTTTTTTAAACGAGAATCCATTAGGAAGGGAAGAAAGTGAAGCATTTACAGGATGAGGCATCAGAAGTTATTCTGATCTCTCTTGAACTCCCCAATGGTTTTGTTAGTGAACACAGTGTGTCACTGAGCAATAAAAACCAGAAAGCCAATCCATGCTTTATTAGCTGGTCACTGAGAAGCAGTTGTGATGCTAGAATTGGCCTCAATGCCTGAAGGCCCTGGAGGGGAAAGAGCATCAGGTGGCATCCCTGTTTCTGATCGCAATCCAGTGCTCCCTGCTGGATTGCGTGCTGACATCAGGCAAGGGCTGGATCAGTTTAGACTGAAGTGAAAAATGTAATTCAGACAAATGAGGCACAAATCAGCACCTTCATTGAAGGAGGGATGGGGGGAAGTGTACTTAGGAGGCATGAAAAATGATTTGATTTATAGGATGAAGGAATGAGGACAAACTTTCACTTGCAAGTGTATTAAAAATACTCATTTGTCTTTAATAAAAGGATCAGCACCTCATTCTTCAGTGTAGCTGGGTGTGCATGGTGCTACCTCCTGACTTTGCTTGGCTTACCAGGGAGCGGTTCCAGGGGGAAATGTGTTGCCTATTGAGGGCTCTCCCCTTCCCTGGGTTGGGAATCCTCCACCTCCTAAGTGTTTCACTAAACTGGTGTGGGTAGGATCAAGAACTCTGAGGCATGTGAAATTCTGGATTCAAACTGATATCCCACCAACCCATGGGCCACTCTTGCGCATCATGTACTGTACGACTTTTCATAAAAGAAGGGAGCCAGCTGTCGTTACCTCCATTCATAAACCACCTAAGTATTTGTAAACAGTACCTCCAAGGAAAGGTTCTGCAAGTGGTACATAGTCTGCAGCCCTTGTGAGGTGAAATATTCCAGACAGTTAGGACAACCCAGACCTGTTAAAAAACTATGAAAGAAAATTCAATAAATACATAGAATGAGGCGGACTACAAAACATCATTCTGGGCTGACCAGAAAATATTACAGGTTGATTGACCAGAAAATGTTACAGGTTTATTGAGCTAAATGGATGGGGCAACTTGGAAAACATCATCTACCCAACTAGTACGCGCATTTGTTAATTTCACTAACCTAACCTCCCCTCTTCCTTCTTTTAAAAAAAAAAGAGCTGACGCAGAGATTTGCACAGCTGCCAGCCATTTTCTGATGCCTCCCTCTTCCAACATGATTCTTATTTACTTTTGAACGTTAACAGTGAATGTTGGCAGGCTTGGCTGTGAGAGGCATTGCAGTCAAGACTGATCCTGTCCTCACCCACCACCCGCAGTGCTCACCTTCCAGCAGGGGTTGCTGAGTTGTGAGGAGGAGGGAGAGCCCAAATAAATATCTCGCTTTGCTGATTCAGAGGCACCGAAGTCAACTGTGGCCCCATTACTACTACTGGGTGGCTGGGATCAGCTCAAGGCAGAGATTGAGGATTGTACCATGGAGCCTTTACTGGCTCAGCTATTTATTGGCTCACCATGACGCGCCATTAGCAAAGGTATGTCTGTCTTTCCAAGTCAAATATTGAATAGCAAGCTACATTTGCATCATTAAACAAGCTAGGTAACTTGAAGTTACACAACATTAATTATATGATACACAATTGAGGAAGGAATCGCCCAAAGATGACCTTCTGAAGGTGTGATACGTCGTGTAAAAGAGAAGCCAGCTTACCTGACCAGAGCTGGGTCTGCAGTGTACGGTGGGGGAGGTGTGCAGTGTGAAGTTGGCCCCATGCCTGCTGACTGTGAGGAATTTCCTCCATTCATATTACCATTGGTTGGTATATGATGATGGTGGTGATGGTGGTGGTTGTTCATTATAGTTGGGCCTACAAGAGAAAACACAATTTTAACAATTTGAGGGCAATGTCCCTCCATTTCGATGCTCATTTCCTCTAGTCTTTAGTCTGTTTATTGGCGGTTAATGACATGTTTGCCATGCTTGCTTTATTTCTTCCAGGAATAATTTGCTGCCCATTCTGAACATGGGTGTAGAAAATATTGCTAATATTTAACAAAAATACCCAAATATACTTGAGAAGTAAAGTGACTCTATGACCATGAGAGAGGAAGGAAGAGCCAGTTTTGCAGGTAGCATACCGCAGGGATTCCTGAGCATTGAACCGCTATTTCCTGATATGAGCTCTCCCTGAATGCTGTTCCACATGGGAAGCACCGGATTGAGGAATCACCCTACAACAACGTAAAAAGCAAAATACTACGGATGCTGGAAATCTGATGAAAAGTCATCTCGATCTGAAATGTCAACTCTCTTTCTCTCCATAATCGCTGCCGAACCTCCTGAGCTTTTCTAACAACAGACGAGATAGAACCATTTGCAATCTCAGATAGCATAGGGACCAGGAATGGAAGTTAAGTCGTCAGGTAGGTTCTGGGGGGAGTCAAGAGAGTAAGAGGTGAACTCAAGGAGAAAATAAGTTAGGAGGGCACGAGGGCACTAGAAGGGAAGAAAGAACTGAGATTGGGGATAGGACTGTAAGGAACCTGCCAGATTGGTCACAGGGGGCAGGGAAGCAGGAGGACCTCCCCGTGAACCTGCTTCTGGGCCTGGTCAAACTTGCCATCAACAGGTCCAGAAAGCAGGTGATTGAGGGGGTCATCTGAATCGATTATCTTCCCCCTGCCCCTCTACTGTGGATACATGTGCAGCCGGCTGTCCCTGAAGAGGGAACACATGGGAGTCCACCATCGAGGCCTTCCATGCCCAATGGGCACCACGGGGGCTAGAGCATTATCGACCCTCTTAATCACATTTTGATTTGAAGTTTTAAGTTTCATTTGTTTTTTTAATAAATTTTATAAAGTACCCAATTCTTTTTTTCCCCCAAATTAAGGGGCAATGTAGCGTGGCCAATCCACCTACCCTGCACAGCTTTTGGATTGTGGGGGTGAAACCCGCGCAGATACAGGGAGAGTGTGCAAACTCCACACGGACAGTGACCTGGGACCGGAATCAAACCCCGGTGCTCAGCGCCGTGAGGCAGCAGTGCTAACCACTGCTCCACCGTGCCACCCTTAAGTTTAATTTGTGATTTGTTTTTGTTTAAGACAGTACCCCTTTAAGGGGCTGTCCATTTAATTTGTCCCTCAGTTTGTTTGATTTAGTTTACGTGGTTCTTAATCTACCTCAAAATAGGATACAGATTGGTGGGTAAGGGAATGCAGCTAAATGGGTGGGCTTTCAATCTTAATGACAAAATTCCATGAATTCCTAGCAGTTGTTATTGATGGGGAGGGTGGAAAGGGTAGGGCTAGAGGCTGAAGGAGCAGAGAAAAAAGGTTCAGGTGTTACCATTCCTCTCCAAGATGATCCTGGAGTACAGGCACTTTTGGCCGAGCAGCATGAGACCCGATAGTGTTTGATATACAAGCCAGATCCAGTGAGGAATGCTAAATCAGTTTGAACATAGAACATACAGTGCAGAAGGAGGCCATTCGGCCCATCGAGTCTGCACTGACCCACATAAGCCCTCACTTCCACCCTAGCAACGTAACCCAATAACCCCACCTACCCTGCACGTCTTTGGTCTGTGGGAGGCAACCGGAGCACCCCGAGGTAACCCACGCATACACGGGGAGAACGTGCAGACTCCGCACAGACAGTGACCCAGCGGGGAATCGAACCAGGGACCCTGGAGCTGTGAAGCCACAGTGATATCCACTGTGCTACAGTGCTGCCCATGCATCAGTTAAGTTCTAGTCTGCTTCCCTTGGACCTGAAGGAATGAAAGTGGGACCACCAGAGGGAATATGGGAGGGAGTTTTTAACGGGATAAAAGCATCAAAAGGTGGCAGTGTCTCGATAAAATGAACAAATATGTGATTACAAAAAGATAAATTTATGACATTGTAGCTGGGGCTGATGTGCAGAGGTTGGATTGCAGCCCGCTGTCGGGGTAACACAGGGCAAGCTCTAGGAGGAAAGGAAAGATGTTCTATTCCCAAGTAATGCTGATCCTAAAGGTTGAAAAGTGTGCGCATGCACAAACGAGATGCAAGAATCCACAGATACCCACAACGCCTGTGCTTAATTACCCATGTGTCCAAGGTTGGCTGAGGTACTCGGGCTGTGCTGGGAAGGCTGTCCCACCAGTTGGTTGACAGAGGGCAGTTTGTTCATCATGTTGGGTATCTTGTTTGTGGGCGGTATCACGGTCCCATAGGAAGATGAAGCTTGCTGTCTGCTCAAAACAACAACACAAAATAATTGTGAATCATTTAAAGATTTGGAAAGAATATTCATCCTACGTATTACACAAAGACGTTACAAATTTTACAAACTTCCCTTGACTTATTACAGGAATGCTTGGAAAAGCTATACAAAAGGACCTGGTATGGTACTGAGCTATCCAGAAAGGGAAGGCCAACGGTTAAGTCTTCAGGTTGTGCTGAGCTAGTTTACTCTCAACAACCCAGAACTAGAGAGAGATACAAAACCTGCTAAAGTTACCAGTTCTGAAGGCAACCCATGGTGTCCAATAGGAAGCAAGTGTGGGAAAATATCAGGTGAGGCCAGGATTAGGTCTTGTTTACAACACCCTCTACAGTCGAATAGCTTGCAAACACTCACTGTTGAAGAATGGTCAATCTGGCAACGTACTAGAGGGCTGCGAGTGCTTCTGGAACAAGAACTCAGAAAGACCCAGTCCTGGAAGGAAGGGAGGAAATAATGGGCAGTAATTTGCTCTCATGTTGCTAGTGTAACTTGGCTCAATATGCAACATGTAAACATAAATTTAAGAGTACACAATTCTTTTCCAATTAAGGGGCAATTTGACGTGGCCAATCCACTCTGCTCTGCACATCTTTGGGTTGTGGGGGTGAGACCCACATGTTATGGGCCAGAGTTTAGTAAACCCCAAAGTGTATCATGGAGTTCACCTGACCCACAACTTTTAATAGATTGTGGTATGGGGCGCTCACGGTCCACTCTACAGGTGTGGTACAGCAGAAATGGACAAGTATTTTTCAAAGCAAAACAATGTTTATTCTGTGAACTCAAGTTAACCTTTTGAAAACATACAGTGAACATCTTAGCAACCATCAATTTAAATACAACCCCCAAAGAATACAACACTAAGTAATCCTTTAAGCTTTCCTTTTAACATCCATACGACTTAAAAACAAAACCTTTAACAGAAGCACATCGGGTTAAAGTCACTACTGAAAACACTTATAATTCTGAATTCACCAAATGATCAAGAGATAGTCTTTTCATGGCAGAGAGAACAGCAGTACACCTGCTCTGTCTGGCTTCAGCTCCAACATTGAAAACAAAACTAAAACACACACTGCAGCAAACAGCCTAAAACGAAAGTAAAAAGCTGAGACAGCCAAGCTCCACCCACACTCTGACATCACTGATAAACACCCATTTCTTAAAGGTACATTTCTTAAACACCCATTTCTTAAAGGTACTCTCACATGACACCGCTCTCCAAGAAAAAAAACCCATCAACTTCAAGATGGTTTCATTTTTCACTATCCTTTAAGAAATACACACAGTAAATATATTTTTTCATTTTCAAAAAAAACCCACACACGCAACCAGGTACGATAATATAGTCAATTTTTCTTCTTCTTCCTCCAACTGGAATCTTTCTCGATTGACAGTCTCTTTGAACAAGAAGGTCTCTGCACGACCCATTCGTTTCTCTATGCCTCGGCATTTCTATTTAAAGTCAGATACTTTAGTTCAATCTGATCACAGAGTCCCTTGTAATTCTCCAACACAAGAGCATTGGTTATCACAGCTTTCAGGCAGTCAAATGCCTGTTGACGCTCCGCTGTCCACTGGAATGTGTTACACTTCTTGAGCAAGTCCATCAGTGGAGCCACCACGCTACAAAAATTTTGCACAAATCTTCGATCAAATCCACTCATGCCAAGTAATCACATAATTTCCCTTTGTCTTGAGGGTATCGGAAACTCCTCAATAACTGTTGGTTTCACATCCCGTGTGACCATTCGACCCTGTCAATTTGTATGGCCAAGGAAAGTGACCTGGGCTTTTCCAAATTCACTTTTGGCTAGGTTTATCACCAAACCCGCCTCCTGATCAGATGTTGTAAATGTTCTTTCCATGTCTGGCTGAAAATTACCAGATCGTCGAATTACCCGCGCAATTGGGTAATCCTGAAATGACTTTGTTAGTTAACCGTTGAAATGTGGCTGGGGCATTTTCATGCCAAATGGCATAACTTTGAATTGGTATATACCATCTGGAGTCACAAAAGCTGAAATCTCCTTTGCCCTTTCAAATAAAGGTACCTGCCAGTAACCTTTAAGTAAATCCAATTTGGAAATAAAGGCTGATTGTCCCACTTTCTCAATGCAATCCTCCAAACGTGGGATAGGGTAAGAGTCCGTTCTTGTAACTGCATTAACCTTTCTATAGTCCACACAACCCACACACAACCATTGGGTACCGTCTGGCTTTGGTACCATCACTATGGGTGAGCTCCATTGGCTGCAACCCACTTCAATTATGCCATTTTTAAGCACACTCTCAATCTCTTTGTTAACCTGTGCCAACTTTAAAGGGTTAAGTCTATATGATTGTTGTTTGATTGGAACAGAATTTCCCACATCTACATCACGTATAGCCATTCCAGTACTTCCCAATTTATCTCCACAAACTTGCCCACGTGATATCAATAACTCTTTCAGGACAGTTTGTTTTTCCTCTGGAAGGTAACTCAACAATTTATCCCAATTTTTAAAAACATCCTCATTTTCCAATTTAATTTGAGGTATATCAAATTCAGTCATCTGGATTTGGTTCGTCATTTTGAGTTAGAATTATTAAAACCTCCTTTTTCTCTCCTTCCCTTTCAAAGGACCTTTTAAGCATATTCATATGACACACTCTGAGTCTTCCTTCTATCTGTTGTTTTTTACCACGTAATTCACCTCACTTAATTTCCTTTCAATCTGATAAGGTCCACAAAACCTTGCTTTTAAAGGTTCACCTACCACTGGTAACAATACTAAAATTTTATCTCCACTGGCAAAACTACGAACTTTCGATTTCTTGTCCGCTACCTGTTTCATCACATTTTGTGCAACTTTTAAATGTTGTCTCGCCAATTCATCTGCTCTATTTAATCGTTCCCTAAAATTTGACACGTAATCCAATAATGTAACTTCTGATTTCTCACTCACCAATGTTTCCTTGATCAATTTAAGTGGTCCTCTTTCCAAACATTAGTTCAAAAGGACTGAATTTGGTTGACTCATTAGGTGCATCCCTAATTGCAAACAGTACGAATGGAATTCCTTTATCCCAATCCTCTGGATAATCTTGACAATAAGCCCTCAACATTGTCTTTAATGTCTGATGCCACCTTTCTAACGCTCCATGCGATTCTGGATGGTACGCAGTTGATTTAAATTGTTTTATTCCAAAGCTATCCGTAACTTCTTTGAATAACCTTGAGGTAAAATTTGATCCTTGATCCGATTGTATTTCTGTGGGTAGTCCATATCTAGTAAAGAATTTAAGTAATTCCTCCACAATCTTTTTAGCTGTAATACTACGTACTGGAATGGCCTCTGGAAACCTGGCAAACACATCCATTATAGTCAACAGGTATGGATTCCCACTTTTTGTTTTAGGAAGCGGTCCTACGCAATCAATTAGGACCCTTGTAAAAGGTTCCTCAAATGCTGGAATGGGTATTAAGGGCACTGGTTTTATCACTACTTGAGTCTTTCCCATCACTTGACATGAGTGACATGATCGACAAAATTTAACTACATCTTTATGTAGTCCAGGCCAATAAAAATGTTTCTGGATTTTAGCTTGAGTTTTCCTTATTCCCAAATGACCTCCCACTGGTACCTCATGTGCAACTCGCAACACCTCCTTTCTATACCCTACCAGCAATACTACTTGATGAACTTCAGCCCACTTTTTGTCCGCCTGCATATGTACAGGTCTCCATTTTCTCATCAAGACATCACTTTTACGGTAATAACACTCTGGTATACACTCAAGATTCCTCTTCCGTATATGTTTTCTGATACATCCGTTTTATTTCTATATCTTTCTGTTGTAACTCCGCCACTTTTCCTTAACTAAAAATATCTGCCTCATCTTCCACCTGTTCTTGTTCTTTTTCAACCATCTGATCAAAAATCGTTTCTGATAATTGTACTTCAACTTCATCTTCACTCTTTGATTTATCCTCTTGTCTTAACCTGTGACTTTGCGACCTTGTTACTACACAATCCGGAAAAATCCCAGGATATTCGTCATTCAACACTTCAGTTGTCTGATTTTCCACTGCCTTATCAACCACAGTAGGCAACACTCCCACCTGAGATCCAGTTATATCATTACCCAAGATAAACTGTATTCCTGGTCAAGATAGTTTCTCTATTACTCTTACTACCACTTCACCACTCTTCACTGGACTTTCCAACCTTACCTTATATAATGGAACACTACTCCTCTCACCCTGAATTCCACATATTACCACCTTTTCTGGCAATATTCTTCCCAAACTACATGACTCCTCACCTCTTACCATTAACGATTGACTAGCTCCCGTATCTCTTAAAATTATGACTTCTTCACCTGCTCCTCCTGATACACGTGGAAACTTTACCCACACAAGTAAATTCTTTAAAGAGATCTGGCATCTTTTTATCAATCACATCTTGATCAGGCGGTACAATCTTTTGCCCCTCCTTCACTTCACTTGGGCTTTCCTTTACCACTTTAACAAACCCCGCTGTCTTATCCTGTTTTACCACATCAGCCTTCCCAGTGCTTTTCTTCAACTACCAACATTGTGACTTTACATGGCCTAGTTTATTACAGTGAAAACATTTGAAACTTTTCATGTCTCTTCCACCCTCCTGGATTTCTTTTTTAGTCTGAGCTACATTTTCCTTATTATCTCCCATCAGATCACCTTTACCACTTGAGTATTTCTCATGTCCCCAGTTTCTATTCCTCACAGGCTGAAACTGATGTCGGAAACCAAGTTTTGATTTATGAACTAATTCATAATGATCTGCCATTTCTGCTGATAACCTTGCAGTTTTAACCCTCTGCTCTTCCACATGAGTTCTCACTACATCAGGAATTGAATTTTTAAACTCCTCCAAAAGCATAATTTCTCTGTGAGCTTCATTGTCATTGGCAAATAGGGTTAAGGAAAATCCCAAGGCTTTTTACACGTACATAAAAAGCAAGAGGGTAGCCAGGGAAAGGGTTGGCCCACTGAAGGATAGGCAAGGGAATCTATGTGTGGAGCCAGAAGAAATGGGCGAGGTACTAAATGAATACTTTGCATCAGTATTCACCAAAGAGAAGGAATTGGTAGATGTTGAGTCTGGAGAAGGGGGTGTAGATAGCATGGGTCACATTGTGATCCAAAAAGACGAGGTGTTGGGTATCTTAAAAAATATTAAGGTAGATAAGTCCCCAGGGCCTGATGGGATCTACCCCAGAATACTGAAGGAGGCTGGAGAGGAAATTGCTGAGGCCTTGACAGAAATCTTTGGATCCTCGCTGTCTTCAGGGGATGTCCCGGAGGACTGGAGAATAGCCAATGTTGTTCCTCTGTTTAAGAAGGGTAGCAAGGATAATCCCGGGAACTACAGGCCGGTGAGCCTTACTTCAGTGGTAGGGAAATTACTGGAGAGAATTCTTCGAGACAGGATCTACTCCCATTTGGAAGCAAATGGACGTATTAGTGAGAGGCAGCACGGTTTTGTGAAGGGGAGGTCGTGTCTCACTAACTTGATAGAGTTTTTCGAGGAGGTCACTAAGATGATTGATGCAGGTAGGGCAGTAGATGTTGTCTATATGGACTTCAGTAAGGCCTTTGACAAGGTCCCTCATGGTAGACTAGTACAAAAGGTGAAGTCACACGGGATCAGGGGTGAGCTGGCAAGGTGGATACAGAACTGGCTAGGCCATAGAAGGCAGAGAGTAGTAATGGAGGGATGCTTTTCTAATTGGAGGGCTGTGACCAGTGGTGTTCCACAGGGATCAGTGCTGGGACCTTTGCTCTTTGTAGTATATATAAATGATTTGGAGGAAAATGTAACTGGTCTGATTAGTAAGTTTGCAGACGACACAAAGGTTGGTGGAATTGTGGATAGCGATGAGGACTGTCAGAGGATACAGCAGGATTTAGATTGTCTGGAGACTTGGGCGGAGAGATGGCAGATGGAGTTTAATCCGGACAAATGTGAGGTAATGCATTTTGGAAGGTCTAATGCAGGTAGGGAATATACAGTGATTGGTAGAACCCTCAAGAGTATTGAAAGTCAAAGAGATCTAGGAGTACAGGTCCACAGGTCATTGAAAGGGGCAACACAGGTGGAGAAGGTAGTCAAGAAGGCATACGGCATGCTTGCCTTCATTGGCCGGGGCATTGAGTATAAGAATTGGCAAGTCATGTTGCAGCTGTATAGAACCTTAGTTAGGCCACACTTGGAGTATAGTGTTCAATTCTGGTCGCCACACTACCAGAAGGATGTGGAGGCTTTAGAGAGGGTGCAGAAGAGATTTACCAGAATGTTGGCTGGTATGGAGGGCATTAGCTATGAGGAGCGATTGAATAAACTCGGTTTGTTCTCACTGGAACGAAGGAGGTTGAGGGGAGACCTGATAGAGGTATACAAAATTATGAGGGGCATAGACAGAGTGGATAGTCAGAGGCTTTTCCCCAGGGTAGAGGTGTCAATTACTAGGGGGCATAGGTTTAAGGTGAGAGGGGCAAGGTTTAGAGTAGATGTACGAGGCAAGTTTTTTACGCAGAGGGTAGTGGGTGCCTGGAACTCGCTACCGGAGGAGGTAGTGGAAGCAGGGACGATAGGGACATTTAAGGGGCATCTTGACAAATATATGAATAGGATGGGAATAGAAGGATACGGACCCAGGAAGTGTAGAAGATTGTAGTTTAGTAGGGCAGCATGGTCGGCACGGGCTTGGAGGGCCGAAGGGCCTGTTCCTGTGCTGTACATTTCTTTGTTCTTTGTTTGTTCTTCATACGTTTGGTCTATTTTCATAGCCCTTATCCACCTATCAAGATTACTTTGTTTGATCCTTTCAAACTCCATGTACATTTTTCCAAATTCTTTCCTAAAATTTCTAAACCATTGTCTGTCGGCTTCAGGCACTGGTTCATATGCACTGAGGATGGATTTTTTCACCTCCTCATACGTCCCAGATACCTCCTCCAGTAGTGATGCAAACACTACACTAGCCTTACCTACCAGCTTTGTTTGAATCAGTAATTCCCACATCCCCTGAGGCCATTTCATTTGTTTAGCCACCTTCTCAAATGAAATGAAAAAGGCTTCTACCTCCTTCTCATCAAAACTTGGCAATACTTGGACATATTTAAATAGATCCCCACCAAGCCTTCAACTTTGATGCTCTTTCTCATTATCGTCATCACTATCCTCCAAATGTACGTGTCCTTTTACGTCTGCCAATTTTTTATTTTAAAAAATATTTTTATTCTCCTTTTTCACATTTTCTCCTGCATTTACACCCATCAACAATAAACAATAATCAGCAAGATATGTCAATCCCCATAACAATAACAACGATCACATCCTCCCACCAATCCCCAAACATCAGCCCGCATGTTTGCATAAACAGATGACAAAAAGGAATCAGGGATTACCCATAGTCACCCTTAATATAGACAGCCCCCCTCGCCCCCCAACCCTCCCCCCCAACTAATGTTCGACGTTATCCAATTCTTGAAAGTGCACAATAAATAGTGCCCATGACTTGTAGAACCCCTCCGAGCTTCCCCTCAGTTCGAACTTAACCTTCTCAAGGGTCAAGTATCCCAACAGGTCCCCCCGACACGCCAGGGCACTGGGTGGAGAGGCTGCTCTCCATCCCAGCAGGATCTGCCTTCGGGCGATCAACGAGGCGAAGGCTATGATATCTGCCTCCGCGCCCGTTTCCAACCCTGGCTGGTCCGACACCCCGAATATGGCCTCCCGGGGACCCGGGTCCAGTTTCACACGGACCACCTTGGAAACTACCCTAAACACCTCCTTCCAGTACTCCCCTAGCTTTGGACAGGACCAAAACATATGAACGTGATTAGCGCCCCCCACCTCCCGCAATGCTCACACACATCCTGTACCCCTTCAAAAAATCGGCTCATCCTCTCCCTCGTGAGTTGCGCTCTGTATACCACCTTCAGCTGTATCAGCCCCAACCTCACACATGAGGTGGAGGCATTCACTCTCCGGAGCACCCCACACCAGACCCCATCCTCTATAACCTCTCCCAGCTCTTCCTCCCACTTTGCTTTGATCCCTTCCAGTGGTGCCTTATCCTCTTCCAAAATAGCTCCGTACACCGCTGACACTGCCCCCTTCTCCAGTCCCCTTGTCGTCAGCACCTCCTCCAGCAATGTGGAGGCCGGTTCCTCTGGGAAGCTCTGTATCTCCTTCCTGGCAAAATCCGACACCTGCATGTACCTAAACCGGGCAGCACGGTAGCATTGTGGATAGCACAATTGCTTCAAAGCTCCAGGGTCCCAGGTTCGATTCTGGCTTGGGTCACTGTCTGTTTGGAGTCTGCACGTTCTCCCCGTGTGTGCGTGGCTTTCCTCCGGGTGCTCCGGTTTCCTCCCACAGTCCAAAGATGTGCAGGTTAGGTGGATTGGCAATGATAAATTGCCCTTAGTGTCCAAAATTGCCCTTAGTGTTGGGTGGGGTTTCTGGGTTATGGGGAAAGGGTGGAGGTGTTGACCTTGGGTAGGGTGCTCTTTCCAAGAGCCGGTGCAGACTCGATGGGCCGAATGGCCTCCTTCTGCACTGTAAATTCTATGATAATCTAATTCTATGATAAACACTTCTCCCTGCTCCAGCCCATACTTCTCTTCCAGCTCCCTCAATCCTGCAAACCGACCCCGAAGAAACAAATCTTTTAGTGTCTTAATCCCCCTTCTCTTCCCATTTCCGAAACCTTCCATCCCACCTCCCTGGCTCAATTCTGTGGTTCCCCCGAATCGGCATTTCCCTTGACCCTACCCCCAACCCGAAGTGTTGGTGAAACTGCCTCCAGATTTTCAATGAAGCTATTATTACCGGACTCCCTGAGTATTTCCCCGGAGCGGCGCTGTTGCTAGTGTCTTCAGCCCCGACCCCCTGCACAAACTCTCCTCCATTCTGACCCACTGAGAATCAACCCCTCTGACCCAGCTCCGCACTTTCTCCACATTCGCCGCCCAGTAGTAGTACCACAGGTTCAGGAGACCCAAACCCCCTGCCTGCCTTCCCCTCTGTAGCAGCACCTTTCTCACTCTGGCCACCTTCCCTCCCCATATGAACGAGGTAATCCTTCCCTCAATCTCCCTGAAAAAAGACTTTGGCAGGAAAATCGGTAGGCATTGAAAAATAAACCGAAATCACGGCAACACATTCATTTTAACCGCCTGTACCCGACCCGCCAGTGACAGAGGAAGGCCATCCCACCTTGCCAGATCGGCTTTCACTCTCCCCACCAAACTAGTGATGTTGTACCTGCAAAGCCTCCCCCATCCCCGGGCAACCTGCACCCCCAGATACCTAAAATGAGTCCCTGCCCTACGGAATGGCAGCCCCCCCACCCCTGCCCCCACCCGGACCACAAAATACTCACTCTTGTCCAGGTTCAGCTTGTACCCCGAGAAAGACCCAAATACCCGCAGTAGCTCCAATATTCCTCCTATCGACGCACTTGGTTCCGACACATACAGCAGCAAGTCGTCGGCATATAACGACACCCTATGCTCTACCCCCCCCCCCCCCCCCCCCCCCCCCACTATTCCTTTCCATGCTCCCGAACTTCTCAATGCGATGGCCAACGACTCAATCGCAAGTGCAAACAGCAGGGGAGACATCGGACATCCCTGTCTTGCCCCTCGGTGGAGAGAAAAGTATCTCGAACTGATATTGTTTGTGCGGACACTCGCCTTCGGCTCCTGAGATAATAGCTTTACCCAGTTCACAAATCTTGGTCCAATCCCAAACCGCTCCAGCAGTGCCATCAGGTACCCCCATTCTACCCGATCAAATGCCTTCTTGGCATCCAATGCCACAACTATCTCGGTTTCTTTCCCTTCCGCCGGCGCCATAACGACTTTCAAAACCCTCCTAATGTTCGAAAACAGCTGCCTCCCTTTCATGAATCCCGTCTGATCCTCTCCTATCACCTTTGGGAGGCACTCCTCCAGCCTACCCGCCAGTACCTTCGCCAACACTTTTGCGTCCACATTCAGAAGTGATATGGGCCGATACGACCCACACTCCGTCGGATCCTTATCTTTTTTTAGCAACAGTGAAATCGTGCCTGCCCCAAGGTTTGCGGCAACACCCCCTTCCCTATCGCCTCCTCAAACATCCCCACCATCAGGGGTGCCAACCTATCCTTGAATTTGTTATAATATTCCACTGGAAACCCATCCGACCCTGCCACCTTCCCCGACTGCATCCTCCCAATCGCATCCTTTATCTGCTGCTCCACTATTGCTCCTTCTAATGTAGCCCTGTCCCCCTCCCCTAGCCTCGGGGAACTCCAACCCATCTAGAAATTCCTGCATCTCACGGTCTCCCCCGGGTGGCTCTGACTTGTACAACCTCTCATAAAACTCCTCAAAAACCTTGTTAATCAGCACTGGAGCCACCACCAACTTCCCTGCCCTATCCCTCACCTGAAGAATTTCCCTTGCCGCTGCCTCCCTCCGGAGCTGACCTGCTAACATACGCCATGTTATCTCCATGTTCATAAACTGCACCCCTTGCTCGTCTCAATTGGCGCACCGCCTTCCTGGTGGACAGTCGATCGAAGCTCGCCTGTAGTTCCTTCCTCTTTTCCAGCTTCGCTGGGTCCCCATCTTCTGCATACCTCCTATCTACCTCCAACATCTCATCTATTACCCTCTGCCACTCCAACCTCTCCTCTTTGTCCACCCTGGCCTTAAACAAAATTACCTCACCACCGCCTTTAGAGCCTCCCAGACCACTGCCTTTGACACCTCACCCGTACAATTGAAACCTACATACTCCTTAATTACCTTTTCAATTTTCTCACAGAACACTTGGTTCCCCAAAAGCCCCACATCCAGTTTCCACCCTGGTCTCAGCGCTACTCCCTTCTCCAGCACCATATCCACCCAATGTGGAGCGTGATCTGACACTGCAATTGCAGAGTATTCCGACCCCTTGACTCCAGCCAGCAAAGCCTTCCCCACCACAAAAAAGTCGATCCGCGAGTATACCTTATGAACCGCTGAGAAAAACGAGTACTCCCGTTCCCTTGGGTGCAGGAACCTCCAAGGGTCCACCCCTCCCATTTCCACCATTAGCCTAGCCAGCGCCTTCGCCCCCCCCCCTGATGGGACCAGCGAGCGCGGCCGTGATCTGTCCAACCTTGGCTCCTGCACCAAGTTCTAGTCCCCCCCCCCCAACAATCAGCTCATGCGTGTCCAAGTCGGGAATAGCCCCAAACACCTTCCTCGCGAATCCCACATCGTCCCAATTGGGACCGTATACACTTAACAGCACCACTAATCTCCCCTCCAGCGCCCCTGCCACAATCACATATCTACCCCCCTGATCTGCTACCACCTTCTCCACCTGGAAGCGTTGTCTTTTGCTGACCAACACCGCTACTCCTCGAGCCCTTCCATCAAATCCGGAGTGAAACACTTGGCTAACCCAGCCCTTTTTAAGTCTCACCTCGTCCTTCACCCTCAAGTGAGTCTCCTGCAGCATTGCTACATCGGCTTTCAAACTTTTAAGATGCGCAAGCACCCTTGACCTCTTGACCAGACCTCCTAGCCCTCTTACGTTCCACGTGACTATCCTTACTGGGTCTCTCTCACCCCCCCCCCCCCCACCTTTCTTATCTACCATCACCATACCACCGGGCCCTGCCCCATAAGCCTGACCCACCCCTGTCCATTGTTAACATCGAAGCCCTTCTCCCCCTCCCAAGAACCCCCCCTACAAAAACATCCCCCAACATCCATTCCTTCCCCCCGTCTTGCTCGCCTCGTAGGCCCATTGAAGCCTGTTATCCAGGCTCCAACGTCCGCAGCCCTCCTCTCACCTCACCCACGTTCACTAACTGACTTTAGTTAGCTAGCGCGGGTGGCTCCCCCTGCCAAGACCTCTCGCCCCCTTCCACCCAGTCCCAGAGAAAGAAACACCAAAACAAACCCAACAATCCAACCCCTACAATTCACTAACATAACATTTAACCGTCGCAACACAGAACGCCATTAACTTGAAGTCTGTAACAATGCAAAGAGAAGTAAATTGCAATACAAATCAGTAAAAAGAAAGTTGTAACATTTATACATTTCCCATCTGCTCAAACACAGTCCACAGTCTCTCTTCCAGTTCCGCTCTTCACGTCTGTCCCAAGCCTTCTGTCCTCGCGAACGCCTCAGCCGCCGCCGCTGTCTCAAAATAAAAGTCTTTGGCGTTATATGTTACTCTCAACTTCGCCGGGTACACCATACCAAATTGCACCCCTTCTTGTACAAAGCCGCCTTCACTCGCCCAAACGCCGCTCGTCTTTTTGCCAACTCCACCGTCCAGTCCTGGTAGATCCGAACCGCAGTACCATCCCACGGCACCTCACGCTTCTGCTTCGCCCAGTTTAATACCTTCTCCTTCATGCAAAACTTATGGAAGCAGATAATTACTGTCCTTGGCGGCTCGTTCACTTTGGGCTTCGGCCTTAATGACCGATGAGCTCGGTCTAGCTCGTACAGGGTGGGGCTCTCACCCTCCCCCATCAGCTCCGCCAACTTCTTAGCAAAGTATTGTGTTGGCCTTGGGCCCTCTGTCCCTTCGGGCAAGCCCACAATTCTCAAATTGTGCCGCCTTGAGCGGTTTTCCAAGTCTTCAAGCTTTGCTCGGAGTCCTCTGTTAACCTCCACCACCCTCCGCAGCTCGTCCCCCATCGAGGTGACCCGGTCGCTGTATCATGTCACGGCCTCCTCCACCTCCTTCATCTTTTCGCCCTGCTCTCTCACCTCGGCCGAGACCTTTGCCACCTCCACCCTCATCGGGCTGATTGCCTCCTCCAACAATGACCTCAACACGACCGCCGTCTCCTTCCTCAAGGCCTCCATGTGCTTCGCAGTTTTTCCAGCCCCACCGCCATCACCTCGGTCACCTTCTCCACCGTAAGTAGTGCGGCCCCGCCTTGAAGTTCAGCTTCCGCCATCCTGTCAACACATTTGCTCGTCTTCTCCTTCAGCAGCGAACCCGCGTTTCCTCCTTTCTTCGACGCTGCTCTTCGCATCCTTTAGCGGCTTATTGTTTTTTATCTTCTTTCTTTTCTCCTCTCTCCCCCTTCACCCTCCTGGCCTTCAGCAATCTGACTTATTCTTTTTTTGGAAAAAAAAGGGAGAGAAAAAAAAAACTTTTACCAAACTTCCTTAAACCTTCTTTCTTTCTCCTCTGCATTCACCCAGAGCTCCCCTGGGACCAGGCTTCAACCTTCTTTCTTCCTCCTAGGTGAGAGCCATCCGATGTGGAGCACCCTCCCTACATAGTGCTCTGGCCTCGGGCCTGCCGCCTCGGCCTCCTCGTAGCTCCGCCCCCGCTGCTCTGACCTCGCGCTGGGCCCAGCGCCTCAGCCCCCGCCGCCCGACCCCCGTGGGGGGTTCTTCGCCAGTTTTTAAACCGGCCCCGCTGGCTGCTCGTGACGGCCCCAAAGGCTGACGATAGTTGGGGGGTGCGTGAAGACTCGGGGATTTCCCCGAAATTGCCGCGAATCGTGGCCACCGGCGGGAGCTCTTGTTGCTGCGGCCGCCCTGCTCATCCACGTCTACGTCTACGTCTGCCAATTTTAACTGACTGTCATATTTCATGGCCATTTTCCAAAGTTCAAACTCTCTCTCTTTATCTTTTTCCCTGATCTGTACCTCTCTTTCTCTTTCTTTTTGTTCTGCTCGGGCTATTCTTTCTTTTCTCCTTTCTTCTCTCTCCTTTTCTTTTTCCTCTCTCTCCCTTTCTTTGTCGTCTCTATCCCTTTCTTTTTCCTCTCTATCTCTTTCTTTTTCCTCTCTTTCATATTCAAGCTGCTTTAGTTCTTTCTCATGTTCCATTTGTAACTGAATTTTTGCCATTTCCAATGAGTCAAACTGTATCTCAGGCAACTTTAAATGCTTAGATAAATACCTTATCTTTTCGCATTTTGTCAGGTAATGTTAACTGCAATGTTTTTGCCAAATCTAACAGTCTGCTTTTAGTCTCTGTCTGTAAGGCACGGCGTGTGACCGTCTCCACCCCCAAAAACTTCAGAGCCTCTGAAAGAGCCATTGTCCACAGCACTCTCCCTACTCAACTGAAATACCATACCTGAAAAGCAATCACAATATGGTCACACCTCACCGTCTTTAAGTTCACAAAGCCAATCCAATAGATAGACTTTTATCCCCCCCGAGCCCCCAATTTGTTTTGGGCCAGGGTTTAGAAAACCCCAAAGTGTATCATGGAGTTCACCTGTTAACTTTTAATAGATTGTGGTATGGGGAGCACACAGCCCACTCTACAGGTGTGGTACAGCAGAAATGGGAAAGTATTTTTTAAAGCAAAACAATGTTTATTCTATGAACTCAAGTTAACCTTTTGAAAACATACAGTGAACACCTTAGCAACCATCAATTTGAATACAACCCCCAAAGAATACAACACTAAGTAATCCTTTAAGCTTTCCTTTTAACATCCATACAACTTAAAAACAAAACCTTTAACAGAAGCACATCAGGTTAAAGTCATTTATAATTCTGAATTCACCAAATGATCAAGAGATAATCTTTTGATGGCAGAGAGATCAACAGTACACCTGCTCGGTCTGGCTTCAGCTCCTACACTGAAAACGAAACTAAAACACAACCTGCAGCAAACAGCCTAAAATGAAAGTAAAAAGTTAACAGACAGCTCAGCTCCACCCACACTCTGACATCACTGATAAACACCCATTTCTTAAAGGCACATTTCTTAAACACCCATTTCTTAAAGATACTCTCACGTGCCACACACAGACACGGAGCGAGTGCAAAGTTCACATGGACAGTGACCCAGAGCTGGGATCGAACCCGGGACCTCGGCGCCCTGGGGCAGCAGTACTAACCACCACCACCTTAAACATGCCCTTTCTCATCCTTGACTGTTTCAATAGTTCAGTTTGGCTATTGTGCAATTATTGACAGAAATGTGGGAGAGTTATCCTGTGAGTAATACCATCAAGCTTTTCACAATCCAGTGTTGTTTTTTGGTTCTGGGTGAGGATTAAAAGAATAACTAGCAGGTTCTGTCATCTGGACTTGAAAATTGGGCAGGATTCTGTCTCTTGCTGATGTTTATTCCTCATTGAAAGAGACTGTAGCGTGATGAGATATTTGAGCTTAAAAATGAAGGAGGTGGGGGCTGTTGGGGAATTTTAGAAAGAAGCAACAGCAGTAAAGAGGATGTTAGGAGTCTAGATACTGACTGGCGCTGTAGTAGTTGCTGTTGTTGCTGCCGGTATGAGTCGATTAGCTGCTGAGGTACCAATTCCATCAGCTCCAGGCTCTCCTTGATCTTCATGAGGATTTCAAAATTCTCTCGTCCTCGTACCTGCGGAGAAATATTGAAACCATCACACTCGTTTTTATTGTACCCACTTACAATAATAATATCTAGGACGTTAAGAAGTGAGACCTTTGGCTGACCTATCCCTCTATAGCTCAGGGCAAATTGTGACGTCCCAACTGCTGCTAAATGCAACATCAACTTTTCTGGTTTAGTTTCATCAAAAGAGCTAAAGAAATCGGTTGGTGTAATTCATTCCATTGAAGAGAAGCTACATGCGAACTGCTAGTTTTGGAATCCATTGTATATTGACTCAATTTAATGCAGTTTGAAATACTAAGTCAGAACAAGATTTCTGTCCTGGTCCAAAGTTATAGAATGGGAATTTTTGCCATCCAGCTCCAAGAGCAGAAACATACCATAGTAAACAGTCACAATGGGACTATGGCATTCCCAAGGCGATGGGCAGGTGATTTACTCCGAATGCTTTTCCATGACAAAGTCACACCTCTGATCCCTAGTAATAGTTGTGGGCTCATTGCACAAATACTTTTTGTACTGGCACACTAATTATCACTTAACAGCCAATCTCAATCAGTGAAGCCTCGAGGATGGTACCCGTGCAAAATAGAAATACTATACTACTATGATTCGGCTGCTCTTCTGAGGTTGATGTTTGAGGCATGTTGTTGCAGCAGAGTACAAATAGGTTTATTTTGCAACAAATCTGAGCTACACCTGACTTGAAAAAGCTTGATGCTGACTCTGGACATACAAATTGAAATCTGTACCTTTGCTCAACACTTGGGTGTCAGCCGTTGCCCAGTGGGTAGCAACATTCTTGTCTCTGGCTCACACAATAATGGATTCAAGTCCCATACAGGGAGCTTGAGCATTAAATCAAGGCTGGTGCTCCCAATGCAGTACTGGCAGAGTGCTGCATTGCACAGGTCGAGGTCTCAATGTTCAGGTGAGGTGTTAAATTGAGGCCGTATCTACCCTGACAGGAGGATATAAAAGATCTTAAGACACAAAGCGTAGGGAGTTTCCCCGATTGTCCGGGCTGATATTTATCCCTTTACTAACATCACTAAATTAGATTTTCTGGCCATTATCCACATTGCTGTATGGGATCTTGCTGTGTGCTCATCAGTTGAATATTTTCCTACATCGCAACAGTTCTTCAAAAGTACTTCATTGATTGAGATGTGTTTGGTGATGAACGGCATTCTATAAATGCAAGTCTTTCTTTTGACTAACATTTTTCACTTTGGTTAGCATAGCTGTTCATTAAAAATACATACTTTTTTAATGTTGGGGTCCGGGTTGCAGAAAGTGAACAGTCCCATTGCCCAATAACAACAATGCTGATTGTGAAAATGGGTGCCTTTTCTTTACTGTTGTTCAACCCATTTATGGGAGCAGGGCATTCAGCTACATTCTACTCTCTGGACCCCCTAAACCACACTGATTCTCCCCCTTTCAACCACCTTTTGCAGCTATCTCTTTGGCTAAGATTTCAGTGGTGGCACAGCGGTTAGCACTGCTGCCTCACAGCTCCAGGGACCTGAGTTTGATTCCAACCGCGGGTGATTATGTGGAGTTTGCACTTTCTCAGTGTGTGCGTGGGTTTCCTCCGGGAGCTCCGGTTTCCAACACAGACCAATGATGTGCAGGTTAGGTGGATTGGCCATGCTAAATTGCCCCTTAGGGTGGGGCTGCAGGAATAGTGCGGAGGATTGGGCCAAGATAGGTTGGTCTTTTGGAGGGCTGGTGCAGACTCGAGGGGCCAAATGGCCTCCTGCTGCCCTGTAGGGATTCTAATCTCTCTCATCTTAGCTCAATATTCAATTTCTCTGCTCCAGTTTTTGAAGTGCCTTCAATTATTTTGTTACATTAAGGATGCCGTAAAAATACAAGCTGTTGTTGGTCAGTGCAAATAAATGGACAAGCAAAAGTGTAAAAGATTCGCCTCAATATGTTATGGCTGCTTAGAGGAGCAACAATTAATCACAGTGCTGCTCTAATGGGAGTTGGAATAATTGGCCAGACTTGTCGTTCCTGGTGATCACTGCCAGAAAGTATGCATATGTAGATGTTGGACGAGAACAGGATTGTATTAAATAGATTTTTAAAAAATTCATTCATTTCTTCCCTTGGGAAGAAGGTGGTGAGCTGCCTTCTTGAACCACTGCAGTCCCTGAGGTATAGGTCCACCTACTGTGCTGTTAGAGAGGGAGTTCCAGGATTTTTACCCAGCGACATTGAAGAAACAGTGATATATTTCCAAGTCAGGATGGAGGGGAACTTCCAGGTGGTGGTGTTAACATTTGTCTGCCGCCCTTCGTGGATTTTGACGGTGCTGTCTGAGGAGCGTTGGCGAGTTCTGCTAAGTATTCCTGCCTAGGGTCACACAGGAAGAGTGGTCACCTGGGCAAAGCACCTGAGGAACTGCTTCCACCCTATCCTAATAAAAGCAAATTACTGCGGATGCTGGAATCTGAAACGAAAGAGAAAATGCTGGAAAATCTCAGCAGGTCTGGCAGCACCTATAGGGAGAGAAAAGAGCTAACGTTTCGAGTCCGATGACTCTTTGTCAAAACCTATCCACTGCAAGTGGAGCCTTGTCCCAGCAAATGCCATTTAACTATTTGACTTTGAGAGTATGCTGTCATTGTCAATAGTAGACACTGGACAGCATTCTCGAGAGGAGAATATAGGGGAGGGGAGAAAAAAAAATAGAAAATACGTGTATCTTGGAGAAGGCAACATGACGCTGAATGCTTTGATGGCTTAAGGAATACTCACAGGTACATAGAAGAACTCCTCATCACCATGCCTCCTCTTTTTGATGCCTGCATTAGGCCCCTGAACTCCCTGTGGTGTCTGTTTGAAGGCTGAAATGCAAAGGACAAGGGCATCTGGTCACCTTTCATGCATGTGCGCACATGATTTGTTTTCCTAAAAAAAATCACGTATCTAATCTTGTAAATTACTCCAGGCCAGATTGTGCAGCACACAGCCTATAATGAGTTTATATCACACAGCAGTTTGAAATTATATTCTATGTTTTTCTTGCAGTAATTTCAAATTTTGTTAAAATAAATAATGTACTGGTGACGTGCAGCCTTTGTGCACTAACTTGAGGCATCACAGCCATGTCATTCCCATCTCTGCTGAGCTGATGACCCCAGTTAATCCCTGTGTGTAGAGGCTGTGCACCCTGACAAGTAAACAGAGAAACCTGTCCAGGTGGACTGGACAATGAGAATTTTCACAATGAGAACCAGGTTGGTCTCTTAGCCTTTGAAAGATGTGGAATGGAAGGCCGACGCAGAGGGCAGATGGCAGCATCAGCAGATGCCATACCACCTAATGTTAATGACCCCGCCCACCTTGCCTATGGTCAGACCGGCAAAACTTACTGCGTTTGTTACCATTTCCATTCTTTGCTGCACTCTCGTTGATAGCTTGCTGCTCGCGGTAATGGTCCTCATCTGCTTTTCGATCTCTTCCTGGGCAGGCACAGATTCGACCTTCAAACGACCGACGTCCAAGAACCTGACCACTGAAGAAGACGACCAGGGCATTCATTTGGTGAGGGAATTACATGGGCATCACCAGGACCCGCCCAAATATCTACATCACACCTTTACTGTAGAAAAACAACCCAGGGCATATCACAGAGGAAAAATGGCAACGTTGTTGTATCTTTGTGGGAGAGTTTGAAGACGCGACTAAAAGCTTTGGTTGAAGAGATGTCTTTGAGAAGGCTTTTAAATGTGGGAAGAGCGTTGAAATGTTTTGCCAGGTTGTTCCTAAGAGTAGGGAACAGACAGAAGGACAGAGAGTGGAAGGGCGTGGAAAAGGAGGATTGAAGGACATAAGTCTAGAGAGGGTCTTGTGGTAGCATGGGCTAGCATAGAAGGCCCAGGAGTAATTTAAAGGTTAAAGTTTTATCTATGATCCCTTGTGGGACAGGAAACAATATGAGCCAGCAAGGATGGGAGTGAGAATGTAGACTGATGCAATCAGTGGAGCAGGATAGATTAGAATAAGTTCTAAATGTTGAGAAATGGGGAGGGGTGGTGTGACCCTGCTTCGACAGGCAACAGGATCTGGGGCTGCCTTTGTTAGCGGCAGCCAATTAAGTGGCTACCACTGGGGCTACCATCCTACTAAGGACAGCAGACCACTAAGAGCAGGTGGCCCAATCAAATGGCCAGCAGTTCAACAGGGCCACAGCTGGGGTGGCCATTGCTGGGGCTACAACTGCAGAATGAGGGCACATCGATGGCTGTGCGCCCCGAAAGTCATTTGAGGGATCTGGGGACACTGCAGCTAGTACGATAGACCTGTAGAGGGTAGGTCGGTGGGGCTTCCTGAGGGCTGCTACCCTAGGAGAGGGCAGCCTCAACTACTGATAAAATGCAAGCAGAAGTGGAAAAAGGCCCTTAATTAAACACAAAAGTGCCTCAGTTGTGTTCTAGGCAGGCAGCCTGTTTGCTACCTTCCCCACCACTGACAAAATGGCCCAGTGAGAGGCATTTTGCCAGCTTTCCTGCTTCCAAGCCTGTACCCTACAAAAGCTGGTAAAATCCAGCCCAGATACGCTGATTGGCATTTTGTCGCACTTGTGCCCTTTCTGAATGACTCAGTAACTTGGAATCAGGCAGCAGTGATTGTAATCTAACATCCTTATAGCCAGTTACTCACTCTCTTGTTTCCAATGTGATGATGATCAGGATGGGCCGTCGATTCATTCCACCCACACAGCTACTGTTACACATGAAGTTGTACAGGATTGTAGTGAACTCTGTTCCTACCTGTTCAAAGCAGAAGAATCATCATTAAATAAATAAATCAATAAAGTAATAACCAACAAACAAATCAATACACATTTCAGTATAACTGTGTGTCAGACACCACAGTGAGTTTAAGGCCTAATTGTAACATTGAAAATGAGTCTCATCTCACATCTCCATTTAAACTTTTCTACAAACAACCTCAAAGTTGTGAAACTCCTTACCTTCTATCTCCTACAAGCTTGGTGTGACCCTACAATCTTCTCGTAAAAACAGATATACTTCACAATGGCCCAATTCACCGGAGTTTCTCAATGTAACAGTGAAAGGATGCTGCTGAAATCTATCTTCCTTGCAGGTGCTGACCTACCATCTATGCAACACGTGTTTTCTATCCTTATGGCTATGGAGGGGGCCATTTTGTGCCCGTGTCCACCATCAGTGAGAACTTTAGAATAAGGCTTTAGAATGGCACCAAATCTCGAGAATCGGGAAATGAGTTTCTCACCAGCGAGATCTAATTTCCTGATTGTCCCCGCCTCTTGACGAGAACCTCAGTTAAATGCTTTTACATACTTTTTAATATTAACAAGCCTCCCCCCCCCCAACCCTCTCACTGAATATTGAAATCTGATTAGCTATTTAAAAACATGAATCTGTCGAGTGGATCCCCCAGGGGTGGGGAGAGGAGAGATAGGGTCATAGAGAGGGTCATGGCTGGGAAGTACCCTGGCACTGCCTCTAGCACAGGTCAGCTCAACAGTGCCAAACTGGCTGCGGGTCACACCCAGGTTTGGGTGAGGATAACGTAGGCCCAAAGGTGAGCTCAAAGTTATATCTGCATTGATGATGGCAAAGCATGCAATAACATCTTCATGCAAAAGTGTTTATATATACTCCAAATACCAGTACAAAATAAATTTACAATACAGCACAGAAAGACATGGGCCGGTTTAGCTCAGTGGGCTGGTTTGTAATGCAGCGCGGGTTCAATTCCCGTACTGGCTTACCCGAACAGGCGCCGGAATGTGGCGACTAGGCGCTTTTCACAGTAACTTCATACTTGTGACAATAAAATATTATTATTAATAAGATGTTTTGACAGACCAAAATAACACACAATTAATCAAACACAAAACAAGTGCTTCACCAGTATGGCTTTACACGTACGAGCTACTATCTCAGGTCCAACTGCAAAAGCAGCTTTATTTCACCAACCAGAACAACTCTCTCTCTACACACGGAAGAGTCCAACACATATTTAAAAATATATATGCGATAAATGTTTCAAATACCGTATACCATTATAATTACGTGCAAATTAACAATCCGGATTTAGGATACACATCAAACACAGAATATAATGGCCCCATTAGTTGACAAAATACTTTCCAAAATACCAACGACCATGGGATCTCCCAGTCACGGAGAACAACACGTGTAGCTTTTGGACCAACAAGACAGAAAACACAAACCGAACAAATAGTGGCAGCAGTGAGGTGCAGTGTCTGCATGCATACGAGTTTTTAAAAGCACGGCAGAAGGCCGGTGACGGGGCTCTCCATCACACAATGCCAACCTGTGCCGGGGGCAGTGCCAGGGAAGACCCTCTGGGAAGCCCCATTTGGAGGGGGGGGGGGGGGGGGAGGGGGTGCGTTATGTTTGTTGGGTGGAGGGGGAAAAAAAGAGCCCCGATCTGATGCTTGTGGCGGGGTGGAAGGGGAAGAGCCCCGATGTTTGTGGGTCTCCCGGGTCTGATTTTGTTTTGGGGGGGGGGGGGGGGGGGGGGGAGATTTCAACATCTCTTTTTTCATAGTAAGAAGTCTTACAACACCAGGTTAAAGTCCAACAGGTAACATAACTGCTGAGTCACTCCAGCCATAGAGATGAGTCGCTGTAAGCACTTTTTATGATCTGTAGTGCAGGCAAATGCTTCTAGACCACTTCGAATGGATCGAATTATTAGGCTTCAAGTACTTGACATTTTTCCCGTGTGAATTATTTTTTAAAAATTAATTCAGGTTGTGTGGAGTCTCTGGCAAGGCCGGCATTATTGTCAATCTCATGTTACTGGAATGTTGCTTAACACTGTTATTCAAAATGTTATGAATATAAATGATCTGTAAGCACGGACAGAGTGTAATATAGCAAAATTTGCACATGATACTAAAATAGGTGGGAAAGCAGGCAGTGAAGAGGAGATAAAGATTTTAACCGATGGATATAGATCGGCTCGGAGATTGAACCAAAATTTGGCATATGGAGTTTAATGAGGTTATCCATTTTGGCCGAAAAAATAGTCAGGCAAATTATTATCTAAATGGAAAGCAGATTCAAGATGCATCTGGGTGCCCTTGTTCATGAATCACAGAAAGCATGTATGAAGAGACAGCATGTAATTAGTGCCCTTAGTGTTGGGTGGGGTTACTGGGTTACGGGGATAGGGTGGAGGTATTGACCTTGGGTAGGGTGCTCTTTCCAAGAGCCGGTGCAGACTCGGTGGGCCGAATGGCCTCCTTCTGCACTGTAAATTCTATGAATTAGAAAGGTCCAACATTGGACTTTAACCTGGTGTTGAAAGACTTCTTACAGTGCTCACCCCAGTCCAACACCGGCATCTCCACATCTTTTTTCATTGTGGCTCAAGATCTGGACTTAAAAACCCTGCTGTGCAATTGGAGAGTTACACGCCGGTTTTCAGTCAGAACCTGACACTCTGAAAAAATATAGGAAAATTCCACACTCTAAACTGGCAGCTTTGACTCAGTATATAATGTGCAAGATTTAATATCGCAACATACACTACACAAATTATTCATAACTAAACGAACTGTCGGAATTTAACTGGTATCACAATGTCTCAGAGTTGAAATTCTTGTTTTATCCAGCACAATTTGCTTTTATAACCTTTTTCTAAATTCAAGCGATGACAAAAATAATAAATGCTTAGGGTGGGATTTTACAGCCCCCCCCCCCCCCCCCCCCACTTTTATCTTCTGGTCCCACCAAAATCAATGAACTTTTGAATGCTTGCTACATTTTCAGGCCCCGCCCCAACGGTGCTGCAAAATTCTACCCTAGTTTCCAACAATAACCATTCCATGTCTGACACTAGGTGTCAGTATAACCTCAGCAGTGTGCCATTTGAGGGACTTATACTGTAGAAAATATTGATTTGGGTTCAGCTCATGTTAACTTTATTAATCTAAAACATAGTCATTCCTACAATACCATATCTCAGCATGGTTTTTCACACATTGTTGATCATTACAGTTCAACTATTAAACTGCAACAGAATAGTTTTTAAAAAATATATATTTATTAAAGGTTTTAACGCAATTTTTCTCCCTTACGAACAATAACCACCCCCCCCCCGTAACAAAAAAAAGAAACGAGAAATCACGCGGAGCAAGACTTATACATGGCAAAATAGTATATTTACATAGCTTTGTACACTGGCTCTCTCCCTGCCACCAGTTTCCCCGACTCTTCATGTTATCTCTTGCTCATCCACCCCCCCAGGCAGCTCCCCCTCCCCCAGGTTGCTGCTGCTTCTGACCGACCTTCCTCTAACACTCCGTGAGATAGTCTAGGAACGGTTGCCACCGCCTGTAGAACCCCTGCGCAGACCCTCTCAGGGCAAACTTCATCCTCTCCAACTTTATGAACCCAGCCATATCGTTTATCCAGGCCTCCACGCTGGGGGGCTTCGCCTCCTTCCACATTAGCAAGATCCTTCGCCGGGCTACTAGGGACGCAAAGGCCAAGATACCGGCCTCTTTCGCCTCCTACACTCCCGGTTCGTCCACTGCTCCGAATATTGCTAGCCCCCAGCTTGGCTTGACCCGGACTTTCACCACCTGAGATATTGCTCCCGCCACTCCTCTCCAGGACCCCTCCAGTGCCGGGCATGACCAAAACATATGGACATGGTTCGCCGGGCTCCCTGAGCACCTTCCACATCTGTCCTCTACCCCAAAGAACCTGCTCAACCTCGTCCCCGTCAAGTGAGCTCTGTGAACCACCTTAATTTGTATCAGGCTGAGCCTGGCACACGAGGAGGAGGAATTAACCCTACCCAGGGCATCAGCCCACAGACCTTCCTCGATCTCTTCCCCCAGTTCCTCCTCCCATTTACCCTTCAACTCTTCTACCAGCGCTTCCCCCTCTTCTTTCATCTCCTGGTGTATTGCCGACACCTTGCCCTCCCCGACCCATGCGCCCGAGATCACCCTGTCTTGAATTTCTTGTGCCGGGAGCAACGGGAATTCCCTCACCTGTCGCCTCACAAAAGCCCTCGCCTGCATATATCTAAAGGCATTTCCCGGGGGTAACTCGAACTTCTCCTCCAGTGCCCCTAGGCTCGCAAACGTTCCGTCAATGAGCAGGTCCCCCATTCTTCTGATCCCCGCCCGATGCCAGCTCTGGAACCCCCCGTCCATCTTCCCCGGGGCAAACCGATGGTTACCCCTGATCGGGGACCACACCGATGCTCCCATTGCACCCCTGTGACTTCTCCACTGGCCCCAGATCTTTAGTGTTGCCGCCACCACCGGGCTCGTGGTATACTTTGTCGGCGAGAGCGGCAGCGGTGCCATCACCAACGCCCCCAGGCTCGTTCCTTTGCAGGACGCTATCTCCATCCTCTTCCATGCCGCCCCCTCTCCCTCCATAACCCACTTGCGGATCATCAACACATTTGCTGCCCAGTAGTAGCTCCGCCAAACCTCCTCGGTCCCTACTGCGTTCCAGGAACCCTCTCCTTATTCGCCCACACAAACCCCATAATACTCCTGCCTACTCTCTTAAAAAAGGCCTTAGTGATCACGATGGGAAGGCACTGAAACACAAACAAAAACCTCGGAAGGACCACTATTTTGACCGATTGCACTCTACCCGCCAGCGAGAGCGGTAGCATGTCCCATCTTTTAAAATCCTCCTCCATTTGCTCCACCAACCTCGTCAGATTCAGTTTATGTCGGGCCCCCCAACTCCTGGCTATCTGGATCCCCAGATACCGAAAGCACCCCTCCGCCCTCCTCAGCGGTAGGTCCCCTATCCCTCTTTCTTGGTCCCCCGCCTGTAATACAAAGAGCTCACTCCTCCCTACATTGAGCTTATAGCCCGAAAACTCCCCAAACTCCCTTAGAGTCTGCATGACCTCCACCATCCCCTCCATTGGATCCGCCACGTACAGCAACAGGTCATCCGCATAGAGCGACACCCGATGCTCTTCTCCCCCTCGGACCACCCCCCTCCATTTATTAGACTCCCTCAATGACATGGCCAATGGTTCGATCGCCAATGCGAACAACAGGGGGGACAGGGGGCACCCCTGCCTCGTCCCTCGGTACAGTCGAAAGTACTCCGACCTCCGCCGGTTCGTCACTACACTCGCCACCGGGGCTCTGTAAAGGAGCTTAACCCAACTGATAAACCCTCCCCCGAACACAAACCTACGCAGCACCTCCCAGAGGTACTCCCACTCTACTCGGTCAAAGGCCTTCTCCGCGTCCATAGCTGCCACTATCTCCGCTTCTCCCTCCACCGATGGCATCACTATCACGTTTAAGAGCCGCCGAACATTGGTGTTTAGCTGCCTACCCTTTACAAATCCTGTCTGGTCCTCGTGAATCACCCCCGGGACACAGTCCTCGATCCTCGTGGCCAGCAACTTTGCATCCACATTAAGGAGCGAGATCGGCCTGTACGATCCACATTGCAGTGGGTCCTTGTCCCGCTTTAGGATCAAAGAAATTGTCGCTTCCGACATTGTCGGAGGTAGGGTCCGCTCCTCTCTTGCCTCGTTAAAGGTCCTCACTAGTAGCGGGGCCAACAGGTCTACGTACTTCCTGTAGAACTCCACCGGGAACCCGTCCGGTCCCTTCCCCGCCTGCATGCTCCCCAAACCCTTGCTCAGCTCCTCCAACCCAATTGGTGCCCCCAGACCAGCCACTTCTTGCTCCTCCACCCTCGGGAATCTCAGCTGGTCTAGGAATCGTCTCATACCCTCTTCCCCCGTTGGGGGCTGGGATCTGTACAGCTCTTCATAGAAGGCCTTAAATACCTCGTTTATTTTCGTCGCACTCCGAACCGTGGCTCCCCTTCCATCTTTGACTCCCCCTATTTCCCTCGCTGCCATCCTTTTACGGAGCTGCTGCTCCGACTAGCCTTTTCCCCATACTCGTAGGTCGCCCCCTGCGCTTTCCTCCACTGTGCCTCCGCCTTCCCTGTGGTCAACAGGTCATACTCCGTCTGGAGCCGTCGTCTTTCCCCAAGTAATCTTGTATCTCTGCGTATCTCCTGTCCACTCTCAAAATCTCCCCCACTAACCTCTCCCTTTCCATGCCCTCTGTCTTCTCCCTGTGAGCCCTAATAGAGATTAGCTCTCCCCTGACCACCGCCTTCAACGCCTCCCATACCACCACTACCCGCACCTCCCCGTTGTCGTTGGCCTCCAAGTACCTTTCGATACACCCCCTCACCTTCCCACACACCACCTCGTCCGCCAGCAGTCCCACATCCAGCCGCCACAGCGGGCGTTGGTCCCTCGCCTCTCCCAGCTCCAATTCCACCCAGTGTGGGGCATGGTCCGAAATGGCTATGGCCGAATACTCCGTCCCCTCCACCCTCGGGATGAGTGCCCTGCCCAGAACAAAAAAATCTATCCGGGAGTAGGCTTTGTGTACATGGGAAAATTCCCTGGCCTGCGGCCTTGCAAACCGCCATGGGTCCACTCCCCCCACCTGATCCATAAACCCCCTAAGTACCTTGGCCGCCGCCGGCCTCTTTCCAGTCCTTGATTTGGAGCGGTCCAGTGCTGGGTCCAACACTGTATTGAAGTCCCCTCCCATTATCAGGCCTCCTTTCTCCAGGTCCGGAATGAGCCCCAACATGCGCTTCATGAATCCTGCATCATCCCAGTTCGGGGCGTACACGTTTACCAACACCACCCACGTCCCCTGCAGCCTACCGCTCACCATTACATATCGCCCTCCATTGTCCACCTCAACAGTCTTGGCCTCAAATGACACCCGCTTTCCCACTAATATTGCCACCCCTCTATTCTTCGCGTCCAGTCCCGAGTGGAATACCTGTCCTACCCATCCCTTTCTTAACCTGACCTGGTCCGCCACCTTCAGGTGTGTCTCTTGGAGCATGACCACGTCCGCCTTCAGTCCCTTTAAGTGCGCGAACACTCGAGCCCTCTTCACCGGCCCATTCAGCCCCCTCACGTTCCACATTATCAGCCGGATTGGAGGGGCTCTCCCACCCCCCCCCCCCCCCCCCCCCCCCCCCCCCCCCGGCCGACTAGCCATCTCCTTTTCTGGGCCAGTCCCGTGTCCACGCCTCCCTCACCCACCAGTCCCCCAGACGGGGGACCACCGTCCCGACCACCTCTTCTATGTTCCATTCCCTTTCGGCCAGTGCAGCAGCAACCCTTTCCCCCCCCCCTTCCCTCCCCCCTGCTAGACCCCTGTCTAGCTTTTTTGCTCCCCCCATGTCTGCAACAGAATAGTGACTGCAAAGTATAACTGACTGATGAACCCAATCCACGTGTGATTTCTATTTGAATTATTTTGCAAAGTATTTTTTAAAAATCAACTCTGTGGTGCTGCTGATTCCTGGGTCCATTGCACTTGTGAACAAATTTCAGAGTGCAATGATCTCAGGGATGAGCCGAACCACATTATTTATGGACACTGGACAGAAACATGTCTTTCTTCCTGCCTGAATTAATGGACGATTCAATCTCTTGCTACCTTGCTCGGAGACAAAAGCAAGAATTAAAGATGTACGGATGCAATGTACCTGTGGAGGCTCAAATGGCACCAAGACGCTCTGCCGTCCAGTGACGGCGTCATCAATGTACTGGGCAAGGTTGTTTCCCTCCACCCTGATCAGGTGACTCGCTGGAGCAGACTGGCCTGGAAGGACGACAAGTGTCACAAACGCTGTAAAGTGCGAGCAGGGCAAAGCTGAATATTGAGGGTCCAGTAAGCATTCTCCCCAGAAAGAAGCACATGGACCCAACAGTAAAATGATAACATTTCCCACATGTATAACCTACCCCATGTTACTATTTACCTGCAATGAGACCTGAATAAATGGAATGAGAGTGATGTGGATCTGACTGAAATATAACCCAGGCTAAGTCAGATGTGTACCATCTGAGGCAGGACTTTAATTTGCTAACCATCTTACTCCTCCCTTCAAAATTTCTTCTCTTCTTTCCTCATGTTGCGATACCGATCAATAAATGTCATCCTAACTTTATTTGTCTCACTCAAGCGGCCATTCTGCATATATGTACATATATCTATTATATATTTAGAGATTGCTGGTAAGTTATACAGCTGTTAACATGCAGCACAATTGAGCCTGAGCATCACCCTGTCCACACCCCAGCAGGAGTTAGTGAATGGTGATCGGGAGGGGTGGGGCAATCTGGCCAACTTTTCCCCATCACTAATCAGGAGGCAGAGGTCAACTGTCGGTTGAGATCAGCACAAACCGAAGACTGAGCCTGCAATCTTCCTCATCAGTTGCACACCAGGCTGTAAGCTAACTTGTGGTTCCAAGGTAGTTTGCTATCTAAATGAGGATCATATCAGGACAATTAATTTTTCACTTTTGTTTGGAAATCTCAATGCGTGTCGGAATTAAGCAGCGGAGAGGGAGCATCATAACTACACTGTCTGGTGAGGAAAAGCATGGGGAGGCTGGGAAATTGGAGATAATTTCTGTATAACATCGCTGCCAAAAAGATCTTGCTGAGCTGAGTGAACAACACTGTACAAATAAGCTGACTTATTTTGACTCCAGCTGTTTACTAAACTCAGCACAATCTAACTGGCAGGAATAATCTCAATGGTAATTGTAACAAGGCCTTACTGAC
The DNA here is from genome assembly GCF_047496885.1 of Scyliorhinus torazame. Classification (NCBI taxonomy): domain Eukaryota; kingdom Metazoa; phylum Chordata; class Chondrichthyes; order Carcharhiniformes; family Scyliorhinidae; genus Scyliorhinus; species Scyliorhinus torazame. The sequence goes on along the minus strand of NC_092722.1, from coordinate 19,394,312 downwards.
GGGGGCCCGATAAATCCTCAGTTGGGAGACACAGAACTGGTTGAAACTTCTCTACAGAGCATGGGTGCAGATGGGAAATTGCCTATATTTTAGTGTAAGATTTGGCACTGTGCCTGATGACAAGCATTTACATACTGACTGGCTAATTTTTACACTTTTTCAGTTCACTGGTGCACATTTGAAAAGCCTCTGAGTGCCAACATAATTGAACTCGGGAAACTTGGCAACTATACCATGTCCACTGATGGGGGAATAGGGCAATTAAGACACTTTGGCACATTGAATCCCAGAGGTTCAACCCCATCTACGCTGACTGTCTGATTCTGGCTGTTCTGTTCATGTGAGCTGCTGGCAAAAACACCCAGTCATTTCCCAACCGGTAAGGAAGGTAAATCAGAGGAAGAGCCATCCCCAGGTTGTGTCTCTTGAGCGGTTTCTTTTGGAATAGGTGAGGGAGACTGCCCTCTCAGCTGAGAATGATGATGAAAAAATAGATGTTGGGGAGAAAAATACCAAATACCTCGGTTGTCGTTTCTGCATTATTTTTTATTCTCATCTCCGCCACCAAGTTTAAGTTATTTTCTTAGCGAAATTTGAATAAATACAGCCCAACAACAAGTATGGGTGGTTAAGGTAAACTTGGTTTACATCATAGTCTGGGTGGGGTGGAGAGTGCTTTTGCATGTTAGGTGAGAGGATTATATCACAAGTAGAAAAGGGAGGGTTTTGACGACAAGGATCTTTGCAGTGTGGACACTGTCATTTGAAATATGAGGTGAAGGGTGTGGGGGTGTGGGGGCGGTGGCAGGGTGTGTGATTAGTAATACGGTGGAGGTGGAATGGCTTACAGGATCCAGCCCATCCTCATAGCGAGACTTCTCGACTGGAAAACACATGGTAAAATAAACAACCAATTAAGAAATGAATTAGCTGTTTTTCTCCGAGGGTATTGATGCTGCTGTTCCTCAGAGAAGACAGTCCTGGTCTCAAGCCAACATCAATCTGAGGCAAGTACTATTCTTTTCATCATTATTTCAGTGAGTCATTTTTGCTACTTCAGATCCTCATATTGTGTGAGAAACTAGAGTATATCCACAAAAGTCTCACCAGAACCTAAGGTAGTTGCAAAAACTTGGCACAAGCCATGCCTGAAACTCACCAGAGAGGATGGCACCAAGTCCAATATGTGGAGATAGATTCTTAGCAATTGGTATTAGAGAAATAATAGCAGCACATTGGAAAATCATAATCTGATCAAGCAGAGTCAGCATGGCTTCGTGAAAGAGAAATCATGTCTGACTAATCTATTAGAATTTTTCAAGGAAATCTTAACCAGAGTGGGTAGGGGGGAACCAGTAGATGTGCTGTATTTGGACTTCCAGAAGGCTTTCGACAAGTTACCTCACAAAAGGTTACCTCATAAGATAAGAGCCTTTGGTGTCGGAGTTTGGCATGGATAGAGAATTGGCTAATGGGCCAGAAACAGAGAGTGGGATAAGGGGATCTTTTTCAAGTTGATGACCTGTAACCAGTGGGGTTCCACAGGGATCAGTGCTGTTTACAATATATATTAATGACTTGGAGGAAGTAAGTGAAAGTACTGTAGCCAAATTTGCAGACGACACAACAATAGGTGGAAATGCAAGTTGTGAGAGGGATACAAACAGTTTGCAAAGAGATATTGATAGGTTAAGTAAGTGGGCAAAAAGTTGGCAAATGGAGTATAATGTGGCAAAATGTGAAGTTGTTCACTTTGGAAGAAAAACTGCAGAAAGCTGTGACACAAAGGGGCTTTGGGGTACTTGTGCACAAAACACAGAAAGCTAGCGCACAGGTGCAGCAGGTAATCAGGAAGGCTAATGGAATGTTGGACCTTTTTTCCCCAGGGGTTGGAATATAAGAGTGGGGAAGTCTTGCTGCAACTGTACAAGGTACTGATGAGACCACATCTGGGAGTACTGAGAGCAGTTTTGGTCCCCTTATTAAAGGAGAGATATTATTTCATTGGAGACGGTTCAGAGAAGGCTCTCTAGGATGATCTCCTGTGATGAGGGATTATCTTATGAGCAAAGGTTAAACAGATTGGGACTCTACTCATTGGAATTTAGGAGAATGAGAGGCGATCTCACTGAAACATATAGGATTCTATAAAGGGCTTGACAGGGTAAAAGGATGTTTCTCCTCATGGAAGAGTCTAGGACCAGAGGGCATAGACTCAGAATATGGGATGCCAATTTTAGACTGAGATAAGGAGGAATTTCTTCTCTCATAGGTTTGAGAGTCTTTGAAACTCCTTGCCAAAGAGAGCTGTGGAGATAGAGTTGTGTATATTTAAGACTGAGATAGATAGATTCTTGATCAGAAAGGGAATCAAGGGTTATGGGCAAAGGGCAGGAAAGTGGACGTGAGGAATGTTGGATCAGCCACAATCCCATTGAATGGTGGAACAGGCTCAAGGGGCAGAAGGCCTATTCCTCTTCCTATTTTTTATGGTTTTGTGGGTTGCCTGTTCCTGGGGGTAGCTGTGCAAAATTTATTCAACCAAATTCCTGGAAGCTTTCAGATGACACAGAGTGAGCTACCACTTTACTGGGATATTTAATCAATGGTTCTTTCGCCCCTTGTAGTCTTTCAGTCATTTTATGTTTCAAATGGAGACAACGGAGTGAAAGAAAATAGCTTGTCTGATGACCAGGTGAGTGAGTGCACAACACTAAGGCAGAAGGATAAATTCAGCAGTTCTGTGTTGTTATGCTGAGCGGTGCTTGAAGGGAGCTATAATAGTGCACTGTTGATTTTCCAATCTGCAATCCCTTTGAGTCCGACTCTCCACTGGGAGAGATAGATCAGTGACTCTACCTGAAACAGAGCAGAACCGAAGTGTCAATGTGGAATGATGGACCAATGCTTTCAGACAAAAAAAAATGAAAGATAGAAAAATTAGAATCTACATTTTCTGAATGGTGTCCCATTGTGCTACATCAGGAACAAAAGTTCAACCCCCCCCCCGCCCACCGTCTATGGGTACTGAGTAGATACATAGCGAGAGGAATTACATTGCATTTTAGTAACATCCACTCACCATCATTGAAGTCTCTGCCAAGCTCATGATTGGGACAGCGTTTTACCACTTCAGTCACGTGTTCAGCCTTCTTGTAGACTGGCATTGCCCGCACCACACTGCCCGGAGGTGGTGGCGAGGTCAGTTTCACCTGGATTGGACATGTCTTTGCAATCTGACAGTAAAGTTTCTTCAGCAAAGGAGAATACTAGAAAATAAAATAACACACAGTAAAATATTAATTAAATGGCGCATGAATTTCTTCATCAATCTCAATAGTCCATCGTAAGTCAAAACCAAGAGTAGTCATTGGTGAAGTGGAGTTAGACAGCAGAGGATTTAGGTGCACAGATTTCATTCAGTCCACATTTTAAAATCTTACATATTGCCTTGATTTGTATATACTGTTTGACTTTTTACAGCTATATAAAGCTAGGAAGTCTTGCAGCGCAGTGGGTAGCGTCCTTGCCTCTGAGCTAGAAGCTCCGGTTCAAGTTTCACTCCAGGACTTTGGTGGTCAAGGAAGGTGCATTCACAACGCAATCAAGCAGGTATCAACTTGCAAATCCTTCCAACATACTTCAATGGCAGGCAGTAAGAGCAAGAGGTTCATTGTCAGACATGTGGTGGAAATAAATTGGAGCCTCTACCATCACTATCCATAGCTCCAAGCGCAACATGCATATAAAAGTGCATGATCCACAGCAACTTGGGCTCCCTCAGAGGCCAGTTGGCGTGGATCACATTGGTGCCAAAAGCGTGGGGTTCGAGCCCTACTCTGGCTGCCTCCTTGCCCTGCATATGGCGGAGGTTGTGGCAGAGATTGAAAGAACCAGTACATGCATGATAGGCTGAATGGCCTCCTTCTGTACTTGCATAATCCGAAGAAGATAAATGTGCAGCAATCCGATAAGTTAGAGTTGGTTGGAGCATAGAGTTTCTTTGATTATAGGATGTGAAATGGGAGGCACAAAAATGAGGTGTTTGTGATGAATATGGTTCCTAAACTGTTTAAAAAAGGAGGTAGGCGGAAAGCGGGTAATTATAGGCCAGTGAGCTTAACTTCGTAGGGAAGATGCTGGAATCTATCGTCAAGAAAGAAATAGCGAGGCATCTGAATGGAAATTGTCCCATTGGGCAAATGCAGCATGGGTTCATAAAGGGCAGGTCGTGCCTAACTAATTTAGTGGAATTTTTTGAGGAAATTACCAGTGCGGTAGATAACGAGGAGCCAATGGATGTGGTATATCTGGAGATCCAGAAAGCCTTTGACAAGGTGCCACACAAAAGGTTGCTGCATAAGATAAAGATGCATGGCATTAAGGGTAAAGTAGTAGCATGGATAGAGGATTGGTTAATTAATAGAAAGCAAAGAGTGGGGATTAATGGGTGTTTCTCTGGTTGCCAATCAGTAGCTAGTGGTGTCCCTCAGGGATCAGTGCAGACGACACTAAGATGAGTGGTAAAGCAAAAATTGCAGAGGATACTGGAAGTAAGCAGAAGGATTTGGATAGGCTAAGTGGATGGGCTAGGGTCTGGCAGATGGAATACAATGTTGACAAATGTGAGGTTATCCATTTTGGTAGGAATAACAGCAAAAGGGATTATTATTTCAATGATAAAATATTAAAACATGCTGCTGTGCAGAGAAACCTGGGTGTGCTAGTGCATGAGTCACAAAAAGTTGGTTTACAGGTGCAACAGGTGATTAAGAAGGCAAATGGAATTTTGTCCTTCATTGTTAGAGGGATGGAGTTTAAGACTAGGGAGGTTATGCTGCAATTGTATAAGGTGTTAGTGAGGCCACACCTGGAGTATTGTGTTCAGTATTGGGCCTCCTTACTTGAGAAAGGACGTACTGGCACTGGAGGGTGTGCAGAGGAGATTCACTAGGTTAATCCCAGAGCTGAAGGGGTTGGATTACGAGGAGAGGTTGAGCAGACTGGGACTGTACTCGTTGGAATTTAGAAGGATGAGGGGGGATCTTATAGAAACATATAAAATTATGAAGGGAATAGATAGGATAGATGCGGGCAGGTTGTTTCCACTGGCGGGTGAAAGCAGAACTAGGGGGCATAGCCTCAAAATAAGGGGAAGTAGATTTAGGACTGAGTTTAGGAGGAACTTCTTCACCCAAAGGGTTGTGAATCTATTGAATTCCTTGCCCAGTGAAGCAGTAGAGGCTCCTTCATTAAATGTTTTTAAGATAAAGATAGATAGTTTTTTGAAGAATAAAGGGGTTAAGGGTTACGGTGTTCGGGCCGGAAAGTGGAGCTGAGTCCACAAAAGATCAGCCATGATCTCATTGAATGGCGGAAACAGGCTCGAGGGGCCAGATGGCCTACTCCTGTTCCTAGTTCTTATGTAAAGGAATAGAGAAATGTGTGAATCATCCAACTCATTACAAAGTAATGCAGCTGGAGAAGCTGCTGCTAACTGTAACTTTTTATTGATTTTTTTTTCATTCACAGATTGTGAACATCATTGACAATTGTCTGTCCCTAATTGCCCTTGAGATATTGAGCTGTCTCCTTGAATTACTCCAGGCCATATGATGAAAATACACCCAATGTGTTGATAGAATGGGATCTCCAGGATCTTGACCCAGAGACAATGAGGGAATGGAGATATATTTTAAAGTCAGGATGGTATCTGACTTGAAGGAGAACTTACAGATGGTGGTCTTACCATCTGCTTGCTGGCCTTACCCTTCTAGGTGGTAGAGATTGCGGGTTTGGAAGATGCTGATCTTTCAAGAGAAGCAGTGGTGGTGGGAGTGAATGTGTTGAATGGTGGTGGTAGAGCGATGAGCCGCTTGAAGGTTGTTAGAGCTGCATTCATCCAGGCAAGTGGAGAGTATTCCACAACGCCCATGTCTTGGGCTATGTAGATGGTAGAAAGGTTTCGGGGAGTCAGAAGTTGAACGACTCACCCATCGAGTACTGAGCCTGTGACCTGCTCTTAGTCACTGTATTGATGTGGCTAACCCAGTTCAGTTTCTGGCCAATGATGACCTCCAGAATGTTGATGGTGAGGATTCAACAATGGTAATGCAATTGAATGTGAAGGAGAGGTGTGTAGAATCTCTCAGAGTCCCATAGAATCCCTACAGGGCAGAAGGAGGCCATTCGGCCCATCGATTCAACACCGACCCGCTGAAAGAGCACCTTACCTAAGCCCACTCCCCAACCCCAAGCAAAGTGCTGTACACACCCCTGTCAGCATCAACGGGGCCGAAGTGGAGATGGTTAACAGTTTCAAATTCCTAAGGGTACACATCTCCAAAAATCTGTCCTGGTCCACCCACGTTGATGCTACGACCAAGAAAGCACAACAGCGCCTATACTTCCTCAGGAAACTAAGGAAATTCGGCATGTCTACATTAACTCTTACCAACATTTACAGGTGCACTATCGAAAGCATCCTATCTGGCTGCATCACAGCCTGGTACGGCAACTGCTCGGCCCAAGACCGTAAGAAACTTCAGAGAGTCGCGAACACAGCCCAGTCCATCACACAAACCTGCATCCCATCCATTGACTCCATCTACACCTCCCGCTGCCTGGGGAAAGTGGGCAGCATAATCAAAGACCCCTCCCACCTGGCTTACTCACTCTTCCAACTTCTTCCATCGGGCAGGAGATATAAAAGTCTGAGAACACGCACGAACAGACTCAAAAACAGCTTCTTCTCCGCTGTTACCAGACTCCTAAACGACCCTCTTATGGACTAACCTCATTAACAATACACCCCTGTACACTTCACCCGATGCCGGTGTTATGTAGTTACATTGTACCTCGTGTTGTCCTATTATGTATTTTCTTTTATTTCCTTTTATTTTCATGTACTTAATTATCTGTTGAGCTGCTCGCAAAAAAATACTTTTCACTGTACCTTGGTACGCGTGACAATAAACAAAACAAAATCCAACCCTATCCCTGTAACCCATAACCCCACCTAACCTTTGACACTAAGGAACAATTTAGCATGCCAATCCATCTAACATGCACTGTGGGAGGAAACTTGAGCACCCGAAGGAAACCCACGCAGACACGGGGAGATTGTGCAAACTCCACACAATCACCCAAGGTTGGAATTGAACCTGCGTCCTTGGTGCTGTGAGGCAGCAGTGCTAACCACTGTGCTACCGTCTGCTCTCTTGTTGGAGATAGTCATGATTTGGCATCCGTCTGGCTTGAATGTTACTTACCACTTAGCAGCGCAAGCCAGAATGTTGTATAGGTTTTGTTGCATGCTGGCACAGACTTCTTCATTACCTGAGGAATTGATAGTAAAACTGAACACTGTAATCATCAGCGAACATCCCCACTTTGATCTGATGATGAAGGGAAGGTAATTAATTGAGCAGTTGAAGATAGATGGGCCTAGAACTCTGCCCTGAGGAATTCCTCCAGTAATGCCATGAGATTGAGATGAATGACCTCCAATAACCACAGCTAGGTGTGACTCCAGCCGATGAAGAGTTTTCCCCTCGATTTCCATTTACTTAAAATTTATTAGGGTTCCTCAATGTGACACTCAGTCAAAAGCTGCCATGCTGTTAAAGGCAGTTGCTCTCACACACCTCTGGAATTCAGTTCTTCAGTCCATTTTTCAACCAAGGCTGTAATAAGGTCTGGAATTGAATGGTTATTGATGAGTGTCTTGATATCATTGTCGAGAAACCTTCCATCACTTTGCTGATAATTGAAAGAAAGCCGATAGCAGAATAATTGGTCACATTAGATTTTGCTCGCTATTTTTTTGACAGGATAGGCCTGAATAGTTTTCCACATTATCAAGCAGATATCAGTGTAGTATCTGTCATGGAACAACTTGGTCAGGGGCCTTGAACAGATGTTTTAAGTACTACAGCCAGGAGATTGTTGGGGCTTTGCTGCATCGGGTGAACTCAGCCATTTGTTACCATCATGGGAAGTGAATTGAATTTGCTGAAGACTGGCACCTGTGAAATTGGGGACCTCAGCAGGAGGCCGAACTCAGCACTTTTGGCTGACGATGATTGCAGATGCTTCAGCTTTACTTCATGAAGCCTCCTTCCCTATTATTTATTTAATTTCCTACCACCATTAATAGTTCAATCTGGAGGGTTTCTGTCTTTTGACATGATCCATTGATTGTCACTTAGTTCTGTCAATAGCACACTACTTCCACTGATTAGCATGCATTTCGTCCTCTGTTGTGACTTCACCAGATTGGCATCACATTTCTACAGGTGTCTGGTGCTCGTCCACACTCAGTTAACCAGAGTTGGTCCCCTGGTTTGATGGTTATGTTACAGTGAGGGACACGAGAATATTGAATGCGGTGGAGTATAATTCTGCTCCTGTTGATGGCCTGCAGTTCTTCATGGTTGTCCAGTTTTGAGCTGCTTGATCTGTTTCGAGTCTATCCCAGTTAGCTTGATGATAATGATGTATTACACAATGGAGGGTGTGCTTGGTGTGAGGACAAACCTTTGTCTTTACAAGGACTTTGCAGTCATCACTCCTATCGATACTGTCATGGTCAGAGGAATCGGCAACAGGTCGACCAGTGAGAAGGAGGTCAAATAGGCTTTTCCCTCAAGAAGTCAAGTTGGTTCCTTCACTACCTGCTGCATGCCTAGTATGACAGCAATGTTCTTCATTTTTAAAATATAAATTTAGAGTACCCAATTCATTTTTCCAATTAAGGGGCAATTTAGCGTGGCCAATCCACCTAGCCAGCACATCTTTGGGCTGTGGGGGTGAAACCCACGTAAACACGGAGAGAATGTGGAAACTCCACACGGAAAGTGACCCAGAGCCTGGATCGAACCTGGGACCTCGGCGCCGTGAAGCAACAGGGCTAACCCACTGCGCCACCGTGTTGCCCTGCAATGTTCTTCATGACTCTACCTGCTCTGTTAATTGTGGTGTTAATCTTGGTGATGCATTGAAGTCCCCCATCCAGAATATATTCTCTACATACTGCCCTCAGTGTTTATCATGAACTCAAGGGGTCTAGAGTCAATGTTGAGGACTTCCAGGGTCACATTTTCTGGTGGCTCTGCCCCGTCAGTGGAATAGTACATACCCAGGGATGGTGATGGAGGAGTCTGGATTATCATAATAATAATCTTTATTGTCACAAATAGGCTTACATTAACACTGCAATGAAGTTGCTGTGAAAATCCCCTAGTCGCCACACTCCTGCACCTGTTCGGGTGCACTGAGGGAGAATTCAGAATGTCCAAATTACCGAACAGTACATCTTTCGGGACTTGTGGGAGGAAACCGGAGCACCCGAGGAAACCCATGCAGACAGGGGAGAACGTGCAGACGCCGCAGTGACCCAAGCCGGGAATCAAACCTGGGACCTTGGCGCTGTGAAGCAACAGTGCTAACCACTGTGCAATTCTGTCAGGCTGTGAAACAACTCTACCGCCTCTCAACCTATATCTGTGATCTTGTTCTCGATTGCCCCACAATGCGGAACATTTGGTCTACATTTACTTCTTCAGTCCCTCTTAGTATTTTATGTACATCAATCCGATCCCCTCTCATTCTTCTAAACTCCAGCGAGTACAAGCTCAAACTGTTCGATCTCTCCTCATACATCACCCCGGAAACAATCTGGTAAACCTCCTCTGAACTGCCTCGAATGCCACCACATCCTTCCTCAAATAAGGAGACCAAAACTGACCACAATACTCCAGATGTGGTCTCACCAACACCCTATACAATTGCAACAACACTTCTCTACTTTTATACTCCAGTCCTTTGCAATAAACGCTAAAATTACATTTACCTTTTTATTACATGCTGTACCTGCATACCGACCTTCTGCGATTCATGAACAAAGACACCCAGATCCCTCTGCTCAGATGCATCTTGAATCTGCTTTCCATTTGCTAATAATTTGCCTTTCTATTTTTTCAGTCAAAATGGATAACCTCACACATTAAACTCCATCTGCAAAATTTTGGGCCATTCTCCGAGCCTGCCTATATCTGTCTGTAAACTCTTTATCTCCTCTTCACTGCTTGCTTTCCCACCTATTTTAGTATCACCCGCAAATTTTGCTATGTTAATTCTGCCCCAGCTTGCAGCTCATCTATATAAATTGTAAATAGTTGAGGTCCGAGGACTGGCCCCTGCACCACCCTGTTAGTTACAGTTCATAGCCAGAGAAGGACCCATTTATCCCAACCCCCTGTTTTCTGTCAGTCAGCCAATCCTCAATCCAATCTAGTACTCTACCCCCAATCCCCTGCGATCTCACCTTCTGGATCAGTCTTTTATGCGGCACCTTATCAAATGCCTTCTGGGAGTCTAGATATATCACATCCACAGGTTCCTCATTATCCACCTTGCTGGTTACATTGTCAAAGAACTCAAGCAAGTTTGTTAAGCATGACTTATCCTTCATAAAACCATGCTGGTAATGGTGGATTGAGCTTGGTCTTTCCAAATGTTCAGTCATCTTTAATGATTGATTCCAGCACCTTCGCCACCACAGAGGTCAAGCTAACCAATCTATAAGTTTTCTACTTTTTCCCTTTTTGAATAGGGGGTCACATTAGCGTGTTATTAATACACCGGGACCTCTCCAGAATCCAGGGAATTTTGAAATATCATATCAAATGCATCCACCATCTCTGCTGCAACCTCCTTTAATACCCTAGGGTGAAGGCCATCAAGTCCCAGAGACTTATCTGCTTTTAACCCAATTAGTCTATTCAATACCTTCTCCCTGGTGATGGTTATTGCACCACACTCCATTGCATTAACTGCAGTTTTTGGAAATGTTTTCTTATCCTCTACCGTGAAGACACCATCCCTGTGTTCCCCATTATTACCTCACCAGTATCTTCTTCGAAAGTGTCAATATTTACTTTAGCTATTCTCTTCCACTTTATATACTTATAGAAGCTTTAGGTATCACTGTTTATGTCTTTTGCTGGTTTCCTTTCATAGATCATCTTAGCTCTTTTGATTTTATTTTTAGTAGCCTTTTGCTGAAGCTTAAAGTTCTTCCAGTGCTCCAGCTTACCAGTAACTTTTGCAATTTGGTATGCCCTAGTTTTTGCCTTTATGTCCTCTTTATCTTCTTTTTTAGCCATTGGACATATTTCTCCCTTTTACAATTCCTCTTCTCTTCAAGAATAAACTTTAATTAAGTGGTATTTAATATCTCCCTGAACATCCGCCATTGTTCTTCAGCTGTCCTACCCTCAATTATCTGTGGCCAGTCAACTTGGGCCTGTATAATTACCTCTGCCCAGCACTAAAACTCTAGTATGGTGAAGCACTATCAATTACGTCGAGACGAGTGTGGAGAGTAATCGTGGCTTTATTATACAGAGATGTGTGGCCTCCTACAGCTGCTGCCAAAATGGCTGCAGTTCGGAGAGCACACACATTTATACTCCGCCTACTGGGTGGAGCCAGCAGGCAGGGATCTACCCCCCGTACCTGTAGTACAGGGGCCTTACCGTAATACCCTCGTATGCAGTGCAGTATATACAATGTAATACAACAGTGGTGACTACCACATTCACCCCGTTAAAATTGAGTCCAGCGGGGGTGGTGGAAAACTATTTACATACGGGTTGTTATTAAAATTTCAGAGAAGGGTACAAATTTAGACGGTCGGGCGCCTTGATCCGTCGTTGAGAGCGCCGCAGTGCTGTTGGTGAGTCAGGCGTCGGCTCGGTCGTCGGTGACTACAGGAGCGTGTCGACATCCTCTTCATCCCTGGGTGGGACCAAGGAGAGGACGGATTGTCCTGGAGTGGGGACTGTGGTGGGGTGCGCTGGGGGAAGAGAGGGTGGCACCAGGGCAGAGGGGGGCTGTGTGGGGACCCAGCTGGTGCCAGGTCCCTGAGGGAGACTGTGTCTTGGCCGCCATCGGGGTACGCTACATGCGGGTTTGCATGGAGTAGCTGTACCCTCTCAACCAACGGGCCCACCTTGTGGACTGCACGTGCTTACGGAGGAGAACGGGCCCTGGAGCTGCCAGCCACGTTGGGAGCGAAACCCCGGATGTGGACTTCCTGGGGAAGGCAAAGAGACGTTCAAGGGGGGTTTCGTTAGTCGCCGTGCACAGGAGCGACCGAATGGAGTGAAGTGCGTCGGGGAGGACCTTCTGCCAGCAGGAGGCCAGGAGATTTCTGGGCCGTAGGGCAGCTGGACGGCCTTCCAGACCGTCCCATTCTCCCGCTCCACCTGCCTGTTTCCCCAGGGGTTGTAGCTGGTCGTCCTGCTCGAGGCAATGCCCCTGTTGAGCAGGTACTGGCGCAGCTCATTGCTCATAAATGAGGATTCCCAGTCGCTGTGGATATAGGCGAGGAAATTGAACAGAGCGAAGATGGTGTTGAGGGCTTTGATGACGGTGGCAGACATCATATCAGGGCATGGGATGGTGAAGGGGAATCTGGAATATTCCTCAACCACATTGAGAAAATTCGTGTTGCGGTCGGTGGAGGGGAGGGGCCCTTTGAAGTCCACGCTGAGGCGTTCAAAGGGGAGGGAGGCCTTCACCAGGCGCGCATGGTCTGGCCGGTAGATGTGCGATTTACATTCCGCGCAGACCTGGCAGTATCTGGTGACAGCCCCGACTTCCTCGATGGAGTAGGGCAGATTGCGGGCCTTAATGAAGTGATAAAAGCGGGTGACCCCTGGGTGACAGAGATCGTCGTGCTGGGTCTGGAGTCGGTCCACTTGTGCGCTGTCACATGTACCTCGGGACAGGGCATCGGGGGGCCCATTGAGCTTACCGGAGCGATACAAAATCTCGTAATTAAAGGTGGAGAGCTCGATCCTCCACCGCAAGATCTTATCATTTTTGATCTTACCCCGCTGTGTGTTGTTAAACATGGAGGCAACCGACCGTTGGTCTGTGAGGAGAGTGAAACTACTGCCGGCCAGGTAATGCCTCCCGTGCCACACAGCTTCAACGATAGCTTGGGCCTCCTTTTCGACGGAGGAGTGCCGAATTTCAGAGGCATGGAGGGTGCGGGAAAAGAATACCACGGGCCAGCTTGCCTGGTTGAGCGTGGCGGCCAGAGCGACGTCTGATGCATCGCTCTCGACTTCGAAGGGGAGCATCTCGTCGACCGCGTGCATCGCGGCCTTGGCGATGTCGGCCTTGATACGGTTGAAGGCCTGGTGAGCCTCGGCTGTCAGTGGGAAACCGGTGGAGTGGATGAGTGGGCGGGCCTTGTCCGCAGAGTTAGGGACCCACTGGGCGTGGGACGAAAAGAACCCCAGGCATCATTTGAGGGCCTTGGGGCAGTGGGGCAGGGGGAGATCCATGAGGGGGCGCATGCAATCGGGGTCAGGCCCTAGAACTCCGTTCTGAACCACATAGCCAAGGATGGCTAATCAGTTCGTGCTGAACACACACTTCTCCTTGTTGCAGGTTAGGTTGAGGAGTTTGGCAGTGTGGAGAAATTTGGAAAGGTTAGCGTCGTGGTCCTGCTTGTCGTGGCCGCAGATGGTGATGTTATATCCAGGTACGGAAAAGTGGCCCATTCGGTCAACCATTCGGTCCATCTCCTGTTGGAAGACCGAGACCCCGTTAGTGACACCGAAGGGAACCCTAAGGAAATGGTAAAGGTGGCCGTCCGCTTCAAACGCGGTGTACGGGCGGTTCACCTTGCGAATGGGGAACTGGTGGTAGGCAGATTTCAGGTCCACTGTCAAGAAGACCCGGTACTGTGCAATCTGATTGACCATATCAGATATGCATGGGAGGGGATATGCGTCGAGCTGCGTGTACCGATTGATGGTCTGACTGTAGTCAAAGACCATCCTGTTTTTCTCCCCTGTTTTCACCGCTACCACTTGGGCTCTCCAGGGGCTGTTGCTGGCCTCGATGATACCTTCCTGCAGCAGCCACTGGACCTCAGACCTGATGAAGGTCCTGTCCTGGGCGCTGTACCGTCTGCTCCTGGTGGCGACGGGTTTGCAATCCGGGGTGAGGTTTGCAAACAGAGAAGGCGTTTCGACCTTAAGGGGCATGAGGCCGCATACAGTAAAGGGTGGTAGGTGCCCGCCAAATTTCATGGTTAGGCACTGGAGGTTGCACTGGAAGTGCAGGCTGAGTAGCAAGGCAGCGCAGAGGTTGGGGAGGATGTAGAGCCGGAAGCCGCTGAACTCTACGCCCTGGATGGTGAGGGTGGTGATGCAGTACCCCCGGATCACCACGGAATGGGATCCGGAGACCTGGGACATTCTTTGGTTAATGGGGCGTACCGCGAGGGAGCAGCGCCTTACCGTATCGGGGTGGATGAAGCTCTCAGTGCTCCCGGAGTCCAGAAGGCAGGATATCTCATGCCCGTCGACCTTCACCTTTGTTGACGCAGTCGCGAGGTTGTGCGGTCGGGACTGGTCGATCGTGACGGAGGCGAGACGGGGCTGGTCGTCGGCGGTTGCAGGCGATGAGCGGCCCGATGAGGTGCCCGACGGACAGGGGTCCTGAGGCGGGGAAGATGGCGGCACCCACAGGCCGCACGTGTGCTGGGGCAGGTAAGATGGCGGTGCCCTCAGGCCGCACGTGTGCTGGGGCAGGTAAGATGGCGGTGCCCACGGGCCGCACGTGTCCTGGGGCAGGTAAGATGGCGGTGCCCACGGGCCGCACGTGTTGTGAGGGGAGCAAGATGGCGGTGCCCATGGGCCGCACGTGGTCTGAGGCGAGGAAGATGGTGGCGCCCACTGGCCGCACGCGGGGGGTGCGGGGACAATAGCGGCGATTGAGTGGGCCTGGCACACTGCAGCGAAATGTCTTTTCTTGCCACAGGCCTTGCAGAGCACACTCCGCGCTGGGCAGCGCTGCCGGGGGTGTTTCGTCTGTCCGCAGAAGTAGCACTTGGGTCCCCCGGGGTTGGTTAGCTGCTGCGCGGCGCAGGCGTGGGGTTGGCTGGGGGAGGTCGCTGATGGGGTCCACGATGGGGTGGCCGCTGGCGGGATCCACGATGCCCAGGAGGGGTGGGCCGTGCGGTCGGGGGCACACGCCTGTACGTTGCGTGAGGCGGCTGTGAGCGAGAGCGCTAGTTTCTTGGTCACCGCGAGGCCAAGCGCAGCTCCTTCTAAGAGGCACTGGCGGATGTAGGCCAGCCCTATGCCCGTAATGAACACATCTCTCATTAGCAGGTTAAAATGTTCAGCGGCCGAAACGGGTATCTCACCAGGGAGAGCAGGGCACGCCAGAAATCTTCCACAGACTCACCGGGAAGTTGGTGCCACGTGGATAGAAGGTGCCTGGCGTAGATCTTGTTGGTCTGCTGAGCGTAGTTCTCCTTCAGTAATGCCATGGCCTCTGCATAGGTAGGCGCGTCCTGGATGAGGGGAAAGACATCGGAGCTCAGCCGCATGTACAGAATCTGGAGCTTCAGTGCTTCTGGGATTGGGTCTGTCGCAGATCCGATGTATGCTTGAAAGCAAGCGAGCCAATGTGCAAAGTCCTTTTTGCGTTGTCTGCTTGAGGCTGCAGCTGCAGGCGATTCAGCTTGATGCGGAGGTCCATCTTTGTAAAATCTCTGTAATACATTGATGCACTATCAATTACGACGAGACGGGAGTAGAGAGTAATCGAGGCTTTATTACACAGAGATGTGTGGCCTCCTACAGCTGCTGCTGAAATGGCTGCAGTTCGGAGAGCACACACACTTATACTCCGCCTACTGGGCGGAGCCAGCAGGCAGGGATCTACCCCGTACCTGTAGTACAGGGGCCTTACCGTAATACCCTCGTATGCAGTGCAGTATATACAATATAATACAACAGTGGTGACTACCACATATGGCACTCTGTCTTTGCTCGCTCAATCTGAATTTGAAATTCTAGCATGCTGTGATCACTCCAAAGAGGATCCTTAATGACATGAATATTGATCAACCCTTCTTCGTTACATAATACTAAGTCTAAAATAGCTTGCTCCGTGGTTGGCTCCATACATTTTGCTCCAAGAAACAATCCCTCATTCACTCTATGAAATGTCCCTCGAAGCTACCCTTGCCAATTTGATTAATCCAGTTAATATGCATGTTAAATTCTCCCAAGATTACCCTTCTCACAATCCCTCATTATTTCTTGGTTTATACAAAGCCCCACTTTGGAAGTATTGCTCAAGGGCCTGTAAATTATCCTACCAAGGTGTTTTTTCCCTTGTTTTTTTATTTCCACCCAGGTCAATTCAACATTTTGGCCCTTAGTGCCAATATAGTGCCTTGATGCCACCTTGAACCAATAAAGCAACTCCACCTCCTGTTCCATCCTGTCTATGCGGTCCGAATACTGAGTACCCTTGGACATTCAACTCCCAGTCTTGGTCCTCCTGCATCCATGTTTCAGTAATCCCCACCAAATCAAACCCAGTATCCTGAAAGACAGCTTCCCGAGATCACTGCGACACATATGATTAATATTGATTTGGTAAACACTTGGCAATCTGTATGTAAACACTTAAATCCCCATCCCCGGTGTTTTAACATTCACTCTGTGAATAAACCATTGATACAAAAAGTTTACAGAAGAAAAATTGTATGAAACCATCTGATAAGTTTCTTTTTATTTATTTACATCCTGTCAAGAAAACACAGTTTTATTCAGGATTTTATTGCTTCCTTATTATAAGTGGTGGAATTGCAGTAGCAGAAAAGACTGAAACAAAGATAAATCTAAAAAAAAATTAATTGTAAAGTTTCCTTTGTGCTGACTTTCAATGTTTATATGGCGGGTCTAAATTTCCTTCATTGTCATGATTCTCCTTACTTACTCGCTGGGATACAATGCAAGGGGTGGGAGCCAATCTCCGGTATCCCACAAAGGTGACCTTGCTTCAAGGATAGTGAGAAAAACCAGAAATTCTACTCTGAATGGCTGAGGACAATTCAGCATCTTACAAACTGAATCATTATCAGGGAGTTGAACTTAAGAGTCTAAATTTCAATTCAGCTCAGCACCTTTCACAAGATAATTTAAAGTATTAAAAACAATGCAATACTGTAGACAAGGATTCCAAATCTACTCAATGCAAAATTATTTTACTGTAACTTTGAACTATATCAAACAAGTTTGGTCACGTCTCATGCAGAAAATCACTTTTTTTGTGTCCTGACACTGGTCTTTGAAATCCAAACAGTTTGCTGCACTTTGAAATCAAACCCTCATATTCTATTTTCACTCATGGGTAGAACAGTTGTATGCATGGAGGTCTCCACATTATTACTGGCGTGCTTCAGCATGTCTTCCCTGTGAAGGACCCAGAACTTCACCTGGAGCATATTGTTTCCTGGCTTTTCAACAGTATTTGTATAGACGTGCAGATTAATGGAATTAAATGACAGCATTTGAAAGCTAAAAATCGCAGATGGCTTTTAATCACAGCCTGCCATTCGGAGACCTGGGTATGTAAACTCCCCACACAGGAGGCCTGCGAGCAAAGAGATGCCACTGTGCTGGGTTAGTTGATCTGATGTATGGGGTGCTAGAATTGACCTTGTTGCTCTGGGCTGTAGATGGGTTCCTTGATCCTGATCATAGTGCAGTGGCCCTGCTGGAAAGTGCATGAGAATAATGAATGAGGAAGTGTGTACCTCCCCACCCTTATTCTAATTTTTTTATTAACTGGAAGTCAACACACTCATGGAACGAAGAGGTGGGGGGGGGGGGGGGGGGGAATCCATGATGAAACCAATGTCAACCACTTGGTAGCTTTCACTGTTGAGTCAAGAAAACCGTGGGGTCAAGTCTCCCTCCAGTGATATGATGGCAAAAATCTAGGCTGACATTCCAGTGCACTTCGAAGAGAGTACTGCACTGTTGGAAGTGCAATATTTTGGATGAAATATCAAACCGAGACCCAGTCTGTTTTCTGATACAGTCGTAAAACAGCCTATGGATTTATTTTGAAGACGATCAGGGGAGTTAGCCCTTGCGTCCTGGCCAATGCTTATTCCTCAATCAACATTACTAAATTAAAAAAATCAGGTTTTCTGGTCATTATCACATTGCTGTCGATCTGTGAACATTACAACAGTGACTATATTGCAACAGTACTTCATTCGCTGTAAACTCTGAATCATCCTGTGGTTGTGAAAAGCACAATAAAAATACAAGTCTTCCCTTTTTCCCCCCAATTCCAATCTGTCAACAGCGGAGGCTGATGTGGAATGTTAGATATGTGGTGGGTTGAAGAAGTGGTAACTCAGTAGGTGTAGAAAATATAACCAATTAATGTTCATGCAAGATTTAATTTTCAGAATAATGTACTGCTGCATATGTTGATGCAATTACTGCATATTTTAATTGCACAACTTGACCTTCGAGTGAGGTCGTAATCCCAGACCGCATCGGTCTGTTCTCTTTAAAGTAGATGTTAGAAATTCCAGTGCACTATTGAAAGAGAACAGGGAGATCTCCTGGTCAAACATTCTTCCTTCAACCAATCATTCATCTCATTTTGGTTTGTGGGATGTTGCTGGCACATTTATCTGACAGTAATTCATGATGTGAAGTGTTTTGAGGTGTTTCAATTACCTGATAGAATTGAAGTGAACAATATTAAACAAGTTGGCTCTTGATACTTTCCCAGGTTTTGCAGACACAGACATCCCTTGTGCGCAGTGACATACATCCCATAGGCCTTTCATCCATTATTTGTAATGATTTTGGGCCTTATTAATAGGAGTTGTTCACTTTTCCTCACTGTCCCAGACAGACTACCAAGGTGGTGTTATCATACAAGGTCCAAATTTCAACACAGTTGGACTATGTCAACGTCTACAAATTGTCTACAATATCTTAACCTGTCATAATCTAGACCTGTCATAATCTAATACATTGCAGTGTTAATGTAAGCCTACTTGTGACACTAATAAAGATTCTTATTATTACACCTCTAAAAAGAATCTCCCCTCAATCTCCTACGCTCCAAGGACAACAACACTGCTTCTTCAACCTAACCTTACAGTTAAATTCCTCAGGCAGGATTTTGTGCCCTCCCATCTGTGGCGAATTTGATGATGAGGAGCATTTTATCAGGCAAGAGAGTGATGGTTGGGGACCTTGTCAACTTTCCGCCGCTGCCCCGATTAAGTCTGTGGAAGGAAGGACCATGGATGGTCTTCCTTCGCCAACTCTAATTGGGGTTATTAAGTAGCAGTTAATGCAAGCCACAAGTTCATCATGGGGAGCACAACAGCAACCGTGCATGGTGAGGGGGCATTGTTCAGTTGAAGGCACTCAGTGCCTGATCAAGGGGCCCAGCATCGTAAAGGGTGGGGAGGAGGGAGGGGGAAGTTTTGCTGAGAGTCACCCTGCTGGACATGCTACTGATACCCCTCCCATTATCACTCACATCTGGCCTGTGATCCGGCAATGAGCAGGTATGTGTCATTCAGACTCAGCCTCGGGTCTGTGCCATGCAGGCAGCAGCCAACACCTCCCTGTTGGTGCTGTCATTCAATGGAGCTACTGGCATCGGATTGGCTAGCAACTCCCAGTATGTGGAACTTCTGCCTCCTGGTGTCCTTGATCCCGGAGAAAACCTGCCATTGGTCTGTCAAGTGCCTGAATGGAACATGATGTGGCAGGCTTTCCTGAAAAGAGACGATGTGGGCATTTGCCAACTCTCCAGCTGGCTCCTGAGGCCCATCTCACCTCCAAAAAATTCCATCCCTTCCCTGAAACCATTCTGGGATATTGCTTCAGGATTCTGTCAAGCACCTTCCTAAAGTGTGAACAGAACTGAACGCAATAATCTAGTTGAGGTCTAACCAGATCTTTATAAAGGTTCAGTAGAACGTTCCTGCTTTTGTGCTCAATATCTCTATTTATGAAGCGCAAAATCCCAAATGCTTTGCTTGTTACTCTCTCAATATTTTAAGGATCTCTGCACATGGACACCAATTATTAAATTACATCTGCCACTTGTCTGCCCATTCTGCTAGCCTGTCTATGTCATGTTGCAGTTAATTTGTATTATTCTCAATGCCACACTTCCAGGTTTGATATCATTAACAAATAGTGAAATTGTACTCTGCTCCAACCTCCAAGTCATTTTTATATAAGAAAATAAAAGGAGTGTTCCTAGCACTGAACCTTGGGAACATTAAACTCTACCGTTTTCCAGCCAAGACCATCTAGAACATCCTACCGCTGCATCATTTAACTGTACCAGCTGTACTTCCAGCAATATTTTATCAGCATTCACTTCCTTAATAGACACCAATACAATGTACTTTTGAATTATTCTAGTTTACCATACATCTTTAAGCATATAAAACATGAAGTATATTTTTGGAAGAATAGGAACATATATTTAATGGTTAAATCAAGAAATTAAAGTGTAGATTGATGAAAAGCGGAGAGATTCATATGCATAATTCTCAAAGTGCAGCTAGGAAAAGCAATCAAAATAGTCAATTGAATCTGGGGTTTTATAAACTGCAGCATAAACTAATAATTTTGAATTAATGCAAAACATTGGTTGGGTCACAGTTAAGAAGACTGTGCAGTTTGAGCATCTCATTATAGGAAATAAATTAAAGCCATAGTGTGTGTATAGCTTAGATCTATCAGAATGTCGGTTGGAAAACTATATAATTGAGGAGACACGAGAGAATTTGTAGAAACCCTACTGTGAGGAGCCCATTGAGTCAATCGGCCCACCAATCCCATGAAAGCGCTCTCCACCCAGGCCCACATCCCCTGCTCTATCCCCAAAACCCCACTTAACCTGTGGGAGGAAACCGGAGCACCCGGAGGAAACCCACGCAGACACAGGGAGAAAGTGCATACTCCACACAATCATCTGAGGTTGGAATTGAACCCGGGTCTCTGGCGCAGTGAGGCAGCAGTGCTAACTACTGTGAAATTCCTTAGGGTTTTTATAGAATTAATTGAAAATGACTATCTTCTTTGGTATTCAAAATAGCTGTTAGCCAAATGTTAAAATGAGAGGTCCAGAGAAACCTCTTGACATAACGCGTTGCTGCAAAATGGAAAATGAAGGAGGAGACTGGTACATCCCACCCTGAGAAACCATTTAGCCTTTTACGATAAACATTTGAACCCCATAGAGATACAGGATTGGGCAGAATGCAGAGCAGTGGGATTCATTTTGGATTGCAGGAGCTGACATGCCAGACTGAATTACCTCTCTCTCTGCTGTAAAGTTCTAATGTTCCATGAAGAAGACACAGAAACAGCAATGCCGCCACAAGCAGAGAAAGAGACAGATGCAAACATGCAGAAAGACAGGCACATCTATGACATGTTGTTTTTAAAGCACTTTTAGGAAAGTTATACATTCAAAATAGGGTACAAAAAGTGAAAGACAAAAAAGCAGAGATACCTGAAAGTATGGCTGAAGCGTTAAGTTTTACGAAGACTATTGAATAGGAGGGAAAGTACAGTGCTAGAAATTATAAAGAAAATTCCAGTGTCAGGCGAAAGGCTCGGCCACAACAGTGGGGGAACATATACTAGTCCAGAGATTGAACAGCATTGGGTGTGACACAGTAAGCAATGACTAAATTATCTATGACTGGCACATCAGTCAGTTAACAAGCTAACCTTTCTCATTATCGAAGAGATCACCATTTTTAATTCTAACAGCATCACCTTTTAATGGGTAGTTGTGGCAAATACTGTTCACTGTCTTATCTTCACATGAAACATGCATAACTGCAATCAGCAGCCACATTTATTATTTCAATAAGATACAACTGCCTTTGCAATTCAACAATAGAAGCCAAATAAATCCCCACAGAAGTGTGCCAGGAGGCTGGACAAAGCAATCCTTTTAGTGAGAACATGTTTTTCACAGTTTACAGGCCGCAGCTGGTGAGTGACAAGAATGGGAATACCCTCCTTGTGTTCGAAACGTCTCATTATCTTTGCGGCTTTGATAAACAATTCATTGACACTACCTGTCAGGAAGACCTGGTAATTTTAATGGATTGTATCAGACATGCTTCTAGGTTGTTGAGACTCTTAAAATACTTAATTCCTTCAACACCTGGATATCCTTGAGGCTTTGAAGATTGAATGCCCAGACCCCCCAGACTAGCTTTGTTAGGGCTCTTCTTGTTCCTTGAAAGGTTTCAACATATTTTTGCTCTGATCTAGTCTCAGAAAGCATTGGCTTCTCATTTTGGGAAAGTTAGGACTTGCTGTAATTTTCAAAAAAGAAACAACTCTGTTTTACCAGGTCCTGACTTGCACGCACATTGAGTAAGATGAAGTGTGCCTGTCTCATTTGGAACATGTACTGGCTCCTTACATGTGGCTGCATTCCATCAGCAGAGAATGAACTTTGCAACTAACAGACAAACCTCCGTTTTTGGGGTTTCTGATGATCTGAAAGCTCTTGGCTTTGTGAAGACCCAAATATTTTAATCTCATCTTGGACCAAATTTCATAGTTTCGTTTGTATGCCTTCCCGTCTTTCTTTCTCCTCTATCTTAGCTGTCCATTGCTTTATCTTTTGATCTTTCCATCGAATGCCAATGTTTTTTTTTACTCCTCTTTTTGTTCAGCAACAACTGTAAAGCACCATGGGATGGTCTGTTATGTTAAAGTGCTACAAAAGCAAGCTTTGCACTATTCTCTTCTTTTTAATCTTACCTCTCGCTTCGTTCGCTCCAAATAAACCACACAATGATTTTCAAATACACATAACAGTTGCAATTTTAAGTGTGCTTACGCCACAATACTTTGTGAAAAGCCCATTCTTACAAAGTTGGGGTTGAAGTAGCTGAAGAACTACAGGTAGGGGAACGAAAAACAGAGTGTGAGCCAGTCTGCCAGTCATTGAACGTTAGGCACCGATCCTCTATCTGGGCAAGAGACAACAAGTATATACAAGGAAGCTAAAAGAAAAAGAAAATAGTTAAAGCAAAATGGGGATCTTTAACAAAGAAGAGGTGCTCTACCTTTCCATTCTTTCAGAGCAAGTAGTTTTTGGTTTGTGAAAGAACACAAGAAGCCAGGCATTGTTTTCATCACTATGATGCAACATGCTAATGTACAATCATTTCAGTCTTGTTGGGTGTACGTAAGCAAATGTAGCAATGTTTTCCAAACACCATTTTTTCTTTTTGCAAACACAGTGTTCCCTTTAAATATTATTAAGTGCCCAAGGAATGTATTTCCTCCAAGAAGTAAGACTCCACATTTGCAGCTTGATCAGTAACAGCCTACTGTCATCTTCAAATCTCTAATTCTCTTTAGTTTGCATTGGAGGGGCCTAATATGACCCTCCTCGCATTCTGTAAGTCAAAAAAATATCGCTGGCTGAGCTCAACTAACTCGGCATTGCTGAAGGAAACATCTAAGTCCTTGTCAGTGTAGGCCTCTATGGAGTGTCACAGGTTGCTGCACACCCAGGTGACACAAGCCCTCATCAAAGTTGGACAACATATCTGATTCGCAACTGATGGAGCATCACATGCTCAAAGCGCACTGGGTCTTGTGCCTGGGCTGATCACTGGAATACCCTTGTCAACCCATGGTTGTTATGCTGGTCTGCTACACTCTCCAAGGATAATGCCGTTGAGAGCTGTGGACCTTGAAGACAGTGAGGTCCTGGAGGGGGACAGTCATTGTTGGAGGAGCAAGAGCAGGAAGTAAGAGAGGAGGAGGAGTTGGAGGCAGATCACGATGAACAGGGAGGTGCCCCTACTGCATGATGAGGTGGCTTCTTCCTTCAACCCCAAGGGAAGAGAACGCCCCTTCTTTTCCTGTGTTTCAGGTCTCCAGCTCTACTTGCTTTCATTTTGACATTGTGCTTTCTTGTGCAATGGCATGCATTCTCTCCTTCAGGACAATCAACACCACGGGTTTCTGAATGAGTCCCACACTTCATCCGATCCGCCTCCATTCCTGCTCTCATCAGCTAACAGGAAACACCCCCGGAACGTCTGAACTTCAGTCAATTTCCCAACGGTGGTGGGACTCTGACACAGAAACAGACCTGGCTCCCATTCCCCACCTCCGTAGTGAAAGTCCAGCGCTCTGTCTCCAAAACAGACCAAAAACTGGGGAGGCGTTGAATTTTATGATATTCCTTTAGCCAAAGTATCATAAGAATATGGAACTTGCTGCCGTAAGGAACAGTTTAGGTGAGTAGCATGGGTGCATTCAAGGAAAAGCTGAATAGGCACATGAGGGAGAAAGGAGTAGAATATACTGGTGAGGCAAGATGAAGAGGAGTGGGAGGAAACTTGTCTGGTCCACACACACTGGCATATAACATTTGGGCTGAATTTCCTCATTCTGCATGAGAATTCAATGCAAAATAGCAAGAAAATGCAAGGTTATTTAAGGTTGCATTCTAGTGCCTGCAGTGATATCTGGGAATTGGCAAGATTTGAGTATTTGACTCAATTTATTCGTACAACCCAGGCACAACAAGAATCACCTTGCCTGCCCCATGTCTACTCTGATGTTCACTCCTGTGACCCTCCACCCTGGAGAGGTAAATGTTGAGGAATTCACTTCTCCTTGTGGCTGCTTTTCAAGCTCGCGTCACGTCAAAGCTGAGCTTAAGTGTTGCGACGCTGGAATTCTTGACCGTAATCAGGAGGGTAAGAATTGAAAGTGGAGGCTAATGAAGACCTTCCTAATGATGTAAATTCTCTGTACCTGCAAATTTAAGATCATTTATGCTTTTCAACCGTTCCATATCTTTGTCCTGGTAACAGAAAGACACAGCAATCCCTGTGTCTACACTGTCTGGGATTCCAAACCCTGCAGGATTTGGGACAGAGATTTACCAGCCCCAGTGAGGGTAGGGGCTGAGGAAAGAGAGGGTGAGAAGAGAGCCGCATCATTGGGATGACTCCCCAAGATGGTCTCTCTGCCGGCCAAGTTTCCCCAAAAGGTCCAGTAAAGGTCGGTTTTCCTGGTTTTATTGGCATTATTCCGGGCGGGGGTAGAGGCTGTTGGCTGCTACTAGAGGGAGGGCCACTGGAGCCATGTACACACTGCTTAGTTTCCAATCTAACTGCTGGGCCGTCCTGCCTGTCGCAAGACAACCAAATGCCTCCACAGCAGCCATCTCTCTCGATGGTGTTGCAGAGCTGCCGGCCGGCATTGTGGTAGCATCGTCCGCCTGTCGGTTCATGGATTGCTTTGTCCTGGCAATATCACGGAAGAAGTCTGGCGTCTCGCCTGTATGTGCTGGTAACCCCAAAACCTCTCATCCTGGGACCCCTTCCTGGGATGATTCTGCCCTCTTGTGTGTCCCAAGTGCTGCACAAATGCAACCTTCCAACCTGACAGGGCCTCCAACAGGCTCACAGCGACATTGTTAATACACTGCAGGATTCCTGGAGACTGGACTAATCCCGACAGTGCTAGCATGTGATTTGGATCATCATCTTTTGTCAAATCCAAGGTTGGACAGGGGAAGAACTAGGAGAAGGGATAACAGGAGGGAGCGTGGAGAGATGGACTTGGCCAGTAGCTGTTCTTATGAGAATCCTTTGAAAATGTTAATAAATAAAATGGTGAGGAAGTTGGACAGCCCGGGAAAACCAGTTGGGTGATGATAGTAACAAGTTACAGATATTGGACGAAGCTCCTCTATCTTATTTTAAGGTGCCCCCACCTTTGTTTCCACAGCACAATTTCAATCCCCAAAAAGTGGAAAAATGAGCTTATTTCTAAATTGCATTGAATTTACAGCACAGGAAATGGCCATTTGGTCCAACTGGATTAGCTAACACTCTGCATCCCTTCTCCCACCTTACTTAGTCTTGACCTATCAACATATTCCTTTTATTCTTTTCTTCATCTACTTATCTAGCTTCCCTTTAAACACATCTAAGCTATGTGCCTCAAATGCTCCATGTGGTGACAAGTTCAGACAAAGCATCAGACTTCGATGTGAAAATTTTACAAGATTTCACTCTTGTTCTGTAAATCAGGAAATATGTGCATTGAGTCTGCTGACATCTGTGAAAATGGATTTTCTCGCATCAAGTTTGCCGTTACAAATTTGCGTGCAGTCAAGTCAAAATGCCAGAGTTCAGAGTTGGACCAATTGCGCCTCAGACTGTCAGGAAGCCAGCTAGCCACTCACTTCAGACAGGCCCTTCGCACTGCTTCCTGAACGATTCTCAACACGTCTTTCTAACCTTCAGTGAGGGAGTAGAGGGTGGCAGAATTACACATAGCTTGCGGGCATAAACTTTGCAGTGAATCCATGCTAGAACATGGATAAACTCAAGATAAAAAGAAACTGAATCTCTGTGAGGTGCATATTATATGATACAGTTACAAGTCACAACAATGTAAAACTTTTAAATACAGACTATTTAAACATTTAATAAGCTGTGTAGGGATAACGTATCACTGAAATTACTTTTTCTCTCTCCACTATTTAATTAAACAAATACCCAATGGGATCCAGTTAAAGCTCCTACATCACAAATTTTGTTGCTTGCCTGTTTGAATAGTACAGTGGAAAGTGGACCCACGGTTATTTTTTAAGCATGTTAAGATTCAAACCAGTGTGTCAGTCCAGGTTACATGCTAAAGTTTTGAAGTGGCAATGTCGTAATCTACTTAACCATCCAGGACATCTACTGCAAGACAGTTGATTCTAAAGTAACATCTCAGGGCAACATATGTGCCTTGCACTCCGGGTATGGGTTTGGCAGCCCGAGGTCTGTACATTAGTTCAGATCATGTGGGGAGACTGCCAGTGGAGGAACTCAGGTAATTTCACAGAAAGTAAGGTACTCCACCATGCTGCTGTTTCATTATGTTGGTAGAGTTCTAGGTGAGTTGTATTGGAACATCTTAAAGATAGGGTGTGGGATTCTCCCAGCCCTGCGCTGGGCCGGAGAATCCCCGCGAACGTGCCACGCCCCCCGACGCCGGCACGCGATTCTCCGACATGATTGGCGCAGCGCTGGTCGCGGGCCGCTCTATGCGGCCGGTCCGCCGATTCTCCGGCCCGGATGGGCCGAGCGGCCGTAGGAAAAGAGCCAAGTCCCACCGGCGCCGGTCTAACCTGCTCTGGGCCGGCGGGACCTCGGAATGCAAAGGTCGGGTGGCGGCCTGTGGGGGGGTCCCGACCCCGGGGGATGTGGCCTGGCCCGCGATCGGGACCCACCGATCGGCGGGCCGGCCTCTGTGGCTGGGGCCCTCCTTTCCTACGAGCGTCGGGGCCGGCGCGTTGGAAGGAGGCCATTGCGCATGCGTGAATCCTGTGGCGCACAGTTCGCGCCGGGATCTGCAGCTGGAGCGGCGCAAACCGCTCCAGCGCCGTGCAGGCCCCTACGACGTGGGAGCGACCCGTTCACGCCGTCTCAAAATGCGGCGGCGTTTACGACGGCGTGGCCACTCTGCTGCGGGATTGGAGAATCCCGCCCAGGCTGTTGCTGAATGAGGAGTCAAGGATTATTAGTTTGTTTTCAACAGGAAAATATTCACATTTTCAATTATCAAATGGACATTTCCAGTCAATTATCAAATGGACAGGTGATTCATTAAGAAAACGTGATCCAAGTTCCTTCAGTGATAGTGTATCAAATACCATCTCCTATCTCCATTTGCTCAACAAGGGCAACAAAACCTGGATTATGGAGTCAGAAATGGAATGGTTGCCTGCAATACTGACACATGTTGAAGAAAAAAGTGCTATTGCTCATTCCTGGAAAACACTGACCAGGAACTCAAAACTCACCAAGTAGCATTCCTTACAGAAATTAATCCCTAGATGTGTAGTCAATTCAATAATAGTGTTCAAATGAAGTGATTAACTTGCATGCCGTCTTGTTTTATAAAATTGCAAAAATGTTCTTCTAGAATTCCAGGAGAGTAATAATAATCTTTATTGTCACAAGTCGGCTTACATTAACACTGCAATGAAATTGCTGTGAAAAGCCCCTAGTCGCCACATTCCGCCGCCTGTTTGGGTACACAGAGGGAGAATTTTGAACGTCCAATTCACCTAACAAGCACGTCTTTCGGGACCTGTGGGAAGAAACCAGAGCACCCGGAGGAAACCCACACGGACATGGGGAGAACGTGCAGACTCCACACAGACAGTGAATCCATGCCGGGAATCGAACTTGGGACCCTGGTGCTGTGAAGTAACAGTGCTAACCACTGTGCGACTGTGCCACCCTTTCCATTCAATCCAACTATATTGAAATCCAATGAACCAAAACCTTTCCAATGCATGCTATTGTACAGAAATTCCAACTGGGCCAGACCCCTTTTCACTCATTCCCATGGTACAGAATTACAATGAACCAACCCATTTTCCATTCACTCCCACTGTAGAGAATTCCATTGAATCAATTCAATTATCTTTCCATTCATTCCCACTGTACATTTCTTTTCCAATTTATGTAAAACACATTTTCCTTGAATAGTTCCCTTTCCAACACATGGAGGTGCATTAGGTTCTGGAAAACCTCAGCCTTGCTCACTGAAATTATGGAATTATTTGTGTCCTCAGCAACTATCAAAGTGAAATATATTCTGGGCTAGACTTAAATCCTGGCCACAGAGTTGAAAGCATAATGTGAGAACACATTTTACACACCCATACTTTAGACATTGACTCATGAATGTTCATATTTGGAAATCTGGTTCTATAAAGTTAAATCCACTTGGGTCGTATGTCAAAATCAATCATTTTGCCCAACCTGAAAATGGGTGAATAGCACCAACACATTTTCCCAGCCTAATATCAACAGGCTCTTGGAAAAAAGGCTGAAACACTCTTTTTAAATACATACGCAGTAAACTTCTCAATTATGTATTAGATTAATTTACCCACCCACACACAATTTTTTGAGCAGCTACGAGGAGGAGAGGTTTTAGTTTCAACATGTTCCCTACCATTAAAATTATTACACATGCAAATTAGAACATTTTTCAGCACATTTTATGAATTTACATACAAAACTATTTCATATTGACTAAATATATAAAACAAAGTGGGGACTTGGTGGTGCCGACAGCTAGTAAGCTGTTTTTTTCACTCGTGTTGGAATCTCTCATTGGGTGTCTCCGTTCTCTCACGACAGTAAGTGACATGGAAGTTTAATATCAGAAGGTAGATAGAAGTATAATAGTGCCATGCATTATTCTGCTGTCAAAAGATCCAGTATTCAATCGGATCTGTCTCGTCAAAGCCACAAAGATCAATGATTACGTAAATTAGAGGCTCTTTGCTTACATAACTACATTTTGCTTTTCGGAAATTTGCCTGCATAACGATGATTATATTGCTAAAGCAATCCATTTGCTGTGAAAACTCTTCAGTATGAACTGAGGAAAGGAATTATATAAATACAAGTTCTTTCTTTAATTACTATTATCGAGGGATACTTGTTTCTAGATTGGAGTGTTTGCAAACTACAGCTCCTTCTCTTTGGGGAGGCTATTGGATCCAATGAGATCTCTCAGATAGCAATGTAACCTACAGGGCTAATTTCACATCTCCCTATTGCAAACAACATATCTTGCAAAATGTGAGCCTGTATTGGGCTGGATGATCATAGTTCTAATTGCCACGGTCAGAAGAAACCTGTAGGAAGTGATTATCTTTCTTTCTAATTTTGGGGTTAAGATTCTTAGTTATTCCTTGATTTGTCAGCCTTTTTATTAATACAACATTTGTGCAGTCAATACTCCACATGTGACACTTTCAACCATGATAGGTGCACCAAGTTGTAAAACATTTGTCTGTGTATGTATATAAAAGGGTCATTTCAAGATGCCCACAAAACCTTGAAATCAATAAACCATAGAGAGATGAACTGGGACAAGTAGTATACCTCTATCTCCCATCGGTGTTTGCATCTAGAGAGGTTCTGTGTCTGCAGCCAAGCCTCAAAGAATCCATAGAAATGTTATTGCAATGTCAGATTCCACTAGAGTTGGTTGTAAATATCATAACTAGATTGTATTTGACGTGACATTGGATCTATATCCATCAAATACTGCAGGTTTGATTGTGACTTTAAATACCATTCTGGAGAGATAGGCCTGGAAAATTCCTGGCTCTGCAAACCCAAAAGGTACTGGTACCACGGCACCTAGACAGGCATTATGTGAATGCAGGCAAATGTTCCACATTACTCCTCTAGAGTCTTTGTAGCCGCAGCTCCTACTGAAGAAGTTCGCAGATGTGAGAAATCACATCCCGAGACAAGGGCACTTCTAGCATTGGCTTTTGATCATAAGAGCGCTGCCAGCAATATACCCTTGGCAGGGCCAATGGTCACCACTGCAGCGGTCCATGTTAACCAACATCCTGACTTTATAGAGACCCTGCTGCCATGAGCCAACCAAAAATGGGTCCTCCTTCTCCTCATCTCAATGAGAGTTAATAGCACGGCAGAGCTGCCTGCAGTCTGAATCATCGACGACTTAGTGGATTTCTGAACAAATTGAAGTGATATATTTAGTGAGCATGTCCTTCACAGGTTCCCCTCCATCTCAAAGCTAGCAGGCCAATGTTAACCACTTCATTGATCTCAGTCTAAACATGGCACCCCCACCATCTCTTCCAGGTAAAGGAAATCCAGGACCGGAAATGGATGCTCATCTTGTTCATACTTGACTCTGCAAGGAGACATTCCTTGCTGACCAGTTTGATGGGAGCCATGCGCAAGAAGCTTCCCTCTGACAGTATTCTCTGGCCTCCTGCTTGGCAGCATTGAAAGACTGACCACTGGGTCCTGGTCAGCCAAGACCATTCACCCAAGAGGATGGAGATTTGGAGTCATGAGTTGAATGTTGCCCACCAGCTGTGCCCTTGGGAGGCATCCATCTCCCTCCCTCCCTGCATCCCCGTCTCTGACTGCAGCCGATGGCAAATGGCACAGAATGAACGACAGCTCCAGACCTTGCTGGGATCTCAATGTTATGGAGACCCATGATTCGGGGACAAGCCTGCTGCAATGCGGTCTTCACCATAGAGAAGATAACACAATCGAGCATGGTTGAAATCCTAATTAATAACGGTGATACTTTAGTCAGCCACTTGTGCTGACCTTAAACTCCATCAACCCGAAAAGACCTTGATCCCACTTTGAGGAATCTCACTGACTGATTAACTGCACAGTTAAGGTCAGATTGGAAAAATGATGTGCATCACCTTCTACCCTCCAGTCACTCACCAACATCCCCCCATCACCTTTGACCCATCCAATATTACCATCATCTCCCCTTGGTCACCCTTAAACCTCCCCCTGGTTACCCTGAACCCGGTCACAATGCTCCTCCACATGCCTTTTCTGCCCTCAAGAGTTTACATGCAATACGTCCTCATACCCACTTTGCTCTTCCCGAGCCACCTGTTTAGCCCCCCCTTGGTGACCCCCACGATGAGACCTGCACCTACTGGACTCTTGTCCTTATCTTGCCACCCTACTGCATTCCACTTCACCCTCTTTACTGTGACAGTTCCCTCCTATCACCAGTACCCGGAGTTCAAATTCCAAACCCCACCAACCCTGCCCTCTAAGACATTCTACCCCACACCCTTGCACAGACATTCCTCCCCACTTTGCTGGTAAACCTGCCTCCCCTGTCCAGTTTTCACTCCATCCATCCACGTTAACCCCCATCCCCCCTTCCAGCCTTCAGCTGCCTCTCGTGTCCAGCATTCGTTAGCGGCACGAGAGTGAAGTTATAAAAAGGCAAAAACAACATCTACTGACCTCAAAGTTCAGGAAGACATGAAGCTCACCAGGCACCCCATGCACAGATTTTCACTCTCTCCACCACTCACTTAGTGGCAGCAGTGTTTATGATCTACAAGATGCACTCCCCAAGCCTCCTTCAGCAGCACCTTCCAAACCCATGGCCACTACCATCTAGAAGGACAAGGCAGCAGACACATATGAAAACCACCACCTGGAAGTTCCCCTCACTCGCCTTCCTGACTTGGAAATATATCACCGTTCCTTTATATTCGCCAAGTCAAAATCCTGGAGCGCTGTCCCTAACAGCACAGTGGGTGTACCTACACCACAGGGGCTGCAGCAATTCAAGAAGGCAGCTCACCACTATCTTCTCATAGACAATTAGGGCTGGGGAAATAAACGTTGGTCCAGCCAGCAATGCGCACATCCCATGAATTAGTATTTTTTTAAATGCACACCACTTGCATATTTGTAAACTGAACATTTTAAATTTTTGCGAACGGGGAAATTAATTTAGAGGATGAACCAAATTCCGGTGAGGCAGCCTTTTAACTAGGACGCATGAGATGCTATTGAATGAAAATGGGGATCCACATTGTTAATCAGGAAACACATCCTGGCTTTCAACTGCCTTGAAAATCAGGAGAACAAAATTTGCAGTTTTTCCCACTATTGAGAAACAGATTTTGCATTCCGCCAATTAATGTTCCCCTACCTGCTATGATTCCCACTGCTGGCGGAAGTGCAACCTTCCACCCAGTTTTTTCCCCCAAAGATTTAAAGGGCAGACGTTTTAAAATCCTGGACAGCTTGACAGTTGCTTTTACACTTTTGATGGTTGCTTTTGACAGTTCTCTTGACAGTTCCACTTTTAGCACACATTGACACACTTTTAACAATCCCAAAGGCTACCTGACATCTTCCAAAGTGTACCTGACCACCTCCACCCCATATGCCCCTCTCCCAAGTGTCTCCCGGGACCATATTCAAAGGTACATCCTTCCTCTCAAAAGAGCTACACCACCTCTCCAACAGTCTCCGCAACGTTCACATCTACATCTACCCAGTCTAATCTGCACATGTCATTCTTCCCACTCATGGTGAACTAAATCAGACATGACTGGAGTTTTTCTCAGGACAACTGCCTGTGCAAAATGCAAATGCACAAATCCTGACCTGCCTTCCATTCCCACCCCCCTGAAAATGATCTATCTTAAGCATCTGCTTAGGGAAAGCACCCCTATGAAAATGGTACATGCTCTGTTCAGAGGCGGGAATTCTGGATTTCGACCTCCCCCGCCATTTTCAGAACAATTGAGAGGTTCCTCATTGTTGCAAGAATTCAGGCGCTAATTTTTTTTCTTTCTTATCCCACTATTTAGAAGACTCCAAACTATGATTCATTTATCCTTAATCCTGGTAGCTATATCCGTGGAATTAAACTATTTGAGTTCTGAACTTTTGTATCTATGTTTCTCTTGCAAAGTCCTTTCCCTAAGCAGATGCTTAAGATAGATCATTTTGTGAAACTCCAATGTGACACTGTGGGATTTCAGCTGGGGTTGTTGGAATGCCCGTGGCAGCTCAGCTGCTCTCTGATAATGCAAATGGGAATCATATAGTGAGTAAATTGTTTGTCAAAGAACAATGCAAATCTGGACCCAAGTCAATATCCAAAAGAGGATTTCACTTAAGCCAATGCATGGTAACTTATGGATTTTTCTCAGCTCAGATCTATGGTGGTCAGGATACACGTGGTTCATTTCTTCCCCTCCGAAATACAAATATTCTGAATATCTGAAACTTGGATCTCTAAAGCCAAGTGCCAAAGAAAATCCTTTTTTGTTTATTTTTCCATAATTTCCTCCAATTTGTTTTATCCCCTTTCGCATCTCCATCCACACTCGTGACTGCCGAAACGTGAATGGGAAATGCCTGTTACATTTTTTGAATAAAATTTATGACTTACATTCCTGATGCAAAACTGCATTCAATGAGAATGTATATTCAGAATTTGGGTGCAGAGGTCCCAGGCAGATTGCACATTATATGGGCCATAAAATAGACATGAAATGGCCCAATCGTTTGTGTCCACCATAACTTGCGTCAGGAAGTGGTCATACAGGTCATCAAATCTGTGCATGATTCACTCAGCCTAATTCCACTTTCCAGCTCACTCCTGTATCTTTTGTTATTTTTACTGACATCATTCATTGGTTTAACAGTTTAAAGTTACTGAGTCTAATAGAAGAAAATTAGTTTTAGAAACAGGAAGGGTCTTAAAAAGAAGCTAACCTCTTTTTGACTGCATCAAATTCAACCATTCTACAATATTGTTCCTTAAGCTAATTTGTGTTGTCTGCTTCAATGGGATCTTCCCTGGGAATTTATTCCAGAACTCTAATAACCCTTTGGTGAAAAAGATCCTCTTCACCTCTTTTCTAACTCTAAACATATTTATTTTCAATCAGATTGCCTAATATTTGAGCATTTCAAAGGAGGGAGAAAGTCATGCCTTCAATCATGCCTTTCTTAATCTCAGGACAACCAAAAGTGCTTTGCAACTAATGAAGTACTTTTGACTGATGTTTGTTGAGGAATAAATATTGGTCAAGGCAGTAAACAATTTGTATGGATCACTTTTGTTAGTTCAGCTTTGGGCAAATGCCTCAGCTTCTCTCCAAAGTAAAGTGATGATCACTGTTGAATTTTATCTTTGATATATAGCAGGAATAGTAAACAAACTGAACGATAGCAGCACGGTAACGTAGTGGTTAGCAGTGTGGCTTCACAGCTTCAGGATCCCAGGTTTGATTCCCGGCTTGGGTCACTCTCTGTGAGGAGTCTGCACGTTCTCCCCGTGCCTGTGTGGGTTTCCTCAGGGTTCTCCAGTTTCCTCCCACAAGTCCCGAAAGACATGCTGTTAGGTGAATTGGACATTCTGAATTCTCCCTCTGTGTACTGGAACAGGCGCCGGAATGTGGCGACTAGGGGCTTTTCACAGTAACTTCATTGCAGTGTTAATGTAAGCTTACTTGTGACAATAAAGATTATTATATTCTAAACTACCAGCAGACCACCTCCTATCCCACAAACGAGCTATATTCAAACTACAGATTTCGATTTTTTAAAAATTGATTTGATTCATTGTCACATGTACCAAAGTACAGTGAAAAGTACTTTTCTGGCTCCTGGCATTTCCGGTCTTAAGGTTCATAGAATCCTTACAGTGCAGAAGGATGCCATTTGGCCCATCGAGTATGCACCAGCCCTTGGAAAGAGCACCCTACTTAAGCCCACGCTTCCACTCCATCCTTGTAACCCCACCTACCCTTTTTAACACTAAGGGGCAATTTATCATGGCCAAGCCATCCAAACCTGCCCATCTTTGGACTCAAGCAAACTCCACACAGTCACCCAAGGCTGGAATTGAACCCAGGACCTTGGAGCGGTGAGGCAGCAGTGCTAACCACTGTGTCACCGTTCCTGGGGTAGAATTTCCATATTACTTCTAAATTAACGGGTTCAATTCCTCAATGTACTCTTTTAGCAAAGATAGTAATCTACTTAAAATTTGTACATAAGGGCAAGAGGAAATCTTTTGGTCCATTCATCTGGTTCCAGCATTTGATTACTGAGGCAACTTTTTAAAATAGTGCCCTCTGCCCTTTGTCCAAATCCTTTAACATCTTTGTATCTTAAGTAGTACCGCAACCTTGATTGATCCTGCATTCAAAGGCTTCTGGTGCTCTCCACATTCATACTGCTTTTTTGAGACAAAATCTTTTCTGGATTTACTGTAAACTGGCCTTGTTTGAATTTTCAGATTATGTTGATTTATCCTGGATCCTCCTGATGGAGGGGCACTGTCATACCCCAAATATCTCTATCAGATTGCTCTGTATGACCTGAAGGAAATATAACATAAGTTTACTCAGTGTCTCACCATGAACCAGTTCCTTTGTTACAGTCATCATCCTAGTGAATCTGATACTTTTCCAAGACCAATGCAATGTCATTTCCAAAGTTGCACTCCCCAAAACAAAAATAATGCGAAGGACTGGGTTAAGAACTGTCGGGCATTAATGTGGCCGTGCGCCACCAGGAGCTTTTGAGGCTTAACATGCATAAGGGGAGTGAAGACAATTTAAGCAGATACTGCCCATATTTAGAACTGCTTTGGAATTATTTTCTAACCTAATTTTGTGAAAGGAAGATTTGATTTGTGTCAAAACACATTATTGCATATTAATGCCATCACATTGTTTGCAGGCAACATGATTGGGGTCAGTCAGCATCTGCAGAAAGCTGTACCATTGACTTTAAACAGTTGAGTCCGCCTGTTATCAGACTTGTGGCACAATCCAGTATGTGTTTTTTCGTGAATCTCTAAAAGATAAACTTGATTCTAAAAGGGGTAGTTGAATGTCGAATACTTTTTTTTAAAAATAGCACAATTTACCCAAAACTTGCTTGAGGAGAACTGTAGCAGATAGCTGCATTTGTGCTGTAAAGTCATCACTTAAGATGTGAAAAGTATATTTATTCTCCCATACCGTTAATAATATTGTTTGAACACCAATGAAATTTAGTGCAGCTGTCCCTTCGGAAAAGTTCAGACTTGTTCTTTGGGGATTATATCCATCAACTGCTTTGATTTTAAATAAAGTAAAGGGTCTAACCAATGAATGCTTTGTGCTTCCTGTCTCCTGCATTCCTTACTGCGCTCAGGAGCATGCATGAAACGTGCCCGGGACAGACACTCAACGGTTCCTAATAAACCGCTAGTTCGACTGGCCAAGAGGAGATGGCAGCCGCAGGCAGGTCTGAGCCAAACAGCTGCCGACTCACATCTCAGCGACATGTTGGGACAGGCTCTCGGAGTGAGAGTGGTAATGATCTATATCCCTTGTCGCTAGGCAAGTACCATCTTGCAAACCATAGATACCGTTAACTGCCTTGCCCCTGTGCTGCTTCAATTTTCAAAGATGTGCTTTTGTGGGCAATATAAGATAAAGCAATAATAACATTAACCCTTTCAATGTTTCAACTCCTCAGTAGCTCTCTTAAATATTTCAGGTAATTTACAGGGGTAGATTTTCCCTTTCCTACACCAGGATTGTTGGCCACATTACATAGAGAAAAACTGGACTGAGAAAATTGTGTGCAGGCCAAGGATCCAACCCAATGCCTTGTCCCATTAGGGTTTGCAGTCTTCCTCACACCACTTACCTCTACGTGCTTCGTTCAGGCCTCGTGCAGGAACAGAAAGATCTGTCTCAGGAGGGTTAAAGCCCAGAGCTTGAAACACTGAAGCTATGAGGCCAGACAGGTTAAACTGAGAAGCAGTAATTATGTAATATCGTTAAACCACAGGAACAGGAACACACGAAATAGGAGCAAGGGTCGACCACATGGCCCATCGAGCCCGCTCTGCCATTCAATATGATCATCGGTGATCTTGGGCTTCAACTCCATTTTCCCTCCCGCTCCCATATCGTTAATTCCTAAAAATCTGTCTATCCCAGCCTCAAATATATTCAACGATTGATCATCCACAATCCTCTGGGGTGGAGAATTCCAAAGATTCACAGGCCTTTTAGGGAAGAAATTTCTCCTCAACTCGGTCCTAAATGATCAGGCCCTTCCCCTGAGACTCTGCCCCCGTGGTTTCGATTCCCCGGCCAGCATAAACAATTCAGCAGTGTCCACCCGATCAAGCCCCTTTAAAATTTTAAATGAGATCACCTCTCATTCTAATAAACGCTAGAGAATAAAATCCCAATTTACTCAGCCCCTCATCATAGGACAACTCCCTCATCCCCGTTTCCAATTTAGTGAACCTTCACTATACTGTCTCCGATGCAAGTAAATTCTTTCTCAAATGTGGAGACCAAAACTGCACACAGCACTCTGGATGTGGTCTCAGCAAAACCCTCTACAACTGTAGCAAGACATCTTCATTCTTGTACTCTAATCCGATTGCAATAAAGGACATGTCATTTGCCTACCTAACTGCTTGCTGCACCTGCATGCTAACTTTCTGCATCCTTCATACAAGGATACCCACGTTTTTTTGAACATCAACACTTAATAGTTCCTTGCCTTTTAAAAACAATATTCTGCATTTTCTACCCTCACAACCAAATTGAATAACTTCACACTTCCTTATAGTGTACTCCATCTCGTTGCCCACTCATTCAACTAGTCTATATCTCTTTGCAGCCTCTCAAAGGCAAGACAGGGAGAAGTAATGACCGCCACAGCTTTGAGGTCCAGACTGAGCTGGAGCATGAGATTATGAGGTAAATCTACTTTAAAATTGCCCTGGGGTGAAAATCAAAGGACTGCACAGGATGTGTCCCCATCAAATTGTTGCCTTAACAATATCTCTTGTGCCAGCACTATACACCTGGGACAGCTATACACCTCGAATAGCTGATCTCACATGGTCTGGAGCCAGATACAAGGGCTGGGTTGGGGAGGTGGAAGAGGGTCTCACTGATAAAATTGAGTTTATTTAATTTTGAAGGGCACTGCTAGGGCTTTTCTTTTTGCAGACGTGGCCAAAATAGACACAATGTCCATCAATAGGAGAGTTACTGCCAGGGGCCATGTTATCAAGATCAGACAAAAGAACAGGAAATAATTAGTTTCCTTCTCTTTTATGCATTTGCCACTTTGAATTGTAACATTCTATACATACACATAGATATAAAAATGCACATACACACACATCCCAAACTCTGTTGCTGAAAAGGATCTGTTCCTAATACTACTTTACTGTTTGTGTGGTGTTTATGTTATTTTCAAGAACTCCATCCTGGTCAGTTTTTTAAAAAATTCTAAGGGAATGTTTTTTCAAGGCAGATTTTCCACATTTCCTTGTTTTTTTTCTCTCTCTCTCTTTATCCCTCTGGCCCCACAATTTGCAAATAAGAGCTAGAGCTTCTACCCTGCTCGTACCAGACTCCAGAATGGCCCTCTGTTCTCTCCACGCATCTTCTCTATTGCTGTAGCACAATACTCCGTATATTTCACCCGATATCCATGCATTTACATTGTGAATATATCGTTTGCCCTATTCTTTTCATGTATGGAACGATCTGCCTGGAATGTAAGTAGAACACGTGACAATAAATCTAAAGCTGAAGCTCACAGCTACTTCTAACAATGCCCTATATGCCCATTGCAGTGTTTTTTAAAAATACATTTAGAGTACCCAATTCATTTTTTCTAATTAAGGGGCAATTTAGTGTGGCCAATCCACCTAGCCTGCACATCTTTGGGTTGTGGGGGTGAGACCCACGCAAACACGGGGAGAATGTGCAAGCTCCACACGGAGAGTGACCCAGAGCCGGGATCGAACCTGGGATCTTGGCATCGTGAGACTGCAGTGCTAACCACTGCACCACCGTGCTGCCCCACGCCCATTGCAGTGTTAATGTGAGCCTACTTGTGACAATAAATATTATTATTATACTATCTGTAGAATCTGTTACATTTATACTGACTCCGGCAACTGCAATATTGATTACAACCGGTAACATGCATTCATGTAGCCTGCATCTAATTGTGAATTTTCCCAGCCAACATATAAGGATTTGGTGTGCTCCTGCCTCGAACATTAAATATCTCTAAAAAATTACAGACTGGCATTACATCACTCGCCAACAATTTAAATTAACTCTGGAAGGGCCCAGGAAGTCCACAGAATCATAGAATGCCTACAGTGCAGAATGAGACCATTGGGCCCATCGAGTCTGCACCGAACCTTGGAAAAAGCACCCTACATAAGCCCACCCCTCCACCCTATCCCCGTAACCCCACCTAATCTTTTGGACACTAAGGGGCAATTTTGCATGGCCAATATACCCAACCTGCACATTTTTGGACCAGTCCAATTTGATTTCTACATTGGAAGGCGACTGTTTGCTTTTCTGCGATGTTAATATAAATTTATCATCAAATTTAACACAACTTTTTTTCTTTGGAAATCTTTTTTATTGTTTTTTCTCATATTTATAAACAGTTGTTGTGTATATGCATTACATTTTTCTTGCCCACGCTAACTTACTTTATTTAACCGAGAGATTTGTTTTGTCCTTCATTTAACTAACTCTATGTACATTTTGTTGCTCTCTGGATCGGTGAATGATACCCTCCCCTTGCTCCCCTCTCTCCCCCCTCCCCCCCCCCATTGGCTTCAGCACAATTCCTCTTCTCTTGTGGTTTCCCCAACTCCCCCCCCCCCCCCCCGGATTGCCAGTCCTTTGGTTCCTCATCATTTTTTTCCTAGCTTACTCCTCGTTGTTGGCCTCAAACAGGTTTTGGAACAGGCCGATGAAATGCCCCAAATATCCAGGAAGCCTTCCTCTGACCCTCGGGTGACGTACTTAATCTTCTCCAGGTGGAGAAATTCCGAGAGGTCAGCGAGCCAGTCTGCAGCTGTGGGTGGTGCTGCCGATCGCCAGCCGAGCAGGATTCTCCGGCGTGCGATTAGGGAAGCGAAAGCAAGGGCGTTGGCCCCCTTCCCCATGTGTAGCTCTGGCTGCTCCGATACCCCGAAGATTGCCACTATTGGGCATGGCTTCACCCTCACAACCTTGGACATTGCCTCGGAGAAGGCTGTCCAGAACCCAGCAAGCTTGGGGCAAGCCCAAAACATGTGGGTGTGGTTGGCCGGGCCCCTCTGGCACCGTTCACGTTTGTCCTCCACCTCCGGGAAGAACCTGCTCATTCGGGTTCTGGTCAGGTGCGCTCTGTGCACCACTTTGAGCTGCATTAGGCTTAGCCTTGCGCAGGAGGAGGTGGAGTTTGCCCTGCTCAGTGCTTCGCTCCAGAGTCCCCATCCTACCTCCGTCCCCAGTTCGTCCTCCCATTTTTGTCTGATCTTGTCCAGTGGTGTTCGGGCTCTGTCCAGTAGCTGTCTGTATATTTTCCCACATAGCCCCTCCTTCTCGCTGCTTGTGCCTGTCAGGTACTCTAGCCGTGTGCTTTCTGGGGCCCCAGGGTACCCTACTGTCTCTCTGCGGAGGAAGTGTTTATATTTGGAGGTGTCTCAATTCCTATCCTTTTGCTAGTTTCCACTTCCTCGTCAGTTTGTCCAGTGTCGCCAATCTGCGCCCTACGTAGAAGTCCCCGACTGTCAGTGTGCCCTCGTCCCGCCTCCATCTTTTGAAGGTGGTGTCTAGCATGGCTGGAGGGAATCTGTGATTGCCGCAGATGGGGACCATGAGGGCCATTTTGGTTATCACGAAGCTACCACTGGGCTCGTTGTGTATCTTGCTGAGGAGGATGGGAGTGCTGCTGTGGCCAGGGCCCGGAGAGTCGTTCCTTTACAGGATGCCTCCTCCATTTGCACTCAATCTGTGTCGGGTTCTTGTGCACATCCTCTCACTTTTTCTGCCGTTGCTGCCCAGTGGTAGTATTGTAGGTTCGGTAGAGCCAGGCCCCCTCTGACTTTCCCTCTTTGCAGTGTCGGTTTGGGAATTCTCGGGTTCTTACCCCCCCCAACACAAACACCATGATTAGACTGTTAACATTTTGGAAAAAGGTCTTGGGGATGAAGATCGGGATGGATCTAAACAGGAAGAGGAACCTTGGCAGTACGTTCATCTTGATCGTCTACACCCTTCCCGCCAGGGAGAGTGGGAGTGAGCCCCACCGTTGAAGGTCTTTTCTTACTTCCTCCACCAGGCTGGTCAGGTTCCACTTGTGGATCTGTGTCCAGTCTCTGGCTATTTGGATCCCCAGGTAGCGGAATCTGTTCTGGGCTGTTTTAAACGGGAGCCCCCTCAGCTCTGTCCCTACCCCGTTTGGGTTCACTGGGAATGCCTCGCTTTTGTCCAGGTTAAGTTTGTAGCCCGAGAAGGTTCCAGTATTTGCAGTATTGCCTTCAGTCCCTCCTGTGGCTTCGAGACATAGAGGTCATCTGCATAGAGTGAGACTCTGTGCGTTCTGTCTCCTCTCCGGATTCCCTTCCAGCTTTTTGAGTCCCGCAGGGCTATCGCCAGTGGTTCAATTGCTAGCGGGAACAATAGTGGGGACAAGGGGCAGCCCTGTCTTGTTCCGCTCTGTAGCTGGAAGTATTCAGAGCTGGTGGTGTTAATTTGGACACTCGCTTTGGGAGCGTTGTACAGGAGCCTCACCCAGGCAGTGAATCTCGCTCCTAGCCCAAACCGTTCTAGTACTTCGAGGAGGTAGTTCCATTCGCCTCTGTCGAAGGCCTTTTCTGCATCCAGGGAGACATTCACCTCTGGTGTTCTCTCCCCGGAGGGGTCATTATCACATTCAGCTGCCGCCTGATGTTCGCTGTGAGCTGCCTACCCTTGACAAAGCCCGTTTGGTCCTCTGTGACCACTTCTGGCCAGGACCTTTGCGAGTATTTTTGCATCCACGTTCAGCAGTGAAATGGGTCTGTAGGATCCTTATTCCGTCAGGTCTTTATCTTTTTTGGATATCAGCGAAATTGTGGCCTGTGCTAGCGTGGGGGGCAGGGTGCCCCTTGCCAGTGAGTGCGCAAACATGTCCCTTAGGTGTGGGGCCAGGACAGGTGCAAATTTTTTGTAGAAGTCCGACGGGAACCCATCGGGTCCCGGTGCCTTCCCCGCCTGTATGGAGCTGATGCGCTCCATGATTTCTCCCAGATCTATTGGTGCTTCCAGCTCCCCCTTTCTGTCTCCCCGCTGGTGGTTCCAGTCCGTCTAGGAATTGTTTCATCCCGGGGGGCTCAGAGGTGTACAGTCCCCGGTAGAAGGTCTCAATTG
Organism: Scyliorhinus torazame; assembly: GCF_047496885.1. Classification (NCBI taxonomy): domain Eukaryota; kingdom Metazoa; phylum Chordata; class Chondrichthyes; order Carcharhiniformes; family Scyliorhinidae; genus Scyliorhinus; species Scyliorhinus torazame. Next base: position 19,351,811 of record NC_092722.1, on the reverse strand, counting down.
ACCTCCTTTGGTTCTGTTACCAGTCTGCCTCTGCTATCCTTTACCTGCGCTATTTCCCTCGTGGCTGCCTGCTTTCTCAGCTGGTGAGTCAATAGGCGGCCAGCCTTGTCTCCGTGTTTGTAGAAGGTTCCCCATGTCTGGCGGAGTTGGTATGCTGCTTTCCCAGTGGAAAGATTTAATACAACTAAAGATCCACTGCACACACCTGGGTGTACCTAACACAAGGCAGCAGAAACCAAAACAAATTCAGAACCCAAGCTACACCTAGGAAGGCTCCTTCAGTACCTCTGTTGTATGCTTCACAGGATGCAAGAGAAAGATTTCTGCATTGCAAGCAATCTCTTGTTCACTGTTGGCCTTCAGCCTCTATTTTGTTTTACTAACCTAGGCACTGCTTTGCTCTTTTTTTCCTCGCTGTCTTGGTATCTCACATGTGCCCTGCTGTATGGTTTCATTGGCACAGGATATCAGTCTTTATAGATGAACCAATATGGACGTTGTTCTTAACAGCTGAAGTTCCAGGGTTTGTGCCAGGAATAGTAATTTGCAAACTACACCCCCAAATTCCACCTACATCACCGATTTTCAAACCCCTCAGATTTGGCAATTAATTCTGTGTTGGATGCAAGTTTCTGATCCAATTGGAAATTTTGTTCAGCAAATATCCATCAGGACTTAGAAAGCCTCAGGGTGAAATATTGCAAACAGTGCATGTTAGATTTTGTAGACTGAAGTAGTACATGGTAGTCCTTTTTGCAATTATCAGTTGTAGAACATTAATGAAAATGCCTAATTGTCTCACTTATATCTAATTTACATAAATATTACTTGATTGATGAGAGTAGGTGGGTAGGTCTGTTAATCATAGATTTGGTAACTTAACAGGACTACACCCCGTGCCATGTGCTGACAATGCAGAGTCTTGTTTTTCTAAAATCCCTTCAGGCAGCTAAACAAGAATCAAAGCACGACTAAAGTAGTGAATGCCGCCAAATCATTAGTACAACAATGTTGAACAACATGGGAATATTTGCCAAGTGAAGATTTATATTTTTTTCTTGAGGAACCGAGATGAAGGACAAAGGCCTGACTGCATGTTTGAGAAGGGAAAGAGAGTATATGAAATTCAACAAGAGTACTGAGTGGTGACACAAAGCTTGGCCCTAAATCCATATGTCGCAAATATTGGGTAATTTGGACATTCTGAATTCTCCATCTGTGTACCCGAACAGGTGACGGAATGTGGCGACTAGAGGCTTTTCACAGTAACTTCATTGCAGTGTTAATGTAAGCCTACTTGTGACATTAAAGATTATTCTTATATTATTATTGCAGTATATTACATTGACAGGCTTTTCCTGTCAACCTTCGCCATTATATTGCCACTGGCAGGAGGCTGTAATTACAGCATGGTAAGTTTACATTGGCAGTTTCCATTATAAATGAGTGCATAAGAATTCATACCAAAAATATAAACGGGCAGAACACATAATTTGAAAATGAAGATTGAATTATGTTTGTGTGCCCTGGCCCAATCAGCATCCATCCCAAGTCAACTTCACCTGATGACTATGCACAGTGATTAATTTGAACCCTGTTTAATGTTTAATGGTATATTGGCAAAGATTCAGCTGATGGGAGTCTATTTCTGTCTCTCACATGTAAGAGTTTATGAACAGTGCATTTAATAAGTGCTCGGATGGCTATGTTAGATTGTGTAGACTGAGGTAGCACAAAGCAACCAGCATGTGAAATGGAGTACCAAGGAGATATCAGGAAAATGGTGGCTGATATTAGTCACTGGAGGCTTTGTGTACTGGAGGAGAAGGTAATGTTAACGTATTATCTTGAGGTGTTGCTTCCATTTGCTAAAACAAGCCACATTAGCAAAAAGAAACAGTTGGCTTGTATTTTAATCCAAACTATTGTCCACTACACTCACTGAAAGGTTGAGCCTGTCACAGTACTTAAGCGTGCAGGCTAATTAATTTTGGGAAAGGCCTTACTCTGACAGTTTCTTTGCCCCTTTTTCCCTCCTCTCCTGAAGGTGTTGGCTCTTGCTCAGGTAAGGTTCCAAGGTGCCAGCAGCCTTAAGCAAACAGATAATCTTCATGTGGCTGTCTGAGCAGAAAACGCAGGCAGACAATTTGACCATGAGAATGCCAAAGCTGAACCTTATCCTGTTCTCACCGAACAATCGCTTGTATGTGACCTTTGAAAACAGCTGGCATCATTGTCCCCAGCTGATTTCTCTCTCCCTTGCTGGTTAGTGGTGTGGAGATCAACTAACCCAGAACAGACTGGGAACCAATCCTGCGACCTGCTTGATTTGTATGGTCCAATGCCACACTGAATGACATATTCATCTGCCATGTAGTTTGGAGAAAGCTTCATTTCTTACTTTTAAAAGAAGTGTATCGCTGGAACACACAGAATCAGCAATGATGGTATTTTAAACCTTGTGATGCTGAATAAACATGAACACAATGATATTGCATAAGTACCTTTAAGATCGAAAATGTTCAAACATTGGAATGAATTTATCTCAAGTGTATGTCCAAGCTACTGTAGATTTAAAACAGCACTCTAAATATAAAACAGCTTCCTCTGCAGGATGCCCTGCCACCACAACCATTTTACCTTGCAGCATTTTTTTAATATGCAAATGTTGGCAATCTGAAATACTTCTGGAAATACACAGGTCTATCAACACCTTTTTAAAAATTCATTCAAGGGGTGTAGTCTTCGCTAGTGAGGTTAGCATTTATTGCTCATCCCCAATTGTCTTGAGAAGGTGGTGGCGAGCTGCATTCTTGAACCAATGAAGTCCATGTGGTGTAGGTTCACCCACAGAGCTGTTCGGAAGGGAGTTCCAGGATTTTGACCCATTGACAGTGAAGGAACGGAGCTATATTTCCAAGTCAGGAAGGTGAGAGGGGAACTTCCGTAAACAGAGGAAAACCAGGTCACTGCTTTGAATCTGCCTCCTTTGTCAGAGCAGTTCCTGGAATAATGTATTTAAGGAGGTCACCATTTGGCACATTGTGCCTAGGCCAGCTCTTTGAAAGAACTCTCCAATTAATTCCACTCCTCTAACTTTTCCCATAGCTCTTCAAATTTTGTCTCTTCAAGTACGTAGCTAATTACCCTTTAAAAGTTAATATTGCATTCTGTATTGTAACAACTTGTATATTAAAAAAATATTTTCATCTCTCACTGGTTCTTTAGCAATGATCTTTTAATCTGTGTTCCTCTGGTTATTGATCAATTGCTCTATCAAAATCCCCCATAATTTTGAACATCTCTATTAGATCTCCACTTTCTCTGCTGCAAGGAGAATAATCTCAGTTTCTCCAATCTCTTCAGACATATGAATTCCCTCATGTGATGAATGAAGAAAATGTTATACATCGTGTATTATATATCTTTTGCAGTAATATTTATATAAATCCGAGTTTAACTTGCAGGCAGGCAGTGTGTATGAGAAAGATGCAATTAAGTGGTTGTAAATGTGGGATAATCATTGATTATAACCACTTAATTGTTTACACATATAGGGCTAATGAGCTTTTGTTTATAGGAAGATTCATAGAACATAGAACATAGAAAATACAGCACAGAACAGGCCCTTTGGCCCACGATGTTGTGCCGAACCTTTGTCCTCGATTAATCAGAGATTATCATTTAATTTACAGTGCAGAAGGAGGACATTCAGCCCTTTGAGTCTGCACCGGCTCTTGGAAAGAGCACCCTACCCAAACTCAACACCTCCACCCAACACCAAGGGCAATTTTGGACATTAAGGGCAATTCCCTGGGGTTTAAATAATTGAGGGATGGTGTTTAGCCTTAGGAAGATGGCCATCCGACAGTCAGTGGGATAGAGATGATGTAATTAATGGGAGAGCCAAGTCTGTAGTAGGCAGTTTAGCTTTTAGTCTGCCAAAAGACAGAAGAACTTGCCGCTTGTGTCTGAAAGGGTCTCTCCTTTGCTGAAACCTTGGAACTACACAGAGTATACAACAAGTATTCCTGTGTTTGCTAACTTTTATTTCTAAGTGGCTTGGATCTGTAATAGGCGTTGCTTAATTGGAGATAGAGAAGATAAAGTGTTTCCTTTCATTGTTAAGGCTTGTTTAACTGTTATTGTAAGCTATTTTCTGTGATGTTAATGTAGTTGGTCCTGTGTTAAGAATAAAGTTTGTTTTATTATAAAAGATCCCCATTTTGTCAGTGGAATTACTCTTGGGGGTGAAGTATCCTTTCCTCAGTTTACAAATGGCACAATTATTGGGGTTTCCCGTCCAGTTTCCTAACTTACATTGGGGTCTGATTTAAGTACCGTAATGCTCATCATGATATAATTCTAGCAAATATCTTTATTGCACCCTCTCCACTGTACTATTAGGGAGGGAGTTCCAAGGTTTTGACCCAGCAACAGTGAAGGAACAGTGATGTATTTCCAAGTCAGGCTGGTGAGTGACTTGGAGGTGAACTTTCAGGTGGTGGAGCTCCCAGGTATCTGCTGCTTTGTCCTTATAGATGGTAGTGGTCCTGGGTTTGGAGGGTGCTGCCTAAGGAGCCTTGTGAGTTCCTGTAGTGCATCTTGTAGATGGTACACATTGCTGCCCCTGTGCATCAGTGGTGGAGAGAGTGAATGTTTGTGGAAGAGGTGTTGTTGGGCTGCTTTGTCCTGGATGGTGTTGTGCTTCTTGAGTGTTGTTGGAACTGCACTCATCCAGACAAATGCGGGGTATTCCATCACACTCCTGGCTTGTGCCTTGTAGGTGGTGAACAGGCTTTGGGGAGTCAGGAAGTGAGTTACTCGCCGCATGATTCCTAGCCTCTGACCTACTCTTGTAGCTACGGTGTCTATATGGCTAGTCCAGATCAGGTCCTGGTCAATGGTAACCCCCAGGATATTGGGGATTCAGTGATGTTGATGCCATTAAATATCAAGGGGTGATGGTTTGATTCTCTCTCATTAGGGATGGTCATTGCCTGGCACTTGTGTGGCATGAATGTTACTTGCCACGCCCAGTCCTGGCTGGATATTGTCCAGGTCTTGCTGTATTTGCATGTGGACTGCTTCAGTGTCTGAGTCATCATGAATAGTGCTGAACATCGTGCAGTCATCAGCACACATCCGTTATTCATTCTCTCAGAGCCAGAGAGGTGAACAGTTTATAAGCACCTGAGGTTGAAGAAGGTATGTTTTGCACATGTACATGCACTTTATTTGGGGGGGGGGGGGGGGGGGGGGCATACTGCCTTTCTTAATTTGTATTTTTAAATATTTTCTTTACTGACCTCCAAGATTGACAACTCTGTAACCAAACAAGGTGGTGAATTTTGTAGCTAACTGCCATTCAAATTTCCAGTTGCGTGCGATTCACTCTTCAAGCTATCTTACTATGTTGGTGATGTTTCTATCTCTACTTGGCATTGCCCACAGGGTAGCCTGAGCATAAGGAGAGCAGGACCTGTTCGTGTTCTTGGGCTGAAAACAGAGTGGAGTAGGTGGAGAAAATATATTTGGTGGAGACTGAGGAGGGTAAATCAGATAATAATGATAATAATCGCTTATTGTCACAAGTTGGCTTCATTGAAGTTACTGTGAAAAGCCCCCAGTCGCCACATTCCGACGTCTGTTCGGGGAGGCCGGTACGGGAATTGAACCCGCGCTGCTGCCTTGTCCTGCATTACAAGCCAGCTGTTTAGCCCACTGTGCTGAACCAGATAGACCCCAAAATGGCCATTAATTGCAATGCAGGAAACACGCCAATGTCATGCTGTCTGCTCGCTTTGATTTTTGCTTGAATTCAGCATTAACTGAGCTGTTTGAATGCAATGATGTGAGAGGTTCAATGGCCTCACGAGGGGTCAAGGTCAGTGCACCTTCAAATACCATATCTCACCCACTGAACCACTAACTTTAGATGCTGCTCAATTCGCTACATCCCCATCACTCACTGACCAACAATTTCTCTCAGTCAAGTCTAATTCACATCGTTCACCTCATCCTCATCCCTACTGCAAGTCTCATATCCATTGTTCAGCTTGCACAGATTGACCGCTACCCAATGACAGCCACATCACCCAAATTACACAAAACCCAGTGACAGACTTCTCTCTTGAAGGACAAGGTGGCGGACAACCAGAGGCAGCAGGAACTATCCATAAGAAGGACCCATGGAGAAGATAGTAATGACCATTATAAGAACATATCGTGCTGAAGCCATGGTCAGCTTGGGATTGAAATGATCAATACGACAGCATCTCAAACCTAATACTCTTATCACAACCCACAATATCTATGGACTTACAGGCTGCAGATGGTGTAAGTGTGCGCCTGTTACTTTCCACTCATTCCCTCACTTCATATTTACTCTTGTGCTTTTTGCCTTCCAAAGACGCAATCTGGCCAAACAGTACAGAAACAGTAAGAAGGCAGTGAAGATGAAGATGCACTGTAACTCGATTTCACATTCACAAGCACCAACTCAGATACTGACAAGGTGCATCATTTGGAGGATATCATAGAGGTGGGAGCCACACATGATAAGACACTGGGCACAGATGGCCTCCAGACAGGTCAGGGGTAAAGGCTACTGCAGAAGGCCGGCACACCAGAGGCTGAGACCACACGTGTTCTGCTACAGAAGATGCAGATGGTAACTTCAATGGGACGGCCTACAAGAGAAGGCTGATGGGTATGCACAATAAAATATTTGGCTCATTGGGAGAAGAAAGAAGGCCTGCACTGAATGTCAAGGTGCTTGGAGGAGTTCAGCACTAACTTGGCACAGGGCTTTGCACAAAGCTTGGAGCCCATCCTTTCCATGTTGGAAAAGGTGGCTAACTCCATTTGCACACTTGTAGACCAACCATGAATCAGCCTCTGATGGTGAATGTCACGGCTTCTATCACAGGACAAGCAGCAGCCATCCAATGTCTGAATGCTGCAGTGGAACTTCTGACTGTGTCGTGCAAGGTCAGCTCATAATGCTGCCCTCATAACTGTGGATTACTGTGCAAGGGGCTGGCAGAGAGTTATAGCAAGCTGGCCTCCAATAGGCGAGTAAGAATGTTGAGGCTTTTCCCTGGGAGAATGGCAGTGGTTCCATGGAATACAAACTTGCTATCCTTTCTCAGAAGGACAATTTTCATGCTCCCACACTGTCATTCTGCCAGTGTCCATACTGTATCTCATCAGCCCAGACTGTATCTGCACATGCCAAGGTGATGCAGGCCACAGCTGCGCCTCCTAGACCCAGAGCTGAGGTCATTTAGCACCTTTATACCAGATACTTGGTAGTAACTGCGTTGGGAGCATTAAAACAGACAATGGCGCAAAGAAGACAGGATTGCACAAGGTGAACTGTTGACTTTTTCATGCAGCATAGCATGATTTCATTTATAACTTTGGTTTGGAAAATTTATTGAGGTAGTTCTTATTTTACATTGTGGCTAAGGGAGAAGATAAGGTGCAGAACTACTGGTGAATCAGGATCTTATGAACAGCTCAGGCAGAAAGGGGATGTCTATGTTGCCCCCTGTATTCCTCTTCCACCTTTTCCTCCTCCTGTACAGTGGGTGGCTGTTCCCTCATGATGGTAATGTTATGCAGTATTCAGCAGATCATGATATCCACTTTGCAGAGTACTGCAGGACTCCTCCAGAGTGGTTCAGGCCACAGAAACATTGTTTCAGCATGCTGTGGTCTGCGCTATCACATTTCACCTGACAGTATGGTTTTCACGGTGTGCATGCTATGCCTGTGTGCGAGTTGTGCACTGGAGTTACGAGCGATGTCTTTGATAGCCCTCATTAACAAGTAACTATCTTTTGGTGTCTCATGCTGTCTCAGATGCACTTGGCAAAGCGGACTGCCGCGCAGAACAAAGGCATCATTATTGCTGCCTGGATACCAGGCACTAATCTGCATGGTTCATTGTCAATGGTTCAGATACCAGCTCAACGTTAAGGGAGTTAAGGGAACCTCTGGGTTCCAGCATAGGAGAAAGTTAACTTGTGGAACCCACAAATCTATGAATATGCAAATGAAATGTAGCGCCTCTCTTTGAATAAAGAGCCTCATTGACTTCCTTACAGAAATGGATGGCAAACTGCAAGGCGTTGCAAAACCTCCAGCTCTTGCCTGGATGGAGCTAGATAAATAAAAGCTTGTTGCCATGGTCACCTTGACAGCCAATGGCAATGCAGTCTTCGTCCTACAATAATGATGCCAGCTGTGGCTGGGGTAGGTGCCAAATTTCAGTGAGGGCATCTTTACTGAAGTGGCGACCGGTCATCCCTGCTCCTGGCAGAATTGTTACCTGAACATTGTGCGGATATGGCTTTCTGTTGAGGACCCTTCACCTCCTTCCTCTTCCAACAGGCTGCCCTGCTCTGTGTGCCCAGTCAAGCTGTATTTCCAAGGGGAGTGCATACAAGTACATCCATGCTTGGAAGCAACTGGTTTGTGCCTTTAAGCCAACAAAAGTTCTTCAGCACATGCCACACATCCTGTAGATTTTTTTATCTCAAAGCTACCAAGGAAAGCGGAGAACAACTGGAAGAAATCAACCAGCAACTAACCTGTAAGTAGTCAATGATTCTCTGAACAGCCTTGGTGAGGGCATCCTTTCGGCTGTTGAAAATTTACTCAGTTGTGTGAGGTTAAGAGAGGATGACGGCCGGAGTGCCAGGCTCAAACTGAAACAGCTAGCATTGAATCAGTGTTGCGCCTTGTGTGACGACACTATCCGTCTGCTCTGCATACCTTTGGTAGGGGTGCGTGCTAAAACTTGCACCAATATCATACCTGGCGCAAGTCGCCCCACAAGTGTTCACTCAGCACACAGACACCATGTTGAAGCTCTAAGGGCATTCATAGCACCCAAAAAAAAACATTTTAATTACAGCGTAAATGCTACATATATTGTTTTCATCAGTCAGTATTAAAGACGTGCTATGAAGTTGGATGTGGTGGTGTAAAGGTAATGTGATTTACCTCTAGGGTTCATGAAAATGGCCATTTAGACCCGACTCCCTTAGAGTCTGGTAGCCTTGTTGGACTGGACCCCAGAGTAGTTGCTTGTCTCAGGGTAGCAGCAACTTTGTAAAGTGCCAATGCCTCCTTTTGAGGTTCCAGAAAAGATCGAAAGAAGCGTGTACATTCTCAGCAGCTAATAGAGACATTGCATTTGACACAGCAATTATTCAAGTGACATCTTGTATCCTGTTCTTTTCATGTTGCGCTGTTGTTGTGAGTGCCATAGTGCATAACAGGGGAAAAGAGCTCCAGTGTAGTACAAAACCGGCTCTCAATACTATGCTACAGCGGAGGATATTACTGCAAACTGTAGCCTCGGTTTGTCCATGAACCTAGGGCAAATACAATAGGCTGGAACTGAAAGAGTTAAACTATGAATGTCTTCTACATTTAATGAAAAGTCAGCATCACTAATTTCAGCCAGAGTTAACCACTGCCAATTGCAGCAACCCAATCAACAGCCCGACTGTACGCCCTTAACATCGTGGCGAGTCTTTGCACAGACAAGGATGAGCAGCACATTTGAAATTGCACTTGAGAAAAACACTAATTATCCCATCAGTTACCGGCAGACAGGGAGCCACGCTTCTTCTACTGTTGGACAGGATGCTTGCTCGTCTGCAGCAAGTCTGAACATCTCCCTCCAGGAGATAGCACAAGCAACATCCAACATGTGCTTGGATTGCGAGCATGTTCAGTCACGTCTTGCTGCAAGACATAATCTTTAAGATATATGAGACACAGGATAAAAAAAAACCACATGTTTTCAGCAGACTGGAGACTCATGTTAAAACCAATTTTCACAATTAAAAACACTTTGGCTTCTCTCATTGGAAAAAGTGCAGATGTTACAGCTGGAGAAGTCTGAGCATCTTGCATTCTGGTTCATTTTCTGAATGCAGTTTGAAATTATGTATCTGTTGCAAAGGCAGGTATTTACTGCCTGGCATGTAGTGGGATGTACAGGTTATAAGCTGAAATCAATACAGTCATTTCAACAAAGCACCAAGTTTCGAAGTTGCATTAAGTTAACCTCCAATAAAACTTTAACAACTGTTACACATAATATTTAGACAATACAATCTCCAGGTGGAGAAGAAAATGTAGAGGGGAAGACAGGACAAGACAAATATTACAAGAGACCGAGGCTGAAAACAGCCTTTTTTGATGATGAATTAAGGTGGATCACAATATTTGCATATAAATAATTGACTTTCTTTACAACATATTTTGATCAAAAATACAAAGAGAAGCAGACTCACGGTCCAGGTAGCTGACTTAGCAGTACTTGATTGCTGAAAAGTGACTTCGAATAAATGTGGTCCTGGATAGTCTGTGTTGGAAGGGATCGCTGGAGCAGGCGACATGGTATCAAACGTGGAGCTTGGCTGCGAGTAGGGAGACGGCGTCGGAACATTCGAGGCGTGCTCCGAGTTGTAAGGGCTGGCGGAGGATGCACGGTTGGTGATACTCTGATCCATGCTGCTGTTTAGCAAATTAAACTGGGACTGGAATGGCAAAGGGGTGGGGATAAGAAGTGAAACAGCCAGGTAAGGACTTGCAACATCCACTTATTTCAGACTATTAAGAAAACACACACTTCAGACAGCTGTCACTACATCTCGGCTCCTGGAATCCTTTTTATTCCTGTTGCCCCGTGTAAAGACTTGTCAAATAATTAATCGTAAATATATCATTCAGGCAAATATGAAGGAAAAAATGTCAGTTTGAAGCTGGTTGTTTCTGCTTGTTTTTTTCCCTGACCACTGAACCCTGAAGGTTTTTTAAAAATATATGTTGAATATTGTTTTGGCCCATCAGTTTACTTCTAACTGTTTGATGATTGTGGCAGAAATTTGGCTGAATTGTTCAAGCTAATTTTTGTGTTTCATTCATATAATTTCAGGCAAGGATGGAGTCCCTGTACAAATGAATGAACACAAATCATTCAAAAGCATTTTTCTTTTGGAGCTAAGAATCAATCTGGGTTCATGATGGAGTTAAATCTACTCAGTTGAAAAGGCCAGAGGAGCAGATAAATGAAAACCAATCCACGAAAATCAAATAAACCTATTAAGTGATTTTTCAAAAATAAAAACAAACTCCCCAAACCCTATTTTCCTCCTCTACTGGAGGTCTTGGCTTGAGCTAGTGTTCACTTCCACGGTTATCAGCCTCTCTCTGCTGCCTCACTTGACTGGCTTATTCCTCACATGCGAGCCGAGACAGTGCAGACTATTCTACCACCTGGTGCATCAAAGCTAAGCTCAATCTGTCCACACCTGATGCACACACGATGATTAGCAGGGGCAGCAATCAAGAGCAAGAATTCCCCTCCGCAGCCCAGTGAAACTGAGGCCAATAGCAGCATCGCAACTGCTGTGGTGACCAAGATCAACCGAGGAACGAATCTAGAGTCTTCCTGTTCTAAACGGCTGCCCAGCCCATTAATACAATCGGAGGGTCTCTGTCACTGCTTCTGGGGATGTCCCAGGTTAGGCAGTAGCACAAGGCTCAATTTACCGATTTATGGTTGGAACACGGGTCGAATTTGGTTTAAGGTGACCAACCGGCAGAGAACACTGTTTGGTCTCCTACTCTGGCTATGTTTTGATGCCAGTTTAAAACCCAACCTCATTTAAATTGGGCAGGCAGGGCGCAGGGTTCTAAACTGATATCTTGATTCAGCCTACTGGATTCAAGATTAGGCAATGGGGTTTTTATGGAGCGCCAGTGTAGCCACTCAGTGCACGCCACCCATTTCGAGGCTGGCTCACATTTCACATCAAAGGGGCTTTGCGCAAATAGACATCAGTAATCATCTGAAAAGTAGGATTATAAAACAAATGTTTGTCTCATAGGAATGAGATAGAGAATCTGGTGAACTGGTGCAACAACAATAATCTCTCCCTCAATGTCAACAAAATGAAGGAGATTGTCATAGACTTCAGGAAGCGTAGTGGAGGACATGCCCCTATCTACATCAATGGGAACGAAGTAGAAAGGGTCGAGAGCTTCAAGTTTTTAGGTGTCCAGATCACCAACAACCTGGCCTGCTCCCCCCATGCCGACACTATAGTTAGAAAAGCCAAACCAACGACTCTACTTTCTCAGAAGACTAAGGAAATTTGGCATGTCACCTACGACTCTCACCAACGTCTACAGATGTACCATAGAAAGCATTCTTTCTGGTTGTATCACAGCCTGGTATGGATTCTGCTCTGCCCAAGACCGCAAGAAATTACAAAAGGTCGTGAACGTAGCCCAATCCATCACGCAAACCAGCCTCCAATCCATCGACTCTGTCTACAATTCCCGCTGCCTCGGAAAGGCAGCCAGAATAATTAAGGACCCCACCCACCCCGGACATACTCTTCCACCTTTTTCCGTCAGGAAAAAGATACCAAAGTTTGAGGTCACGTACCAACCGACTCAAGACTAGCTTCCTTCCTACTGCCATCAGACTTTTGAATGGACCTACCTCGTATTAAGTTGATCTTTTCTCTACACCTTGCTATAACTGTAACATTATATTCTGCAGTCTCTCCTTCCTTCCCTATGTACGGTATGCATTGTTCGTACAGCATGTAAGAAACATTACTTTTCACTGTATACTAATACATGTGACAATAATAAATCAAATCAAAATTGTTCCCACCCACTGTGATATCAATCTTGACTAATCTAACATAAACAGGCAAGGATCATGGAGCACAGTATCCACCCAACAGTTTGAAAAATGGTTAGCACATTGCAGTGTCAATAGTGACCAGGGAGCATATGCCTACCCTGCTGTCGCTGTCAGGTGTGGATAGTGAACCAGAAGATCGGAGATAGGATAGAAAATACAAAAGTCAAGAACAAAGAGTCAAGTAAACAAAGAGTGCCTTTGTGGTACAATATACCAGACAACATTTTACCAGGGCACAGTAACCCAATGTCATTTTTTAAAATTTTAGAGTACCCAAATTATTTTTTTCCAATTAAGGGGCAATTTAGCGTGGCCAATCCACTTAACCTGCATATCTTTGGGTTGTGGGGGTGAAACCCACACAGACACGGGGAGAATGTGCAAACTCCACACTGACAGTGACCCGGGGCCGGGATCGAACCCGGGTCCTCAGCGCTGTGAGGCAGCAGAGGGGCTGGTTTAGCACACTGGGCTAAATAGCTGGATTTTAAAGCAGACCAAGGCAGGCCAGCAGCCCGTAACAGCCTCCCCGAACAGGCGGCGGAATGTGGCGACTAGGTGCTTTTCACAGTAACTTCATTGAAGCCTACTTGTGACAATAAGCGATTTTCATTCATTTTCACCGTGCCGCCCCTACAGTAACCCAAAGTCAATGCATTTCGATTCACGACAAATGCATACGTTTTGATTTTTTAAAAGCTACATGACGACTAAAAAACTGCATTGTAAAAGATCTGCCTTGCCAACCCACTGCGATATCAATCATGTGGGTCTCTGGGGCGTTACCGACTGATTCAGGAAGAAGGTCAGAGGCCCTTTCAGGAAATTTAACACATAAAGAAAAAGATCTCTTTTGGGGAAAGTTTAAAAAATACCTTTCATGGGATGTGAGTGTTGTTGGCTGGGCTAGAATTTATTACCCATCCCTATTTAAGAATCAACCAGATTGCTGTGGATATGTAGGCATAGGGTAAGGATGCAGATTTGCTTCTCTAAAGGGCCCGAATGAACCAGGTGGAGTTTTTATGATAATTCACAATAGTTTCATTTCATTATTCAAATTGCACCATCTGCCAAGGTGGGATTCAAACCTGGATCCCCAGTGCATTACCCTGGGTCTCTGATCCAGTCACAATGCCACTACACCACTGCCTCCCCTGCAGGGGAGTGGAGCTAAGTGGATACTCTTTCAAAGCATCAGCGCAGGCATAATGGGCCAAATGGCCCTCTTGTATGATTCTATTCCTGAATTCAGCAAACTGTACAGGCTCCCTTGGATTTTACATCACATTGCACCTACACAATTTGTACCAGTTGCTTACTTTAAGATCAAACATTTCCGGTATATTTGTGTCATGCTGGCAGTGCAGAAAAAGTCTTAAAAAATACTTCATTGGATTTACACTTTGTTGAAGTTGTTTTCAGTTCGAATTGTCATTGGGAAGCCCCGATGGTTGGCTGCACATAATGGGGAAATGACAGGCAGCAGGACCTAGAGTGTTGACACTTGCAACGTTATGCATGTCTTAACTACTGATGCACGATCAATAACTCCAGAAGCGAGGTTGGAGACAATTGAAGGCTTTAATACGCCAGATGTTTCCCCCAGCAGCGCAGGTACAGAAGAAAGCTGCTGGGGCAGCACGGGCTCTTATACCCCGCCTTGCAGGGCGGAGCTAACATACAGGCTTAACCAATGGGAACAAGTACATTCCCCACCAATGGTATTCCGGCAATACCAGGTACCATAATCCTTCTAACACAGACTACCACATTCACCCCCTGTTAAAAAAAGTGTCCGGTGGGGGTGGTGGCTTCATATTACAATGTGGTAAAGTGGTAGAAGTTACAGTTATGAAGGTACCGTAATACCTCCGTACACCGTTCTGCCTTATTACATCTTAACTATTTACAACAGTAATGTACATTTCAAAATGAAGCAATTAGTCGATCGGGGGCCCTGGTCGTCCTCTGCGATCGTCGTAGCTTTGGTGGTGATGCTGGTGGAGGTTTGGGCGTCTGTGACTCCGGGAGCGTGGTTTTGGCTTCTGTGGCCGCTTCATCACCCCTAGACGGGGCCAGTGGAAGGACCGGCTGACCTGGGAAGAGGGCGGCTGTGGGGTGCGCCGGTGGGCGGGAGGGCCTAGACGGGGCCGGTGGAAGGACCGGCTGACCTGGGAAGGGGCCGGCTGTGGGGTGCGCCGGTGGGCGGGAGGGCCTAGACGGGGCCGGTGGAAGAACCAATCCACCTGGGAATGGGGCGGCTGTGGGGTGCGCCGGTGGGAGGGAGGGTGGGACTGGTGGCGGGGGTGTGTGTGGGGATCCAGCGGGCGCCAGGTCCCGTAGGGAGACCGTATCCTGTCAGCCGTCGGGGTACACCACGTAGGAGTACTGAGGGTTAGCGTGGAGGAGATGGACCCTCTCGACCAATGGGTCAGATTTGTGCGCCCGTACGTGTTTCCCGAGCAGGATGGGTCCGGGAGCTGCCAGCCAGGTCGGGAGCGAGGTCCCAGAGGAGGACTTCCTGGGGAAGACAAGGAGACGTTCGTGAGATGTTTGGTTGGTCGTGGCACAGAGCAGTGACCGTATGGAGTGGAGGGCATCCGGGAGGACTTCCTGCCAGCGGGAGACTGAGAGATTCCTGGACCGCAGGGCCAGTAGACAGTCTTCCAGACCGTTCCGTTCTCCCTCTCTACCTGTCCGTTTCCCCGGGGGTTGTAACTGGTCGTCCTGCTCGAGGCAATGCCCTTGCTGAGCAGGAATTGACGCAGTTCATTGCTCATAAAGGAGGACCCCCTATCACTGTGTATGTAGGCGGGGAAACCAAACAGCGTAAAGATGCCATGGAGGGCTTTTATGACGGTGGTTGCGGTCATGTTGGGGCAGGGAATGGCGAATGGGAACCGGGAATACTTGTCAATCACGTTCAGGAATTACGTGTTGCGGTCGGTGGAGGGGAGGGGGCCTTTGAAATCCATACGGAGGCATTCAAAAGGACGGGAAGCCTTTATCAGGTGCGCTTTCTCTGGCCTGTAGAAGTGTGGCTTGCACTCCGTGCAGATTTGGCAATTCCTGGTGGCTGTCCTGACCTCCTCGATGGAGTAGGGCAGGTTGCGGGTCTTGATGAAATGGAAAAATCGAGTGACCCCCGGGTGGCAGAGATCCTCGTGGAGGGCTCGGAGGCGGTCCACTTGTGCGTTGGCACATGTGCCGCGGGATAGGACATCAGGAGGCTCGTTTAGCTTCCCAGGACGATACAAGATCTCGTAGTTGTAGGTGGAGAGTTCGATCCTCCACCGTAAGATCTTGTCGTTTTTTTTATCTTGCCCCGCTGTGCATTATCGAACATGAAAGCAACCGACCGTTGGTCAGTGAGGAGAGTGAATCTCCTGCCGGCCAGGTAATGCCTCCAATGTTGTACAGCTTCTACTATGGCCTGGGCCTCCTTTTCGACAGAGGAATGGCGGATTTCGGAAGTGTGGAGGGTGCGTGAGAAGAAGGCCACGGGTCTGCCCGCTTGGTCGAGGGTGACCGCCAGAGCTACGTTGGACGCGTCGCTCTCGACCTGGAAGGGGAGGGACTCGTCGATGGCGTGCATCATGGCCTTTGCAATGTCTGCTTTGATGCGGCTGAAAGCCTGGCGGGCCTCTATCGACAGGGGAAAAACTGGATTGGATCAGTGGACGAGCCTTGTCCCATAGTTGGGGACCCACTGGGCATAGTAGGAAAAAAAATCTAGGCAGCGCTTCAGTGCCTTGGAGCAGTGCGGGAGGGGGAACTCCATAAGGGGGTGCATGCGTTCACGGTCGGGGCTTATAACTCCATTACGCACTACGTAGCCGAGGATGGCTAGGCGGTCGGTGCTGAACACACATTTATCCTTGTTATACGTGAGGTTAAGGATTCTTGCTGTCTGGAGGAATTTTCGGAGGTTGGTGTCATGGTCCTGCTGGTCGTGGCCGCGCTGGTCGTGGCCGCAGATGGTGACATTATCGAGGTACGGAATGTGGCCCCTAAACTGTACCGGTCAACCATTCGGTCCATCTCTCGTTGGAAGACCGAGACCCCGTTAGTGACACCTAAGGGAATCCTTAAGAAGTGGTCGAGCCGCCCATCTGCTTCGAAAGCAGTGTATTTGCGGTCACTAGTGCGGATGGGGTGCTGGTGGTCGGCGGACTTAAGATACACTGTGGAAAAGACCTTGTATTGCGCGATCCTGTTGACCAGGTCGGATATGCGGGGGAGAGGATACGCGTCAAGCTGCGTAAACCTGTTGATGTTCTGACTGTAGTCGATGACCATCCTATGCTTCTCCCCAGTCTTTACAACCACTACTTGAGCCCTCCAGGGGCTGTTGCTAGCCTCAATGACACCTTCCCTCTGACCTAATAAAGATCCGGTCCTGGGCACTGTACCATCTGCTCCTGGTGGCGACTGGTTTGCAATCCGGGGTGAGGTTCGCAAACAGGGAAGACGGATCGACCTTGAGGGTCGCGAGGCTGCAGACAGTGAGGGGGGGTATAGGGCCGCCGAATTTGAAAGTTAATCTTTGGAGGTTGCACTGAAAGTCCAACCCTAGGAGTGTGGCCGCGCAGAGGTGGGGAAGAATGTAGAGTCGGTAGTTTTTGAACTCCCTTCCCTGGACCGTGAGGTTAGCTACACAAAACCCCTTGATCTCTATTGAGTGAGATCCGGAGGCCAGGGAGATTTTTTGATTAACGGGGTGGACGGGGAGAGAACAGCGTCTTACCGTGTCGGGGTGTATGAAGCTCTCCGTGCTCTCAGAGTCGATTAGGCAGGACGTTTCATGCCCATTGATAAACACCGTCGTCGTAGCAGTCGAATGTGTTCGGGGTCGAGACTGGTCCAGGGTCACCGAGGCTACTCGTGGCAGCAGTTGGATGTTCTCTTCTGGCGGTGTGTAGTCAGCCGAACTGGGGTCCTGGGAGTCCATCCAAGATGGCGGCGCCCACTGGTCGCACATGGCTGGGGGTGCACAAAATGGCGACGCCCATCCATCGCACGTGGCGTCCGCGGGACAAGATGGCGGCGCCCGGAGGCCACACGTGGCCCTGGAGAAGGAAGATGGCCGCACGGGGTCCGTGGAGAGGGTTGTGGTGGCGGTCCGTATTCGCCTCCGGAGACCGCAGTGACCGCCCAGGCCTGGCATACCGCCATGAAGTGGCCCTTTTTGCCGCATCCCTTGCAGATGGATGAACGGGCCGGGTGCTTGGCTTGCCCGCAAAAATAGCAGCGGAGCCCCCCGGGGTTGCCAGGCCGTCTCGCAGCACAAGCTTGTGGTGGGATGGGAGATGCCTCGGGATCGGCCGCAGGGGGGTTCCACGCTGCCCAGGGGGCTGCTGCACGGTCGGGGACGTATGCGCGGGCGTTTCGGGAGGCCACATGCAGGGAGCCGGCAAGGGCCCGTGCCTCCTTGAGGCCTAGTGTCTCTTTCTCCAGCAATTGCTGGCGGATTTGGGAGGACAGCATACCTACAACAAAAGCGTCATGAATCAAAAGTTGTGTGTGGTCGTTTGCTGAAACTTGCGGGCAGCTGCAGTTTCTCCCCAACACCAGGGGCGCACGGTAGAATTCTTCCAGTGATTCCCCAGCGATTTGTCGCCTCGTCGCTAGTAGATGTCGGGCGTAGACCTGGTTTACAGGGCGAATATAGTGTCCTTTCAGCAGCTCCTTTGCAACATCGAAATCGTCCACGCCCTCGATGAGGGTGTAGATTTCTGGGCTCACCCTTGAGTTTCTGTTCTCCCATGGGTGTGTTTTTGGCCGTCCCGAGATATCCGTTGAAGCACGCCAGCCAGTGTTTGAAGGTTGCCGCTGAGTTTGCCGCGTGGGGGCTGAGTTGCAGACACTCCGGCTTGATTCAGAGCTCCATTCTTTAAAAACTAGCGTATTAATTTGCTGCACGATCAATAACTCCAGAAGCGAGGTTGGAGACAACTGAAGGCTTTAATACGCTAGATGTTTCCCCCAGCAGCGCAGCTACAGAAGAAAGCGGCTGGGGCGGCACGGGCTCTTATACCCCGCCTTGCAGGGCGGAGCTAACATACAGGCTGAACCAATGGGAACAAGTACATTCTCCATCAATGGTATTCCGGGAATACCAGGTACCGTAATCCTTCTAACACAGACTACCACAACTACCAAGTTTAGTTCCCGCACTCACTGGTACATCGTTTCATCCATTTAAAGTGTACACAAAGTGTTCTTTCACTGGCCACTTGAGCATGCTTAAATTGTCCAGAATTTACAATATAGAAACAGGCTACCTGAACCAACAATAAGCTAGTGTTCATGCTTCTCGTGAGCCTTCTCTCACTATTTACTTCATCTCACCCTATCAATAAACACATCCTTGCATTTCTCCTTCCTTCCTCCTCCGCTAACTTTATCAACACAACCCTCTATTCCCTTTTGCTATTACTACTTTTGCCTACTCCTGCTCCTATTCTTCTATGTTAAACTCGGCCCCATCTGTCCTCTCAGACGGCCATTTGGGTATTTTTTGAACAACAGTAGGGATGTTCTCCCTGGTATTCTGGCCATGTTTATCCCTCAAACGTAAAATAACCAGCTAGACATTATCTCATTGCTGTTTGGGGGGTCCTTGCGGTGCACACATTTGCTACTGGGTTTGCCCAAATGTGACTACACTTCAAAAGTACTTTACTGGCTGTAAAGTGCTTTGGAAGCCCTGAGGTTGTAAAAGCCCCTGTTTGAATTCAAGCTTTATCTTCTCAGACGCATCACTTTAACTATTTTGTAAATGTACAATGATCTCTTTTTTCTCTCCCTGCTCCACCATAAAAATTTTACTATGGGAACATGTGTGCTAATATTTTCTTTTTAATGTAATACATTGTTCGGACTTGTTCAATGAATCCAAAATTCAGTCAACAGAGATAACGCTTGTTTTTCCAATAGTAGACAAGTAAGAGTGTGTGGTGCTTGTGGTGGGTACCTAGCCTCTTGCTCAGATGGGCCACTTTTTTTTTTTTGATTGTTATTTTTCCCTCCACCCCTTCTTCTTGTCTGGGCTGGCTTTGAGCTGATGGTATTAATGGGCTCGTCCAGGTTAAAACAACAGACAAAAGGAGCCAAGACTAATTATCTGCATAGCTTTCCCCCAGACAACAACGGTGCAGGTATGCACATGTAGAGGAAACATCCATGGAGGTGATGAATGTTCATACACAGTGGCTGGTTGACCGATTATATGCTACCAACTCAAGAGTTAGCAATGATTGATGCTCACTGCTTTTTAGCGGGGGTGAAATGATTCCGTATATGGGTAGTACTCCAACCCTTGCCCTTCAGAATTGCAATGAACACGTAAGGGGAGATGGTGGTGTAGTGGTCATGTCATTGGACAAGTAATTCTGAGGCCCAAGTTAATGCTCTGGGGTCCTGGGTTCACATCTCACTGTGATTTTTAATAATTAATTTACAGGATGTGGGTGACAATGACTAGGCTAGCAATTATTGTCCATATGTAGTGGTGCGCTGGCTTCTTGAACCACTTCAGTCCATGAGGTGTAGGTGCAACTATAGTGCTGTTAGGGAGGGAGTGTTAGGATTTTGACCCAGTGACAGGGAAGAAACAGTAATACAATTTCCAAGTCAGGATGGTGTGTGGATTGGAGAGAAACCTCCAGGTGATGGTATTCCCTTATATCTACTGTCCTTGTTCTTCAGATGGTTATAATAATTATAACCTTTATTATTGTCACAAGTAGGCTGCAATGAATTTACTGTGAAAATCCCCTGGTCGCCACACTCCGGTGCCTGTTCGAGGGAGAATTCAGAATGTCCAATTCACCTAACAAGCGCATCTTTCAGGGCTTGTGGGAGGAAACCGGAGCAACCGGAGGAAACCCACGCAAACATGGGAAGAACATGCAGACTCCGTACAGTGACCTAAGCGGGAATCGAACCTGGGACCCTGGCGCTGTCTAGTAACAGTGCTACCCACTGTGCTACCATGCCAACCTTGAGGTTGTGGGTTTGGAAGGTTCTGTCAAAGGAGCCTTGATGAGTTGCTGCAGTGTATCTTTTCCATGGCACTGTGCATTGGTGGTGTAGAGTATGAATGTTTCAGGTGATGTATTAGGTGTCAGACGACCAGGCTGTTTTGTCCTGGATGGCGTTGAGCATAGTGTATTATTTGAGCTGCACTCCTCCAGGCAAGTGAAAAGTATTCCATCACACTCCTGACTTGTGCCTTGTAGATGGTAGCCAGACTTTAGGGAGTCAGCAGAGCAGGATTCATATCCTTTGAACTGCTCTTGTACCCACACTATACATATGGCTGGCCCAGTTCAGTTTCTGGTCCATGGTAACCCCCCGGGTTGTTGATAGAGGGGGATTCAGCAATGGTAATGCCATTGCATCTCAAGGGGAGGTGGTCATTCTCTGGTACTTGTGTGCCATGAATATTACTTGCTACTTAGCAGCTCAAGCCTGAATGTTGTGAAGGTCTTGCTGCATATGGACACGGACTTCTTCAGAATCTCAGGAATAGGAATGGTGCTGAACATTGTGCATGTGCAGTCATCAGCAAACATCCCCACTTCTGACTTTATGATGGCCGTTGATGAAGCAGCTGAAGATAGTTGGACCTAGGACACTACCCTGAGGAACTCCTGCGATAGAGGATTGACCTCCAAGAACCCAACCATCGTCCTCTGTGCTACGTATGACTCCAATCAGTACAGACCCCCGACTCACAATGATTCCAGTTTGCTGGAGCTCTTTTATGTCATACTTGGTCAAATGCTGCCTTGATGTCAAGGGAGGCCACTCTTGTTTCACCCCTGGAGTTCAGCTCTTTTGTTTATGTTTAGATCAAGACTAATGATTCGAGGGCCCTGGCTGAACCAAAGTTTCATTTAGCTGGTTATTGCTGGTCGATAGCATTGTCAATGGCCTTTTCCATTATCTCACTGATGATAGAGATTAGACTGCCAGGGGAATAATTGACTGGGTTGGATTTGTCCAGTTTTTTGTTAACAGGACACACCTGGACAATTTCTCACATATCCCGGTAGATGCCAGTGTTGAAGCTGTACTGAAACGCCTTGGTGAGGGGCGCAGCTAGTTCTGGAGCACAACTCTTCAATACTATTGCCGGAATGTTGTCAGGGTCCTTAGTCTTTGCAGCATCCTGTGCCTCCAGCCACTTCTTGATATCATTTGGAGCAAATCAAATTGGCTAAAGACTGCTAGGACCTTAGGAGGAGGCTGAAATGGATCATCCACTCTGTCATGATATGCAGACATGCAGATAATGATATACAGACAGGCAGCTAATGAACACAGACAACAGGACATGACCAATGAGCAGGCAGGACACTCAGGGGTGGTATCTCACTATAAAAGGCACGAGGCACTCACACTCTGCCTCTTTCCACTGATGAACATCTACAGAGTGAGTCAGGGTGTGTGTACAGTATCACTCCTTCAGCACGTGGCTAAGAGCTAGTCTGGTTCAGTCAGACAGAGTAACCATACTTGGGTTAGCAGAGAGTCGAACTCATAGAGAACTGTGCTAACTGTGCTACTGGTTCAATAAATCAGATTGAACTAACTTCAAGGTCTGGAGTATCTTTTGGTTAAAGCTGCATCCAGTTGCAGCCTGTGTTATCCCAGAGTACATAACACGACCCACTCGGCACTTCCGGCTGAAGATGGTTGCTTCAGCTTGTCTTTTGCACTGAGAGGTGGTGTGCTCCCCCCTTTGTTGAGAATGAGGATATTTGTGGGACCTCCTTCTCTCGTAGTGAGTCCATGGCTGGACAGCAGAGCTTAGATCTGATCCATTGGTTGTGGGATTGTTTAGCTCTGTCTATTGCTTGCTGCTTCTGCTGTTTGACACGCAAGTAACCCCGAGTTGTAGTTTCAGGTTGACCTCTCATTTTTAGGTATGCCTCGTGATCCTCTTGGCATGCCCTTTCTCACTGAACCATGGTTGATACCTGACTTGATGATAATGGCAGAGTGGGTGATGTGCTGGGATGTGCTTACATAGAACATACAGTGCAGAAAGAGGCCATTCGGCCCATCGAGTCTGCACCGACCCACTTAAGCCCTCACTTCCACCCTATCCCCGTAACCCAATAACCCCTCCTAACCGTTTCGGTCACTAAAGACAATTTATCATGGCCAATGCACCTAAACTGCACGTCTTTGGACTGTGGGAGGAAACCCACGCAGACACGGGGAGAACGTGCAGATTCCGCGCAGACAGTGACCCAGCGGGGAATCGAACCTGGGACCCTGCGCTGTGAAGCCACAGTGCTATCCACTGTGCTACCGTGCAACGAATGGGGGAGCACAGCACCTCAGTGCAAAAGACAAGCTGAAGCATTTGCAACCATCTTCAGCCAGAAGTGCCGAGTGGATGATCCATTTCAGCCTCCTCCTAAGGCCAAGCAGTCTTTAGCCAATTTGATTTGCTCCAAGTGATTATGGCTGAATACAATTCTGCTGCAATTCATGGATGCCTAGTTTTGAGCAGCTGAATCTCTCCAAAACCATTCAAGCACTGTGATAGTGCCACACAACACAATATCCTCAATATGAAGACAGGACTTTATCTCTACAAGAACTGTGTGGTAGTCACTCCTACCAATATTATCATGGACAGGTGCATCCGCAACAGGTAGATTGGTTCCCTCGCCACCTGCCCGCCACCTGCCAAAGGCGGAGTCCAACAGCTTTGTCCTTTGTGCCACCATTCTTGGTAATGGACACTGAAGTCCCCCACACAGAGTACATTCTGTGCCCTTGCTACCCTCAAGTATTTCTTCCAAGTGGTGTTCCACGTGGAAGATTTAGTAACTCAAGGAAGCCAGCGGTAAGAGAACAGAGGTCTATTTAACTATCTTGTTCCCAGCACAGTCCTTGCTGGGAGAAGTAACCACACCAGGCTCTGCTTGGGGCTGGCTTTTATGTTCATTTGTAACGAGCTCCAGCTGTGTGGCCTCCTATCTGGGAAGCTCGTACTCCACGAGCCCTACAGGGAGATGAACAATGGTTCCCTGTGGTCCTGGTGGGGGTTAGAACAGAGGAGTATTTAATTATCAGCTGGTGAGGGGGAGGCAATCATCAGCAAGTTTCCCTTCCCATGCTTGACTTGATGCCATTAAAATTAAGTGGCTCCAAAGTCAATGCTGAAGACTCCCAGGGCAACTTCCTCTCGACTGTATACCATTGTTCCATCAACTATGGTGAGTCCGCTCTGCCAATGGAACAGGACAAACCTAGGGATATTGAAGGTGGTGTCTGCGGCATTGATTGTAAGGTGTGATTCCGTAAGAATGAGTATCAGAGAGTTGTCATGGACATGATGGGCTGAATAGACTCATTCTGAGCTGAATGATTCTCTCATCATTGCAGGGTCATCTTTGGTGGGCATGCATGTATCAAAACCTTAGATACTTTAATATTGTATATTTAAAATAAAATACTGAGAAGTACACAACATCTCTGCCATTATCTGAAAATTGAAAGGCTGTGTTTTGAGTTTTGTCCCTTCACCAGAGTTCTCCAAGATCTATTCCTTATTTTCCATTCACAGGCATGGAGGCACCTGTTCTGTAATTGCAGCATTTTTTGATTTTTAAGTTGAAAATTCCGACAACTGTGGCTTTGTTTTTTTAAAATCTGAAATTATTTCAATTCAGATAAAACAGAAATTTAGCAAAATGCTAGTGATAGATAGCCTTTACATTACAAACAGGATTGAAAATAATGGACATATATTTTGGCAATTCTCCTCCTATCCCCACCACCAGCCTACCCCACCTAGTCTCGATTCACTGCTCTCCCAGCAAAATACTGGTGCATATAGTTTACAGCCAATTTGCTTCCTTCACAGACTGTGATCTGGTTGGGAAAGATCAAAGGGTGCACTCTGCTGGCCAGCAGTGAAAGTGACAGAGTTTGTACATCAATTCCAAGGGTGAATTCATCAAAGGGGCTGCTTGCGTTGGAGGTCACAGATGTTGTATGATGGCGACTGTTGGGGAAACAGAAAGAAAGGAACAGGAGTAGGCACTCAGGTCGTGGCCCAACTCCATTTACTTGCCTTTGTTCCATAGCCCTAGAAAACCTTATCCAACAATAAAATCAACCTCAAAGCATTGAAATTTCAACTGAATGTTTGGGGGGGGGGGGGGGGGGGGCACGTTCCAAATTTCCACTATATTTATATGAAAAGGCGTTTCCTGATTGCTCTCCTTAAGGCATGGTTCTAATTTTAAGTTTAGAACATGTGTTCTGCATTGTACCACCAGGGGAAATCGTTTTTTGGATATCCGAAATTCCTTATTAATTAACTATCTTTTAATATTATAAAATCAAGAGATACAAGTGTTGTAATCAATTCCAAACTAGTTCAAATGCTAATTTATTGTTAAATTGTTGATTGGAAAATAGTGAGTGCAACTCCTCTATTCAAGATGGGAGGGAGGTAGAAAGCAGGAAACTACAGGCCAGTCAGCTTAAAATCTGTCCTAGGGAAAAGGCTGGAATTTATTAGTAAGGATGTTATAGTGAGGCACTTAGAAAATCTTAATGTAATCAGGCAGAGCCAACATGGGATTTGTGAATGGAAATTGTGTTTGTCTCATTTGTTAGAGTACCAAGGTGCCACATTGAAGGTTGCTACACAAAATAAGAGTTTGCGGTATAGGGGGTAACATAATTGGATGGATAGAGGATTGATTAGCTAACAGAAACAGAATAGGCATAAACTGGTTGCTTTCAGGTTGGCATGTGGTGAGTGGATGCGACAACGATCTATCTGTGCTGGGGCCTCAACCATTTACAATCAATATTAATGCCAGATGCTGGGATTGAATGTCCCTAGATTTGCTGATGACACAAAGGCAGGTTGGAAAATAAGTTGTGACGAGGACATAACTCTCTGCAAAGGATTATAGGTAGGTTAAGTGAGTGAGCAAAGATTTGGCAGATGGCGTGTAATGTGGGAAAATGTGAACTCGTCCACGTGGGCAGAAAGAATAAAAAAGTCACATATTATTGAAATGGAGAGAGATTGCAGAACTATGAAGCATCTGGGTATATGAATTACAAAAAGGTAATATGCAGGTACAGCAAACGATTCGGAAGGCAAATAGTAATTTATTGCAAGGGCAGTAGGGATATTTTGCTACAGTTGTCGGGGCGTTGTTGAGAGTATGGTCCCCTAGCGAGCGTGTGTAGCCGCGTGTTTCCCGGCTCTTGCAGTGCTGGGAAATACAGGGCTATTCAACGCGACTTGCGTTGTAAAGGGTTCTGAGTGGGGAATGCATAACCGAGGCTGCACTTAGCCCCGTTTTGTACAGTAGGGAGCTCTGCTCGCCGGAACTCCCCATTGTAACGAGAGATCAGGATGACATTTTTAAATGTGTCCTGATCACAGAGGCCCCCAAAACAATCCCCGACCTACCCCCTCCCCATCTCGAATGCACTATGGGAGGGTTCCCAGCCCTTCCCCCCCCTTGCATCCCCCAACACCCACGCCGGGCAACCCCGGCCCGATCGCACGCGTGCACAAAATGCCAGCTTAGCACCTTGGCAGTGCCAACCTAGCACCTTGGCAATGCCTATGCCAGCTGGCAGTGCCATCTGGCCACCTAGGCAGTGTCAATCTGGCACCCAGGTGGAACTGCCAAAGTGCCAGGAGTACCAGGGCACCACCTTGCCCAAAGGGCATGTAGCTGGAGGCCTCCGATCCCCTGCGAGACCACACGAGTGCCGTTCCGTCTGGTCCCTGTTTGTGGGAACCAGTATTGAATGGCACTCGCTCGAGGTCTCTGAGGCAAAGGGGTTGAATCATAAAGTCTCAGGTACCTCTGGAATCTGCACATTAGGGCGAGGCAGTATATGCAGATTAGCCAAAAAGTGATCCTACCTGGTGGGCGGGATTTACATCGCAACGTCTCGCGAGATCGCGTTGGATCTCATGAGGCGTGGCGAGCCGTGAAATCCTTGGAGGGTCCTCGCAGGGTCTCCCGGCCTTCAACGGCCAAGCTGCGCCACGGCAAGCAGTTTTCCATAAGACTACAAGACATAGGAGCAGAATTAGGCCACTCGGCCCATCGAGTCTGCTCCGCCATTCAATCATGGCTGATATTTTTCTCATCCCCATTCTCCTGCCTTCTTCCCATAACCCCTGATCCCCTTATTAATCATGAACTATCTATCTCTATCTTAAGGACACTCTGTGATTTGGCCTCCACTGCCTTCTGCAGCAAAGAGTTCCACAGATTCACCACCCTCTGGCTGAAGACATTCCTCCTCATCTCAGTTTTAAAGGATCGTCGCTTCAGTTTTAGTCTCCTTATTCAAGAAAGGACATAAATGCGTTAGAAGCACTCCCGAGAAGGTTCACTTGACTGATTCATGGAGGAGTGGTTGAGGGAAGGTTGGGCAGGTTTCGCTTGTATCTATTGGAGTTTAGAAGAATGAGAGGTGATCATTTTGAAACATATAGGCCGGAATGTTCCAGCCGCTCTTGTCGGCGTGATCTTCTGGTTCTGTGGGTTTCCCAAAGGCGGTGGGTTCGTAGAACAGGAAACCCCATTGACATTGGGGATCCCACCGATGACCAATAGTACGCTGCTTCCACCACCGCAAACCACGCCGTTGGAGCGGGGGTTGTGATGCTGAAAGGGTGTTTCCCATTGTGGTAGAGATGAGGGGCGGGACTATCCGTCGGCAAGATCCTCCACTTCGCCGGCAGCGCACACATGCCCACGGATTTCCCGTCGGCGTGTGGTTCCCCACAATAGGAAACCGCATTGGCCGGCTGCTGGGACTGAGAATCCCGCTGCCAGCCGGGGCGCGCTGTTCCAGAAAATGGGTGCGGCGGGACGGAGAACCCCGCCAGGGATCTACGAGACATCATTTAAAAATAAGGGGTCCCTCGATCAAGATGGAGACGAGAATAAATATTTTCTCTCAAAGGGTCGGAAGTCTGAGACTGGCGACCGAAGGATCATTGAATATTTTTAAGGCTACTTTAAGATTGATTCTTGATTGACAAAGGATTCAAAGGGTACTGGGGGGAGGGAGGAAAGTGGAGTTGAGGCCAGATTCAGAACAGCCATGATTTTACCAATTGGCAGAGAAGGATGAGGACCTGAATAGCCTACTCCTCCTCCTAATTCATACATTCGTGTGTATGTTTGTATGTTGTTAAAACTGATCATATTTGGTGGGCATGCATGATATAAAACCTCAGATGCAACTGTTATATATATTTTAAATAAAAATAGAAAACACTGGAAGTACACAGCATACCTGCAATTACTGGAAAATTGAAAAAGCAGTTTAGTGCTTTGGGTATAACCTCTTGTTCAGAGTTCTTTAAGATTCACACCTGAAGGGTGATTTCTTCCCTTCACTGACTCTCGAGGACCGCTTGTGTAATTGCAACATTTTCACATTTTTATTTGAGAGTTACATCTGTGTCTATCTTTTCTTATCTCGTTATCCCGATTTATTGAAAAAGCTAAAGACAGAATAGCCATATAAACAGGATTGAAAATAATGTACGTGTATTTTGGAAATTCTCCCCCTTTCCATAAATCATTGTGTTTATTGTCCAGCAAGTATTGGTAGGTACCGTGTACCAATCTCTGAGATGGGCTGGAACACAAAAATTAACAGCATCATGCTGGTGCCAAATTGTCAACATTAATGTGGCAAAGCTTCCACTTCCCATATCTTGTCTAATCACAAAGTCAAATACCAAGTTTGAACCGCTATTAAATACACTGCTGCTCTTGGCGGCTTAATGTGTTATAAGTGGCTCATTAGTAATTGACTTCAATGTTTTTGGCAAATGTTTTTTAAAAATAAATTTAGAGTACCCAATTCATTTTTCCAATTAAGGGGCAATTTAGCGTGGCCAATCCATCTACCCTGAACATCTTTTGGTTGTGGGGGCAAAGCCCACGCAAACACGGGGAGAACGTGCAAACTCCACAGAGACAATGACCCAGGGCTGGGATCGAACTTGGGACCTTGGTGCCGTGAGGCAGCAGTGCTAACCACGGCGCCACCGTGCTGCCCCATTTTTTTGGCAAATGTTAACGTCATTTGCCTGATTTCAGCAGCTGCCCCTGATAAGCATGGGCGCTATACGTGGTAGGGCCTGTGCATCACAATGTCACTGAAACATCTCAGAGCACTTTTTACAATTATTTAATCTTTGAACTGCAGTGATCACTAGGTAAGAAAACATGACAGCCAATCCGCAACAGCAAGGTTCCACAAATAGCAATGTGACGAATAGTTATTTTAACCCAATTTTGGTAGTTGAGGGTGGAATGTTGGCCAAAGCACAGAGATCTTGGTGCTCCTTTTCTAGTAGTGTCATAGGATCTTTAACATTCACCTGAACAGGCAGACAGGACATTGGCTTAATACTTTTGGGGAGGCAGTGGCGTAGTGGCATGGTCACTGGACTAGTAAACCAGAAACCCAGGATAATGCTCTGGGGACCCAGGTTCAAATCCCACCACAGCCTCTGCTCCCAAGAGTACGTTGTAGTGAGAGTGGAATTTTGGGGCAAAGGTTCTAAATTGCAATGAAGTGATTATGACCTGTCTGCGATGTAATTCAGCTATGATGGCTCAGTTGGCCAAGGTTGTGAGTAAATGAGTCTCAGAAACCAGACCCAAGCCCAATAATCGGTCTGCATTCACTTAGTTAATGTGAGCACTCTTCTATCAGGTGTGGGAGGCTGGGTGTGGTGGCGATCTGGGGGTCCTGCTTCGAATAATAATCTTTATTAATGTCACAAGTAGGCTTACATTAACACTGCAATTAAGTTACTGTGAAAATCCCCTGGTCGCCACACTCCGGCGCCTGTTCAGGTACACAGAGGGAGAATTCAGAATGTCCAATTCACCTAACAAGCATGTCTTTCGGGACTTGTGGGAGGAAACCGGAACACCCGGAGGAAACCCACGCAGCCACAGGGAGAACGTGCAGACTCCGCACAGACAGTGACCCAAGTTGGGTATCGAACCTGGGACCCTGGCGCTGTGAAGCAACAGTGCTAACCACTGTGCTAACTGACTCCTTTGAAAACTCTGCACATGGATGTCAGATGAACATAGGATTATGCTGTATAAAATATCTGATGCTCATTGTGCCCGTAGATTCATGCTGCAACCAATTCTGGGGAGGAAAAGAAAACTGAAGGAGAAAACCATGAGCAAGAAAACAGTGATATCTGTAATTCATGGAATCCTACACGCAAAACAAGTTGTATTTTCAAAAATAATGCTATACATTAACTTCGAGCCATGTAGAACTGGCTAATTTTGAATGATAATCTGAAGCTTTGGATGCGAGAGAATACAGGTTGCTCAAACTAACCCCCCCCCCCCCCTCCCCCAACCCCAGAAATTCAAGGCCTTCAGTTCAAAAACATTCCCTCCTCAATGAGCAAATGTCTTACGGGAAATAGCAAAACTTTTCTCAACAGATCAATTATTTCTATCATCCAGGTAGACGGCAAGCAGAAAAACAAAGGCAACTGGAAATACCATCTGGCACAGCAGCTTGTATAATGTTTGTGTAAATACAAACAATTAGCCTCCACCTGCCTATCCCTAAACAGCATCTGTGTTAATTTAACGTTATTCTAGCTGCCATATCTAAACTCCCAATACTTTGCGTCGGGTAAAATGTATCTGCAAAGATATTAAAGTAGAAAAACCTGGAAGATGCAGCTCAGTCACATGCATGTCGGTTTTGGATTGGCATACATTGTTGACTTCTAAAATAAAAACAGAAGGGCTGGAATTCTCCGGCCATTGGGATTATCTGTTCCCGCCGGCAATGCACCCCCGACAGTGGGTTTCCTGACGGTGTGGGGTGGTTTCAATGGGAAATCCCATTGACAAGTGGCAGGGGTAGAGAATCCCATTGCCAGCGAACGACTCGCCGCCAAGAAACACCCAGTTGGGGTACGGAGAATCCAGCCCAAGGTGTTGGAAATGAATAATGGGTCTTTGCACTTTGGAAAACCCAGAGCTATGTCTCAGGGAGACATAGTCTCTCGGAGACTATTTCTCTCCCTTCTCCTCAGATGCCAACAGTTCCGCGATATGCTTCCAGCCTTTCTCATTTTTAACTTCCAATGTCCACAATTTGCTCTTTTGACCCTGTGCAATTTGGAAACAGGAGCTGTGATTGTTTCATAGGAGCTACAAAAAGCTTGCATGGGCCCACCAGCTGGGAGCAAAGACAGTGTTGGCTATTCTGGAGGGAGTGAGATGCACACACAGTATTTTGCGAGGCTTGATTTTGGATTGGAGTTAGTTTTTGCTCAGCAAACATAGGGTTCAGGCTGAAAGCAATTAGTTTTCATCCTGCCTTCATTTTCATAGGCATCTATCAGAGTTCAAATCGCATCCCATTGTGGGAGATGTTTGTCAGTCTCACTGTTGCTATACTCACGATAAACATAAATTGTCAGTGCCTACCTAAAACATTGAGAGTTTCTACAATGTGTTGGACATCAAGAATCCTGGGCGCGATTCTCCGATCGCGGGACGGAGTGTCCACGCCGTCGTGAACGCCGTCGTGTTTCACGACGGTGTGAAACGTGCGCGGGCACGAGGGATTCTGGCCCCCACAGGGGGCCAGCACGGCACTGGAGCGGTTCACGCCGCTTAAGCCTCACTTCCTGGCGCGCACTGGGGGCGGTGCTAACCCGCGCAAATGGCACCATTCTCCGCACCTCGGAGAATCGCGCGCCGGCGTCGGGGCGGCTTGCCGTGGTTGTGGCGATTCTCCGGCCTGGCGCGCGGCTGGGAGAATCGCGCCCCCTGACTATTGAATTTCTAAGACTTGTGGTCAATAGTGAAGTTAGTTGCTAGTTAACTTAGTCATTAAGGTTTTGCAACAAATTTTTATCACAACCCCAAGCAAGGATGACGCTAAGTGAACTTGGGGGAAAATTAATAATGCCAGCAACATCTATAACATGACGGTATGTTTCAAAATGAAAGCTTTTCGCTGCTGGTGCTCGGAGCTGAGTCCAGGCCAAGGGACATTAAGAGATCTTTCCTTCCTAGTCCTAGAACCTTGAGCAGAGATGCTTCTCCTCAACCTAGAAACAAAGCATCCAAAGTGTGTTCAAACCTGACATCTGTCTTAAAACAGTCTTCCCCAAAATGATACTCAAAAGGTGAGCAGCAAACCTTTCTTTCAAACTCGTGATAAAATTGTGAAAAAGTGATGGAAGAATTCGATCACCTGCACAATTTACAGCTGGCTTTTCTGGCAACAGTTGCTCAGTGGTGGTTCCTTGTTTGATCTCCTCTCTCAAACCCATCCCTGCATGGAAATGCGCCATTCCATTTGGCGCCACCCCCAATACTGCAGCTGCCGTCAGGAATGCAGACAGCGCCACCCTTCATTGATGCTCCATGTTCAATTACTCCTCTGGTAAAATGGCCAACAGCCTGAATCTTAGGCCCGACACAGAATTGGGCACTTTAAACCACAGTCAGAATAACAGACAGGCCTGATGGGAATTCAAACAGCCAATTTTGAATACACTGGTCAGAGGGAGACAAGCCAGGGCAAGTCTGGACCTGGCCTGTAAACAGGAGATCGGAGATAATCGGCCCTATTCAGGTAGATCCATTGTTGTGGATTGTCCAGATGCAGCCAGACTTTCTGGCACCTTGATTTCCTGCCGTTACGTTGTATGGGATAAGGTTAACGTGCGGACAATGAACCTGAGGATTGAACACTTGGTGGTGGGGGAGGGGGGGAAAAGGAGGAGGGAGTTCTCGGTGTCCTGCAGAGTTGGAATTGGCAACTCCATTAGGCGTTTCGACCCCCGACCAGCGACATTTGCCGTACCTCTGAGCGGTCTTCGATAACCAGTGATCCATTTGTTCCATATTCGAACCCACCAACCTTGTATTATCCAACATTCAGCCCGTGTCTGAATTAAGAGGGCAGTCTCCCCACATGATAGCCAGGTTCTTGTGGATGGACGAGGGTACAATCCGACTAGTAAATTGGGCAATAAACCAGGTGTCTGTAACACGAGGTGAACAAACTACGTAGTCAGAACTAGGATCATCAAAGGAGTTGGGTCAACTCTGTGGGAGGGAATTTAGTAAAATTCCTACCCTGGTCGATTCCCACACACCTTTGACGAACCCTAAGGAGAGAGAGAGAGCGAGAGAGTGAGCGCACGTGCGAGAGAGAGTGCAAGAGCGAGAGTGCGTGAGCAAGAACACGTATGAGAGGGCGAACGAGAGCGAGGGCGAACGAGAGCGAGGGCGAACGAGAGCGAGGGCGAACGAGAGCGAGGGCGAACGAGAGCGAGGGCGAACGAGAGCGAGGGCGAACGAGAGCGAGGGCGAACGAGAGCGAGGGCGAACGAGAGCGAGGGCGAACGAGAGCGAGGGCGAACGAGAGCGAGGGCGAACGAGAGCGAGGGCGAACGAGAGCGAGGGCGAACGAGAGCGAGGGCGAACGAGAGCGAGGGCGAACGAGAGCGAGGGCGAACGAGAGCGAGGGCGAACGAGAGCGAGGGCGAACGAGAGCGAGGGCGAACGAGAGCGAGGGCGAACGAGAGCGAGGGCGAACGAGAGCGAGGGCGAACGAGAGCGAGGGCGAACGAGAGCGAGGGCGAACGAGAGCGAGGGCGAACGAGAGCGAGGGCGAACGAGAGCGAGGGCGAACGAGAGCGAGGGCGAACGAGAGCGAGGGCGAACGAGAGCGAGGGCGAACGAGAGCGAGGGCGAACGAGAGCGAGGGCGAACGAGAGCGAGGGCGAACGAGAGCGAGGGCGAACGAGAGCGAGGGCGAACGAGAGCGAGGGCGAACGAGAGCGAGGGCGAACGAGAGCGAGGGCGAACGAGAGCGAGGGCGAACGAGAGCGAGGGCGAACGAGAGCGAGGGCGAACGAGAGCGAGGGCGAACGAGAGCGAGGGCGAACGAGAGCGAGGGCGAACGAGAGCGAGGGCGAACGAGAGCGAGGGCGAACGAGAGCGAGGGCGAACGAGAGCGAGGGCGAACGAGAGCGAGGGCGAACGAGAGCGAGGGCGAACGAGAGCGAGGGCGAACGAGGGAGAGGGCGAACGAGGGAGAGGGCGAACGAGGGCGAGGGCGAACGAGGGCGAGGGCGAACGAGGGCGAGGGCGAACGAGGGCGAGGGCGAACGAGGGAGAGGGCGAACGAGGGAGAGGGCGAACGAGGGAGAGGGCGAACGAGGGAGAGGGCGAACGAGGGAGAGGGCGAACGAGGGAGAGGGCGAACGAGGGAGAGGGCGAACGAGGGAGAGGGCGAACGAGGGAGAGGGCGAACGAGGGAGAGGGCGAACGAGGGAGAGGGCGAACGAGAGGGAGGGCGAGCGAGAGGGAGGGCGAACGAGAGGGAGGGCGAACGAGAGGGAGGGCGAACGAGAGGGAGGGCGAGCGACAGGGAGGGCGAGCGAGAGGGAGGGCGAGCGAGAGGGAGGGCGAGCGAGAGGGAGGGCGAGCGAGAGGGAGGGCGAGCGGAGGGCGAAGGAGAGGGAGGGCGAAGGAGAGGGAGGGCGAAGGAGAGGGAGGGCGAAGGAGAGGGAGGGCGAAGGAGAGGGAGGGCGAAGGAGAGGGAGGGCGAAGGAGAGGGAGGGCGAAGGAGAGGGAGGGCGAAGGAGAGGGAGGGCGAAGGAGAGGGAGGGCGAAGGAGAGGGAGCGAAGGAGAGGGAGCGCGAAGGAGAGGGAGCGCGAAGGAGAGGGAGCGCGATGGAGAGGGTGCGCGAAGGAGAGGGAGCGCGAAGGAGAGGGAGCGCGAAGGAGAGGGAGCGCGAAGGAGAGGGAGCGCGAAGGAGAGGGAGCGCGAAGGAGAGGGAGCGCGAAGGAGAGGGAGCGCGAAGGAGAGGGAGCGCGAAGGAGAGGGAGCGCGAAGGAGAGGGAGCGCGAAGGAGAGGGAGCGCGAAGGAGAGGGAGCGCGAAGGAGAGGGAGCGCTCTTTCTCGTTCGCGCTCTTTCTCGTTTGCGCTCTCTCTCGTTCACGCGAACGAGAGAGAGCGCGAACGAGAGAGAGCGCGAACGAGAGAGAGCGCGAACGAGAGCGCGCACGAAGGAGAGAGAGCTCGTACGCGAGAGAGCGCGTACGCGAGAGAGCGCGAACGCGAGAGAGCGCGAACGCGAGAGAGCGCGAATGCAAGAGAGCGCGAACGAGAGAGAGGGCGAACGAGAGAGCGCGAACGAGAGAGTGCGAACGAGAGAGAGCGCGCGAACGAGAGAGCGCGAACGAGAGAGAAGAGAGCCCCTACGAAACAGACAGAGCGCAAATAAGAGAGCACGAACATGAGAGAACGCGAGAGCGAGCAAGAGAGAGCGCACGAGCGATAGGGAGAGGGTGAACAAGAGGGAGAGGATGTACGAGAGAGGGCGAACGAGAGAGAGCGCGAGCCGGGTACGAGAGAGAGAGGGTGAACGAGAGAGAGCGAACGAGAGAGAGAGCGAACGAGAGAGAGGGCGAACGAGAGAGAGGGCGAACGAGAGAGAGGGCGAACGAGAGAGAGAGCGCGAACGAGAGAGAGAGCGCGAACGAGAGAGAGCGCGCGAACGAGAGAGAGAGAGCGCGAACGAGAGAGAGCGCAAACGAGAAAGAGTGCGAACGAGAGAGCACGAACGAGAGAGCGCGAAAGAGAATTCGAACAAGAGAGCGCGAAAGAGAGAGTGCCAATGAGAGAAAGAGAGTGCGAACGAGAGAGTGTGAACGAGAGAGAACGAGAGAGCGCCTATGAGCGCCTATGAAACAGACTGAGCACAAATAAGAGAGAGAGCGCGAAAGAGAGCGCGTGAGAGAACGCGCGAGTGAGAGCACGAGCGAGAGAGAACGAGCGAGAGTGAGCGCGAGCGAGAGAGAGCGCGAGCGAGAGAGAGCGCGAGCGAGAGAGAGCGCGAGCGAGAGAGAGCGCGAGCGAGACAGAGCGCGAGCGAGAGAGAGCGCAAGCAAAAGACAGCGCAAGCAAGAGAGAGCGCAAGCAAGTGAGAGGGCGCAAACGATAGAGAGAGCACGATGAGAGCAGGGAGTTAGGAATGGCAAGCAGTGCTGAATGGGAAGAAACCATTAAGAGATACCTAAACAAGAAATGGCCCAAATGGGTGGAATTGTGTAAGATCCGGATATCGGATGCGAGTTCCGAAGGGAAAAACTGTCGGGACCATGCCCAAAACAGTTGGGCAGACGGGTTTCTAAGTTGTGTAAAGCGATTGCCATCGCGAGTTGTATGGAGCAGCTCCGCGGGCGACAGGTGGAGAGTTTAAAATTTAAAAAGGAATTAGGTGACGCTCAGAAGCAGATCGAGATGCTGGAAAGTGAGTGAGAGGCACGAGAGCAGAGGAACCAAACCAGACTTCTACATATGAGCCAGTTTCAGGCCCAATGCGAGAAGGCGTATCAGGAAGAGCAGCGCGCTATCCGGGATCAAGATGCGACACAAAAGACAGCAGAAGAATTAAAAGAGAAATGCAGCTAACTGCAGGCTGTAGTAAAGGTCCTGCACCAGATTGGGTAAGAGAATAGAGGCCGTGCGGCAGATCATTCAAAGTGCCTGCGCGAGATTGGAAAATTAAAATCACAATTGCCTATAAAAAAGGGGATAATGTGCGCCTTGACAACAGAATCAGGGGATAGTGACCCAGGGGCAGAGGGGGAAGAGATAGAGGAGGAAGCCTGGGAACATGCCAACTCTGGCAATGGGTGGGGACCCGCACCTCCAGATGATAGCACCGTCAGTACCCCCACTAGCCAGCGAGATGGCCAGAATGCTAACATAACATGTGTTACTCCATACACCGTAGCACAACTGACTGACAGCGCCAAGACAGCTGAGCCAACAGGATATCCAAATTAATTCTTCAAGAATACAGATCAGCGGAGGGTTTTGTACAGGTTAAAAAGATGCTGTAGGAGGTGAAACGAATACTTAAATCTTTTTTTAAAAATTCAGAATACACAAATCTTTTTTTCCCCCAATTAATGAGCAATTTAACGTGACCAATCCACCTACTCTTCACATCTTTTTGTGTTGTGAGGGTGAGACCCATGCAGACACGGGAAGAATGTGCAAACTCCACACGGACAGTGTCCCGGAGCCGGGGTCGAACCCGGGTCCTCGGTGCCGCAAGGCAGCAGTGCAAACCACTGGGCCACCGTGCTGCCCACAGGTGAAACTAATAGAGCCCAGCCATACACTCCATCCTGACCAATTCCCAAAACGTAGGTGGGGGTCGTTAGAGTAAATGAAGATGGCAATTTTGACTGCCTAGGCCTCACCGACTTGGGTGTGTAACACCAAATGGGATAGTGTAGGGAGGCCCCTGGTAGAAGGAGATGTAGGAGGCCACTGGTCAAGTTCCTATGGGACACAGGAGGATCCCGCACTATCTTTAATACATCCCATGACTTGGATTTACATGTGACGCACCCATGGGAAGATCTTGCTAAGTGGCTTTACAGGACACTTACAGGAAGGTACTGAGACAGACCCATTAGAGATCAAGTTGGGATACGTGGTGTGTTATCACCCAGCCATATAAATCAACCTCCACCCCGAAGCAGAACATATCCTCAGTTCAGATTTCATGCGGAAATGTAGTCTCTCCTTTGACCCGGCGAATTGTTGTATATGGCTGAGGAGCCAATAGAAGTAGCCACAGGGAGCTATATAGGTAGGATTTCCACCATCGGGGAGTTATGGATAAAGCCGACAGACATGACGAATGACCTGAGGACCCAGGGAATCATTGCGAAGCACACACAAGCAGTCGCAAACCACAAACATGACTGTGGCCAGATGACAGGGGAAGTCATTGGTGGGTGGTAAGGTGGCATAGTGGTTAGAACTGCTGCCTCAGCGCCAGGGACCCAGTTCAATTCCGGCCTTGGGTCACTGACTGTGTGGAGTTTATGCATTCTCTCCGTATCTGCCTGGGATAGCTCCTGGTACTCCGGTTTCCTCCCACTGTCCAAAGATGTACGGGTAGGTAGATTGGCCACGCTAAATTGTCCCTTAGAGGCCAGGGATGTGCGAGCCGATATAGGTAGAGTACTCATTCGAAGGGGCGATGACTTGTTGGGCCGAATGGCTTCCTTCTGCACTGTAGGGATTCTATGATCGCTCTATGATCAGAAGGCCCCGATCCAAAACCCCAAAGAAAGTATGGCTTCCCCAAGCAAGTGGAGAGAGAGGTGGCCAAAATCATTTGGATTTGTTTATTGTCACGTGTACCGAGATACAGTGAAAAGTATTTTTCTGCGAGCAGCTCAAACAGATCATTTAGTACATGAAAGGAAAATTTTTAAAAAAGTACATAAAAGGGAAACGCAAGGTCCACAATGTAAATATATAAACACCGGCATCGTGTGAAGTATACAGGAATGTAATATTAATCAGGTCAGTTCATAAGAGGGTCGTTTAGGAGTCCAGTACAGCGGGGAAGAAGCTGTTTTTGAATCTGTTCGTGCGTGTTCTCAGACCTTTGTATCTCCTGCCCGATGGGAAAAGTTGGAAGAGTGAGTAAGCCGGGTGGGAGGGGTCTTTGATTATGCTGCCCACTTTCCCCAGGCAGCGGGAGGTGTAGATGGAATCAATGATGGGAGGCAGATTCGCATGATGGACTGGGCTGTGTTCACGACTCTCTGAGTTTCTTGCGGTCTTGGGCCGAGCAGTTGTCATACCAGGCTATGATGCAGCCAGATAGGATGCTTTCTGTGGTGCATCTGTAAAAGTTGGTGTATCAACCTTTTATTACGGCAGGGAGTCCTGTGCCCTGTTGCATCCAACAATAATTCCCCGATTTGGTCAGTAAGAATTGCCGAACCTCCTCACTGTCCTAGGCCTCAAAATCAACCCCAGGAAAGCCCAGATTATGAGGTCACAGGTCTCATATTTGGGGACAGTAATGACGGAGGGGGAAGCACGAAATGGAAAGAAAGCGGATCAAGTGAGCAACACGCCTTCGCCTACCAAAGGACGTGAGCGCGTTACGCTCCTTTCTAGGCTCGATGAGGTACTGCTGAAACCACACTGATGGTTTCACCACCAAAGCTGCCCCCTATTAGATCACTGAAAGAAAAATACCCCATGGGAGTGGACCAACCACCACACACAGGCTGTCTAGGAGTTAAAACGGGCCCTAGCGCAGGCCCCAGCACGGCAAGTCCTTGTCCCAGACCTCCCCTTTGCGCTAGAAGTAGCAGCCACTGACAGCACACTTGCTGCCGTACTTCTGCAGGAGCGCCTTGGGAGACGTGGACCAGTAACCCAAGCCTCTCGGCTCTTAACCTCAGTCGAACAGGGCATCTTGTGTGAAAAGCACCTTTTAGCGGTTTTCAGGATTGGATAATGTTTCGGTTACATCTTTGACCAAAATTAATTAATCATTCTCACGGAGCACACCTCCATGCAGTTATTGTAGGATGGCCGGACCAAAGACGGGATGGTTAGCGAAAACCACACAGCTCGCTGGTCCCTCCCACTCCGTGACGTTGCAGTAAAGCATACCCGAGCCCCCACTTTCCCAGCTGACAACTCGAGCTACGGACGGGAACCTCACGAGTGTCAGGTGACACCAATAAATTACCCCAAGGGGCCATTTGTGCCAAAACAAAAATGGTGAGAACCCAAGAGAATCGGGAAGCAGGCAAACAGGCTCTGAAGAAACTTTGTAGACGGAGCCTCTATGGTGGAGGACGGGAACAGAAAGACATGGTGTGGCATCTATGTGGAAGACAAGCAAGGCAAGCCTGAGGGAGATAGCCTTAAAGCTTCCCACACAGACGAGCGCACAGGCTGCAGTGCTAGTGGCCATAGCTTACGTGGGCAGCCGCCCTGACCACTTCCCCACACTAGCAGACATGCTCAGACAGCATGCATGTCCGCCGTAGTTCCTGACTTCCTGCCACTGCGGGAGGCTAGAGGATTCCTCTCGACAGATGAGAAACATTTGCCGTCTGGACCCCTACTTAGTTTTATTTCTCAGACTACCCAAGGCCCCGAGTGTGGCATCATTAAAGCTAAGGCCTGTCATAGAATTTCCCCAATTGGGAACACAAGGGCAGATGAATTGGCCAAGCAGGGCACCTGGGAGGGGGAACCATGGCAACCCCGATTACCGAGCAGATTGATGCCATCTCTGTAAACCAGACTAAGGCCGAAGACCTTAAACAAACTCAGAGCAGCGCCCAGGACCTGAAACAGATTCAGGGAGGAGCACACCCAGTTTCCTTTGACAAGTGGTGGGATACAAATTCGATAAAGGCTGGACTAGTCCTCAAAGATGGCCAGTACGTTGTACCAATTAGGGACCGCAACCAAATTATTTACCAAACCCACGATGCCCAAGGCCATCAAGGGGCAGGAGCCATGGGTGAATGGATCTGGTGACCAGAAATAGTTAAAGATGTGCGATATTCGCCGGCAGGTTTCCCGACAGCGTATGGTGGCCACAATGGGAGACCCCACTGGCCAGCTCCGGGAACAGAGAATCCCGCTGCCGGCGGGAGCGTGCCACGCCTGAAAATGGGGCTGGCGGGATGGAGAATCTCGCCTCCTGTGTCAGGGTTTAGTTCAAACCTACTCTTCGCTTCTCGTCTACATGGCCTCTGCTCATGCAACTCTGCCTCGCCACAACTCACCATCCCAGGAGAACAATCAAATTAAACAGGGAAACCTGGCTACCCCAGATTCTGGGATAAAGAAACAAAATCCATGGCACAGCCTAAAAT
The DNA here is from genome assembly GCF_047496885.1 of Scyliorhinus torazame. Taxonomy (NCBI): domain Eukaryota; kingdom Metazoa; phylum Chordata; class Chondrichthyes; order Carcharhiniformes; family Scyliorhinidae; genus Scyliorhinus; species Scyliorhinus torazame. Next base: position 19,311,269 of record NC_092722.1, on the reverse strand, counting down.
GGGAATCAATTGATATTATAAAGGGGATTAGTGAAGAAGCGTGATCCGGCATCTGGTGGGAGGGATAATGGGGAGAAGAAATCAGATATTAAGGAATAATAACACGTGCTGCCCTGATCTTTTGCTATAGAATGTATTGCGCACTTGTGGTAAGGTACCTGGGATTCTTCCCTCAGAATGGACACAATGACACAGACCCACAGGAGACAGGAAGATTGAATTAGCCTACACTGGATTCCTGTGGTTCGCCCCACCGGATGCTGGTGAATGTGAGGATGTTATTCTCTATTTAACCTCCCTCACAATAAAGCTTGTCCACTAGAAGGAGGAATTACTGAGGTGCTTGGAAGTAGAAAGCGTGATCCAGCGCCACAACCAAGGGATATATCAAGGACTCTCGACTCAAAGTTTTTCTTTGTATTTTACTGTTTTTGTATTTATCTGTATTTTCTACAGTTTATTTTGGACATATGAGCAGTCTAATTGTGCATTTATGATGTCTACAGAATGTCTAGATGTTGGGTTAGGGATTAGGATTATTTGCCTGAGATTCTGGTACTTGCCTGTCCAGGACTTGGTTGGGGTTGTGCAATCCGGTTCGCAGATGCTCACTGGATCGAGAGGAGGGACTGCGGTAAATTGGCCGACGGCCTGAATCTTAGGCCTGACTCAGAATTAGACACTTTGAATTCAGAATTGGACAATTCAAATTAAGCCACAGTCAGAACCACAGACAGGCCTGATGGAAATTCAAGCAGCCAAGTTGAAATACACTGGTCAGAGAAGGGCAGGCCGGGACCTGTCCTGTAATCAGGAGACTGGAGAGAATCGACCCTATTCAAACTGATCGATTATTGCGTATTGTCCACATGCAGCCAGACTTTATTGCATCTCGATTTCCCGCCACTGTCTTACATGGGATAAGGTTACATGTGGGCAATGCACCCAAGGATGGACTCCTGGTGTGAGTGAGCGGGGGGGGGGGGGGGGGGGGGGGGGGGGGGGGGGGGGAGAGTTTGTGGTGTCCTGCAGAGTTGAAATCGGCAACTCCATTTTGATGTTGCAACCTCTGCCCAGTGACGTCACTGGCTGAGGGCCAGGGAAAATTCTGGAAGGACACGAAGAGGGGAATACGAAGGGACAGTCAGAGACCCTCCCCAGCGAAGACTCGACATGGAGACTAAGGACCAGACTCAGCGGCGAACCAGAGACGGATGGAAGAGGTGTGCAGAAGAGGGCCCTGAGGCAATGGTAACTCAAGAGAATTGGACCCGCAACTCAATCAAGTTCATCGGCACGGATAGTATTAGAGTCTTGGGCAGATAATATTGGGGGATATTTTGGGATAATAACTGTTTTATTGTACTTGTGAATAGATTTGGGTTGAATCGTGAGTCTGTGTTTGTCCGTTGTTCATCTCGCAAACAAGGGTACCTGGGTTTGAATAATAAACTGGTCAAAGTGTCTGATAATTTACAGCCAACACCTCATCTAAGACGCATGATTTTTTTTTAAACCAAATACAAATTAAATTTCCATTGTATCACATGATGGTGCACAGGCCAGGCATCTCAATGAAGAATTTCCATTTGCTCTTGCAAATTGGCTCAGGGGCACCAGTGAAGCTGCCTTGACAACACACCGATCTCTTAGCTGCCCTTCCCAAGTCACAAATCATCATAAGTGCTGATCCTTCTCCCTGCTAGTGTTGACATGAAGTTGGCGCATGCTGTCCCATTCTAAATTTCCCCGCACCTTGAAATGGTCAGGTTCCTTGTCTCTTTCCTCTTATAATCCATATTTCAAAACTCATGGTTGGTGTTACCCAAGTATAACATCATGATTTATCTCACCTACTATTATCAATCTTGACGTGTATTTTGCATTGAAGGGTTTAGGAATCTTCATCTAGACAATAGCATTGAAAATGAGAGATTCTAGCCCAGCTTTTTATTTTCACTCATGGTTGCATGTTCACAATGAGCTTTGCAGAACAGAAAGTCATCGATCTCAGCCAAATTCAGTCAAGGCAACAGCTGGGTCACCATAATTGGCCTCAGTGCCCGAGGATCAGGGTTCTTATTCCTGATTCCAATGAGCCTGTAAAGTGAACCTGTACAGAACCTGGAGAGGACAACTCTGGTGGTGAATAGCTTCGGCTCACAGATGAACAATGGCCATGTAAAGAGCTGATGGCATTTAGAAAACTATGTCTCAGAACAATGCATTTTGAGGAGGGGTGGGGACAAAATTAAATTCAAATATTTTTTGCTCATTGTTTTTGCCAGTCATATAATTCAGTAATCCAACTTTCTTTTTTGTCCTATCTTTGGACAATTTTGTGCAAAGATTCAATTCAAAGCATGTACGGGTGGCAAGGAAATTGAGATAGTCTGGAATATAAATTGGATCTGCGTGCTTTATAAACAAAGAACCAAGTTCAAAATGAGCAAATTAGGAATCAGGAAGCATCGTGGCAAGAGTAATACAGGTGTCTCGGCACTCCCAGCTGATCCTGCAGGGAGCACAGGTGAGAGAATCAACAGTGCCATAAACAGATTTCTTGCTGCCAATCCCATGACAGTGGCTTCACTGTCGAGTGTGTGGGATTAAGGAATCGTCTTTAACGTCTTTGGCAGTAACATATACGAGGAGCCAAAAGTAAGGTTTCAAACAGTCAAAATAAAATTACACTTTGAAATAAAAAGTATTGGAAAGCAATCAGGAACCTTCTCAAGGTACTTATTGTGAATGTAATACAACTTATAACACATGTCTGCAAAATGTTACTGTGACGTACATTTAGAGCATCTCCCTAATCTATTTTGTCTTTCTTCTATTCTCCCATTCCTCCAAAGCTTCTTGAAAACATTTAACAAAGTTTTCAGCTCCTCCCTTCCCTTAATTTTCCCCCTCTCCACAGGTTCAGCTGTTGTGTGCTTGACATTGTGAAACCCTCGGAGATGGTGCACATGAGCGTCACCATATAAAAGCAATGTGGTTTTTACTTGTGCCTGAGGGTGCTTTAGTACAGAAGCTACTGGGTGAAGAGACAATAAACATAATGTAAAAATAAATTTGCTGAGTACTTGGAAAGGAAGAATATGAAAGGATGCGGGGGGGGAAAGGCAAGAAAATGCTGGTAGAGATGATAGCTGCAGTTGCAGAGTTAGCACTGACAAAGATTGTAGGCTAATCAGCTTCCTCTGCAATTTCTATGACTCCATGCAAGTGGGTCATCGATTCAGAATGACCCCTATTGTGTTACCTGCATGCGTTGCAGTATAAAGTTGTTCCCCTGAAGGGCAATGACGCCCTTATGATGACTGTTGTGAAACCAGTGAGCAATGCGATGAGCTTTATTGAAACAAATCTAGCAATATGTACTTATCGTCTAATTCTTCAGGACCACAAGTTATGATGTAACAAAACTGGAAAAATTGTTTGTGAAGTTTATTATAGCTTAAGGAGCCCCTCGGGCATAACCTCTGACCATGTCTTGTCGGTGTATTGTTTTAATTCATATTGGGTGATTCAAGACAGGGTAGACAAAATAAAGGAATCAGCTAAACTGACCAAAATGATGGCCTATCTTTTCCCCTATTAGGACTAGTCAACTATTTCCATTATTTTCTATTTTTAGATCAATTTACAACATTTGTATTTTTAGTTCTCATTGCCAAATAAACATACTGATCTAAAACTTCCTAAACCGAGCACAAACCGAGAAACTGGTTCCTTCTTATTCATCTGAACCTTTCATACACCACTAGGTATGAAAAGTGATAACTAACAGATCTGAAGATGCACAATCCACTTTGTAGAAGCTGAGTGTTCTTGACTACTACCACCCTGCCCAGAATATATGATAGTAGGCCCTATCCATCCCATCACTGGATTTTGTGGAATAACGTGGAACCTGGGGGTGCTAGAAAGAAGGGAAGCCAGGCAGGTAAGGAGTGCCACAGCTTTGGAGGTCTCGCAAAAGGATGAACTAAGTTTTGAGGTGGTGTGATGGGCCTGGAAAGCGGTGTTAGAGTGAAATTGGCATCTTGGGGAGAGCAGGAGAGAAAGGTTCAGAGCCGTGGTGACCAATAGTAGCAGTGATAAAACAGAGAGGGAGCAGAAAGGTTGGAACAGAAAGAAGTTAAATGATAGAGGGACTACACAGCACCTAGATTTCTTGATTAAAAAGGATCTTTTGTCAATTCTAGGTTTTCAATTACAGACCCATTAAAGTTATCCTTTGTTTTATAAGATGAATTGGAATGTGCTAAATATTCCATGTACCTAAAATCCTTATGAGCCAATCAACACTTATGGGAATCCGACAGGATTCTTTAGCAAGGGGCACAGCAGCACTTAAAGGCAACACTGGCCTGGAGCAGCACCACTACAAATTCCTTCCTGTGATCAGAGAGATATTAGGTCAGTACAGCAGTAAATAATATTAATCTTAGTCATGGTGTTGGCTAATTACCTAGCAACAAGCTGAAGGAAATGAGAGCACCATCAAACTTATTCCCTCACAAATCAGCAACAGGTACAGACTTGACAAAAATATAAAATTCAATTCTTTAAATATATGGTGTATATATATATATATATATATATATTTTTTAAAGAGGTAAATTTGTAGCCACCTACCGTAGTGCAGTGCTGGGCTGCGTCACTTATGTAAAGCATTTTAGTATTCCCGAAATGCGGGTGCAGCTGGGATTATTCCCACCTCAGGTGTCATCGGATTTAGGGGAGGATGCTGTTCTCCCCGTTTTAAACAAACATGGTGCAGGGTCTGTGACAGACCTTACTGGCATCCACTGGCCAAGGCTTGGGGGCTATGAAACAGGTAAACAAGGTGGGACAGTCTTTGTCGCTTTTCCATCTCTTCTATCTCTCTTTCTCTCTCCCTCCCTTTCTCTCAATTCTTTCTCCAGACTGCATCTAACAACAAAACTTGGACCTCCCCTCTATTCCTCATGACTATTCAATTAACCATAAGGCAGGTTCAGACTTGCCCAATGATATTTGGGACTCTACCATTTCGGATCTGCGGTGACAGAGGGACTTCATTAATTAAAACGGCATTATTTCACCTCGTGCAGGGCTTATTAACCTCTTTCTTTACAACATGCAATATTACCCAATGCCAGATTCCAAAACTAGTTAATACAGTTCAAAATTCAAGTTGTGTTTTAGTTGCAAAGAACAATGGATGACCAAAACCGTCGTCTTTTGCCCCTTCTATAACCTTCGCTGTCTAGCCACAATTTTACCCCCTTCCCTTGTCGCTGAATGAGACTGAACCAAACCATTGTCGGCCCCGAGCTAAGCTTTTAACTACATATCCTTTTCATTACCAATACCGTCTAATTTTAATATTGTCCATCTCCACCCCTGCCTCAGCCCGTCCACTGCTGAAAACCTCATGCATCTAGATGCGACTATTCCAACACCCTCCTGACCAGCTTCCCATCTTGCACCCTTGATAAACTTAAGCTCATCCAAGCTCTGCAGCATATTTCCTACCTCATCACAAGTTTCATCTTGGACGGGACTCATCTCCTCTTGCATTTACTGGCCTCCATTAGCTTCCAGTCCACCATTTTAAAATGCACATCTTTATTTTCATATCGTCCCATGGACTCATCCCTCTCCATCTCGCTTCTCCAGCCCTGGAACCTTCCAAAATCCCTTCATTTCTCCAATACTGGCCTCCTGCCCATCACCCACCATTAGCATCGTGCCTTCAGGCATTTAGGCCTCAAGTTCTAAATTTCCTCCCTAAATATTTGCCCCTCTCTCCTGAAAATGCTCTTTAACACCTACCCCTGTGGCCAAGCTTTTGGTCACCTGTTTCTTGGGCTCAGTATAAATCTTTGTCCAATGAGAAGCTTCCCGACATATTTTAATATGTTAAAGTTGCTATATAAATGTAGGACATTGCTTTTGTTGAAATGAATGTCATGATATGCAGACATGCAGATAATGATATACAGACAGGCAGCTAATGAACACAGACAACAGGACATGACCAATGAGCAGACAGGACACTCAGGGGTGGTATCTCGCTATAAAAGGCACGAGGGGCTCACACTCCACCTCTTTCCCCTGATGAAGATCTACAGAGTGAGTCAGGGTGTATGTACAGTATCACACCTCCAGCACGTGGCTCAGAGCAAGTCTGGTTCAGTCAGACAGAGTAACCACACTTGGGTTAGCAGAGAGTCGAACTCAGAGAACTGTGCTGCTGGTTCAATAAATCAGATTGAACTAACTTCAAGGTCTGGAGTATCTTTTGGTTAAAGCTGCATCCAGTTGCAGCCTGTGTTATCCCAGAGTACATAACACATCAATGAAAGCTTCAGTTCTCCTCAGCTACTAATTAAGGTTGATGAATATACAGACCAATTCCTTTTCACAAACGTTTACCTGACAGACCACATTAATCACAGGACTGTTAATTTGGTTAACCAAAGAAAAGTGAATACTTCTCAAATGGGACCTCCAACTGTAAATCCCTATCACTGCTTTTGTTCCGATGTTGCTTTTAATCTGTTTATAATCTACTATCTACAGTATATTTTTTTTTAAACTACATATAAGGTGCATTACACTTGCTGCCGGTCATGTTGAAGACATGACACTTCAGATTTTAGCCCATCATGTGACTCATTAGTACCTATCTGTCATAGGCCAGATCTCTCACTTCAAAGTGTTAGACTTTGTGAAAGATTCAAGACAATCTTTAGAAGAGGGAAAAATAAAGCTGAGGAGGTTCTTCTGAAACAGAAAATGCTGTAAATCTCATCAGGTCTGGCAGCATCTGTGGAGCAAGAAACAGAGCCCGCCCGCCTCAGAAGAATGACAGGCCAGGTTTAAACAGACACTGGTCAGAGGCGAGCAACAGCAAGCCTGGACTTGTCCTGGAAGCTGGGACCGGAGGTGCTCGACCTTGACCAAATAAGGACATTGTTTTGTATATTTGCCAATATCAGCCGACTCACCGGCACCTCAGTTCCCATATATGGAAAGGGCAACGTGTATTCCGTTCACCTGACAATCGACACCTAGGGTGCTCTTGGCGTCTTTCATATATGAAATTGTTAATCCCATTGGGTGCTGTGACATCCTCCCTGCCTGGTAACTGTCATAATATGCACCCATGCACATCATGAGGTAAAAGCAGGCAGTGACAGACACCCAAGTGAACCAATCAACATACAGAACAGGACATGACCAATCACCAGACAGAACACCAGAGGGGGGCTTCCAACTATAAAACACACGAGGCATCAGCACTCTGCCTCTTTCCACTGGTGACAACTGTGGTGACAGTCAGGCTGTACAAATCATTCAACACCTTCTACACGTGGATCAGAGCTAGCCTGGTCTAGATAGTTAGAGTTAGTTTACTTAGAGTAGTAGAGAGTCAACCCACAGGCAGCTGTGTGCTTCGTTACTTAAGTTCAATAAATCTTATTGAACCAACGCCTACGTTTGGTGCATGCTTTATCGTTTATTTGCATCGTGTTGCAGTCCGTGTTACCCCAGAGTGATTAACACAACAATAACCTCATTGGCTGGAAGCCAGAGAACCTTCCAAAGGGCATGAAGAGGAGGGGGTGGGTTTTCTGGAGGCCACCCCCAGCGAAGACATGACCACCTAGTAAAGACACAGCGGCGAAAGAAGGCATGCAAGACGATTTTTGAGAAGAAGACCCTCTTCTCCAGAAGCTGTATTTCCAACCCACATTCTATTCACAATGGACTTCTCACCACAAATGCAATTTCAGTGAATTTACCCTCACGATCAGGTTAGCGATATTGACTCTGCAAGGTCAAATAATCTGCTGACATTCATCTTCTTGGCCCACATACTGAGAAAGTTACTTGGCTATACACAACCCTGGACTCTGTCCAGCTGGAGTTTCTCTTCAGGAGAGATTACAAAAATTAGGTGAACAAAACCCTCTCACATTCTGGTCACTACTGATTGCAGTGGAACTGCAGAACATGCCCATGTAGGATTTCATACCAATGAACTTTCGATAAATACTCTTGGAAAATCTGCATCTGTTGGGTGTACCAAGGAAACATTTAGACAAATTAACATCCTTTGTTTGGGGTGAGATGGATTGACCCAATAGTATGTACAAAATGCGCCCCTTACAAGTGGAGATCATTGTACAGTGTGGGGCTGTGCCACCTAATCCGGTCATTGGTTAACCTGTAGTAATAATGGGTCTAGTTTTAATAATGAGAATTTTGTTAACTAAAACCTAACTAGCAAGGGTCTGCTTTTCAACTTATTGTATGTGTAAACAAACCAGTTTCACATCCCCGCTGTGAGTGGCCCTGATTTTCGCATTGAAACATTGTTCTTTTAATGTGGGGTGGCATGGTGACAGTGGCTAGCACTGCTGTCTCATAGCACCAGGGATCCGGCTTTGATTCCGACCTTGGGTGACTGTCCGCGTGGAATTTACACATTCTCCCAGTGTCTATGTGGGTTTCCTCCGGGTGCTCAGATTTCCTCCCGAGTCCAAAGATGTCCCGGTTAGGTGGATTGGCCATGCTAAATCGCCCCTTAGTGTTGAAAGGTTGGGTGGGGTTGCGGGGATGAGGGTCAGTGCAGACCTGATCGGCCAGGTGGCCTCCTTCTGCACTGTAGGGATTCTATGATAATACAGAAATCTCGCTGTGTAAGCTCTGCTCCCTGTTCAGCCCAGGCCTGATTTTGAACTTAGGATGGCTCTGACTTTGGACTTCGTAATCCTGCGAGTCCTGTTCTGTAGCAATATTGTTACATGGCCCAGCCCAGTCGATCTGCATCAGGTGACATGCGCTCCTTTCCAGGGCAGCAGTAACCCAACAGGACAACCAAACATACTAATCGCTCTTCAGTTTTCCCTTCATCTAAAAAGATGTTAGGAGAACCTGAACATTCGTGAAATTGTGGGAAATAACAGGCTGCAGTAAATAATGATGGATCTTGATGGGGGTTTCGTTTGGATAATGATGGTCAAGTCAAATTCTGTATTTATTACCCAGATTTTCATGGCATCTGATGATTGCATTACATAATTCACGATGTTTTACTGCAATCAGTACGATTAATTCGGAAGCTTGAGGCAGTTTGCATTTTATCAGGTGACTGATGTAAAATTGGACTCAACAGAGCCCTCTAGTGACATAACAGGAGAATCCAATGGCAGCAACCAATTAGGCTGATTGTTCCACATCCAAGACTGATATTGTCAAGAATTTTTTTTTTTCCCCCCTTTGAAAGCTCCAACCCTGGCCCATTGTTTTCTGATTCCCCCTCCCGATGAGATTCAACAGAATTTTGCGCTATGCCTGTTCCGGAAGGTGAAGGCAGGACTGAGGCCTTGACACCTGACTGGCAACTCGTGCCATGCCTTTCTACATATTCATATATCATTCTGTAATTTTCCAAAACACTAGGGAAGTGACACAATAATAAGGTGAAGCCTCTTCAGAAAAGCACTTATTTATAGGGCTGACTGTGCAGTGACATCAGCAACGTACATTTACACGGTGCCAAATGCCCTAGCACTTTCACAGAGGGGTGAACACTGAGTATTAGTATAGTGGGGTGGCACTGTGGCACAGTGGTTAGCACTGCTTGCTCCACAGCGCCAGGGACCCGGCTTAAATTCCAGCTTTGGGTGATTATCTGATTGGAGTTTGCATTCCCCCCCCTGTGTCTGCGTGTGGGTTTCCTCTGGGTGCTCCGGTTTCTTCCCACAATCCAAAAGTGTGCAGGTTAGGTGGATTGGCCATGATAAAATTGCCCCTTAGTGTCCAGGGATGTGCAGGTTAGGTGGAGTTGTGGGGATGAGCAGGGGAAGTGGGCCTAGGTAAGGTGCTCTTTCAGAGGGTCGGTGCCGACTCGATGGGATGAATGGCCTCATAGAATTTACAGTGCAGAAGGAGGCCATTCGGCCCATCAAGCCTGCACCAACCTTTGGAAAGACCACCCACTCAAGCAGACGCCTCCTCCACCTCACCCCTTTAACCCAGTAACCCCAATTAAACCTTTTGGACACTAAGGGCAATTTAGCATGGCCAATCCACCTAACCCGCACATCTTTGAACTGCGGGAGGAAACCGGAGCACCCGGAGGAAACCCACGCACACACGTGGAGAACGTGCAGACTCCACACAGACAGTGACCCAAGCCGGGAATCGAACCTGGGACCCTGTGAAGCAACTGTGCTAACCACTAAGCTACCGTGCTTCCCTTAGTGTTTTTTTTTTGTTGCTTCCTGCCCAAAAGGCAGGCTGTGCCAATGGTCCTTTGAAGCTCGTACCTGGGAGACAGTGAACATGCCTCCTTCTGCACTGTAGCGATTCTATGGTTAAGAATTGGGGGAGGTGACCAAAACTACAAGTTGAATAGAAGGTGGGGCAGAGATATCCTGATGAAAGAATTCTGGCAGGAACTGTCAGAAATTAGGGCTAGGCTGGAGGCTTTGCAACTGATGGTAGAGCAGAAAGAGGAGGGAATACAGAGACGACAGGATTTGGAGGACATATGAAGAAACCAATTAGGAGCAGGCTATTGGGCTCCTCAAGCCTGCTCAACCATTTAATAAGATCACGGTTTATCGGATTGTGGCTTCAATGCCACTTTCCTCCTATCCCCAATAACCTTTATCTCTCTCTTGTTAGTCAAGAATCTATAACCACCCAACCCCACAGAATCCAGTGAACTTTTCTGAACTGCTTATAATACATTTATATCCTTTTGTAAATAAGGAAACCAAACAATACACAGTACGCTAGATATGGTCCCACCAATGTAATGGTCCTTCCAGTTTGTTCCCTTTGTACGCTTTTAAAAAATTATTTTGGTCCATGTACCCATAATCGGTATGTGCCTTTAAGCAGAAGGCGAAGTTAAAACAGCCAACAGGACACTATATTTTCAGGTTTTGCATTTTAGAGAGGAGAAACCAGACTCAACACCTCTGGAGGTGACTGCCAGTGTGAGAGATAGATGAGGCACCTCCTTGCTCTGCTAGGTGCTCATCCATCAATAGAGAAGGGAAGTGCAAACGCACCTCACAGTGGCAGACGAGCTGTTGTCTCTATAGTCTCCTCCCAGGGTGCTCCAGACAAGGGCAGTAGCCCCTCTGCCAGTGGCCACTGCATCTATGATGCCGCGACATTCGAGGAGAACCCAGCCACGGAGACGGATGTTCCTTCCCAACCGGAGCCAGTTTTGCAAAGTCAGCAAGCTGTCTCCCTGCCATTGCCAATGACGGTTGAGCACCAAGACGTAGCATACGCAAACACAAGCTTAAGGCACCTTTAAACCACAAAGCACCTTTAAAGCTTCTTTAAAGCACAACTGGGGCGTGTCACAGGTTACATCATTTATCTTCATTACTGTGTGTTTTCTGTTAGCTTTGGCACATTTATTCTTGCTTTAAGTTACATAAACATTTTCCTCAATTCAATGGGCTGAGATGACTGCATGCTTTGTTCATTGGCCAGATGTTGTACAGCTGGGAAGCTGAGGAATTTGTGTGGTGCAGCAAATCTGGGTTGAGTTCGAGAAAAGTTCGAGAAAAGTTTTATTGTTCATAAAATATTATCATTTTGGATTAAGTCAGTGTCTCTGCCTTGGATGCCTCGTGAAGGTTCTTTGGATCAATGCATCCCTCCCGTTGCTGCCCCGCCGAATGTTCAAGCCATCCACCTCAGCCTGCTCACCCTTTGTGATCCCAGGTTCATTTTCAGACCAATTACTGGAGTCATCTTCCCTGGCCTGTGGTCCTGCTTCACTCTCCTTAGCCTCCACTGGTTCAACACATTGTCAGAGTGAGATTGTGCAGGGTGCAGCACATGACAACTATGAGGGAGACACGCTCTGGAAGATATTGCAATGATTCTCCGGATTGGTCAAGGCATCGGAAGCGCTTCTTGAGCAACCCAATAGTCCTCTCCAGTGTCCAGGCATTACTCTTGTTATATCTCTCCTCTCCCTTAGTTCTTGGGTGACAGAGTGGGGTCATCAGCCGCCTCTTTAAGGTATATTCCTAGTTACCCAGGAGCAACAAACAGCCTCGGTACCTGTGAATTGTCACAGACAATCTGCACATTCATCGAGTGATACCCCTTCCTGTTGATCAAAGCACCTGGTTCTTTGCTGATGTCCTGATGGTCACACACGCGCAGTCGATAGCACCCTGAAAGTGGGGAAATCCAGCCATTGCCGCAAACCTTTGTGCTTTCTCCGCCTGGTTGCCCTCGTCTGTGCAGTAGTGGGTGAACGTGGGAATGTGCCTAAAGATGGTATCAGAATCTAGTGGCTGACTGAGAGATGCTGCACATTCAACCACTGAGCATCCCCCCTTCCCACGCAGTTGGTGGCGCTTTTGGGATCGATCTTATCACAAATTGATGTCTCTGTGTCAGAGAGAGCAGGGCCTCCTGTGGCAGTGGGCCTCGATCTGGAGGTAGTTGGTGCACGGTCTGCATACTCTAGCTGCTGGGTGGTGGCATCCTCAGTGTCCCCTCCTGCCTTGGACTTCCTGTTGACCCTGCACCAACTGAGCCTGTGTCTCTCCTCTTACAGGTCTCTGTCTGGACACTATGTGCTCAACGTGCCTCCTCTCCTTCTTGCCCCTCTCTTCCTCTTCAGAGGAGGTCCCATCAGCAGAGTAAACTAGCCCCATTGAATCAGACACAGAGGACCAGTGCTGTGCAAGTGATGGAACAGTGACCTCCAATCCTCAGGAAAACCTTCAAGGGAAGTCCTGAAATGTTTCAAATGCACTTCATATGCTAAACGATAACTAGGAAACTCGAGCAAAAAAAAATAAAATCACATACCTACGAACTCTACCACAGAGAAACAGATCGTGCTCAGAGAGGCATTTTATCCTGCCCTTGGATGAGGAGATTTTTTTTTATTCATGTGGTTGTCACTGGCTGAACCAGCATTTATTGCCCTTGAACAGACAGGCTTGCTCGGTCAACCACGTTGTTGGGAATCTGCAGTCACATGTAGGCCCGATCAGGTAAGGACGGCATATTTCCTTTCCTCGAGGACATTAATGCAATTGATGGGATTTGAACCCTAGCATTGCCCTGAGTCTCTGGATTACTCGTCCAGTGGTAATACAGCAACACCATCTCCTCCCCAATGTAAAGAAATGCGTGCCCACCCACTTTCCCCATGTGACGAACTAAAAATAGCAGTGCAAAAGCGCCATTGATTGGACTTTTAATCGTCTTACTGGGCCTTTCATTGTCAGTGGGCACTCATTTGATTCGCACACGCGCCCTCCAACCTGAAAATCGTGCACATGCGCGACGACGTCTCGGGGGATTTTACGCACTTCTGGGTCAGGTTGCGCCCGGCCCAGACACGTAAAATTCTGGCCTCGGAGTTTGTGAAGAGGGCAGGTCAGGAGGTCAGGAAGGAGGGTGGTGGAGGAGTTGAATCTGAAGATTTCGAATGCAGAAATAAGGGTTTCAGCAACAGTGAAAAAGAGAGGTGGGTTTTGGGATGGGGCAGGCAATGCAGGGGTCTAAGTAACAGATTGGCTATGGGGGTTGAAGTTCAAATTTGGTTCCAACAGGTTCAACATTGATTGTGGGCCATCCACCTACAGTGGCCGCCTGTCCTTGGGGACAAATATGCTATTAATACATGCCAGCCAGCTTTGGAGGCCACGGGTTACATAGAATTTACAGTGCAGGAGGCGGCCATTTGGCCCATCGAGTCTGCACCGGCCCTTGGAAAGAGCACCCTCACTTAAGCCCACACCTCCACACTATCCCCGTAACCCGGTAATCCCACCTAACCTTTTTGGGCACTCATGGCCAATCCACCTCGCCTGCACATCTTTGGACTTGTGGGAGGAAACCGGAGCACCCAGAGGAAACCCACGCACACACGGGAAGAACGTGCAGACTCCGCACAGCCAGTGACCCAAGCCGGGAATCAAACCGAGTCCCTGGAGCTGTGAAGCACCAGTGCCAACCACTGTGCTACCGTGCCGCCCTGTTATATTTTCAACTTGCTGTCTGATATAAAACTAACAGACATGTGATCCGCAACTCCAGTTGTACGCCTGATTGTAGGTTCTATTTTCTCCTCCCTGAACCAGGGCTGTGCTGTGCCCAATTGTACAATACTTACTGCTGCCTCAGCTGTTTTCACCTGCAGTGTCCAGAAATTTTTGTCCAGGGCCAGATGGTTAGTTTGTGACTGTCAGCTTGTAAAGACCTTACATAACTAAACTAAAATTCAGTCTCAGAAGTGAAAACTCCAAGTTTTATAATGCAGTATATTGCAAATAAATCAATTCCTTTTTAAAGGATGGTAAAGTTTGTGGCTATGAGTAGCTGAGAGCAGTTGAACCCTCTCGCTCAGTAATAACAGAGTCGATATAGCTGCTTGGGCTGGTGCTGCAGATGGTGCAACAGAGCTGTTAGCTGACAGGCTTGGCTTGGTGTATAATTAGTGCATCAAAGGAAGCTTTGACTGTGCCTTATTCCATTGACCCCAGGCCAAGGCTATTAGAAACAAACAGCTTCCCTCCATTAACAGAGGTTTTGGTGGGAATAAGCCATTCGAGGAGGGAAAAGTTCACATTTAGGAGGGAATCTCAGATCAAGTGAAAAGGGTTAAATGCTTATGTTGCACGCATCGCTGTATTTGGTATTCCTGTTCAGTAACACATCTTGCAAAAAAATAAAAAGGCCACCACTGATGGAAATTTCCTCAAGTTCGGCAAAAATCCTGCTGGACAATCGGAAGCAGCCCCAGGAAAGACCTAGCTAATGACTCAATAAACTAAAGCTATTCCCTTGTGAATATAGTTGTGACAGAGGAGGTCTAATAGAGACAAACAGGATAAAAAGTATAAACCACATACAAACTAATTTAAGAATCTCAACGCAACTGCATGTAACTTTACAATTCAAATCACAGTCGACTACTCAAATATTGTATAGTCCTGAATACAGCACATCCAGGGCCACTGCTCGAAAGGTGGCTGAATAGGTTGTTTTAATGCATGCAGAATTGCAGGATTTTGTCATCCATTTTGGGGGGGGGGGGGCGGGTTTACATGTCACAATTCAGCGATTCTTGTAATGTTAAGTTGGGATCGGCAGTCCTATCAGCTCCACGTTCAGGCGTTCCTGCCAGTCAGTGTCACAATGTGCTGTGTGAATTCAGCACGTGACGATTCAAGCACAGGGCGTTCGGAAATCAAAATTTGACCCTGTTCGCCATGCAGGCCTGATCTGCAAACCTGCCATCAGCATATCTACCGTAACCAATATAGAGGGCCTGAGATGTGTGCACACTTCCTGCATGCCATATTGTGATTAACTGAAAGAACTATGCTACAGGATTAGACATTTTTGAACAAAAAACACCTTTACTGCAAACAAAATAAAAAAATGAAACAAAGTGAGCATTATTAACTTAACACTACAGATGATCAAGACTTTAGATTATAAATCCAGTTCCTCTTTTATTTCCTAATAAGTGTTCACTTATACTTTACGAGATCGTGAGGCTTCATTTACTTCTCCTTCCAAGGTCAAACCAAATATGCCATCGCCCTCTGGAATTCCCTTTGATTATCCCCAGTGTTCCAGCTATTCTCCGGGATACTTAAAAAAATAATAATTTTGAGTACCCAATTCATTTTTCTTTTCCAATTAAGAGGCAATTTAGTGTGACCAATCCACCTACCCTGCACATCATTTGGGTTGTGGGGGTGAGATCCACGCAGACACGGGGAGAACGTGCAAACTCCACCCAGGCAGTGACCCAGGGCCGGGATCGAACCCGGGTCCTCAGTGCTAACCGCTGCGTCGCCCTAGGGATAAGAGATATCATGGGGATCCTTCCATTCACTTTTGGCTAAATGACCCTCCAACTTTCTTTAAAAACCTCACCACTGTGGTCTTCTCAGCTTAAGTTTGGGCCTCACTGCATTCATGCTCCACCCACAGGGGGAGATTTTCCGCCCTCGTTTTCAGCAGGTATGAAAGCCAGAGGGGGCAGACAATACAACAGGAATCCCCAAATAGCATTTATGCCGCAGCAAGTTCCTGCCGAGATTGTCCTCCTTCTCCCACCCCTCCGCCAGTGACATAATGAGGTTCCCACCATGAAAGGTCGGGAAAGCCATTATCATACATTTAAATGTCAATAGCAGGCCTCCCGCTGTGTCCTATACGTTTAAATGTAAATAGCGGGCCTCCCCGCCGTGTCCTATACGTTTAAATGTAAATAGCGGGCCTTCCCGCTGTATCATATACTTTTAAATGTAAATAGCGGGCCTTCCCGCTGTATCATATACATTTAATGTCAATAGCAGGCCTCCCCGCTGTATCCTATACATTTAAATGTCAATTTAAGGGCAGCACGGTAGCATTGTGGATAGCACAATTGCTTCACAGCTCCAGGGTCCCAGGTTCGATTCCGGCTTGGGTCACTGACTGTGAGGAGTCTGCACATCCTCCCCGTGTGTGCGTGGGTTTCCTCCAGGTGCTCCGGTTTCCTCCCACAGTCCAAAGATGTGCAGGTTAGGTGGATTGGCCATGCTAAATTGCCCTTAGTGTCCAAAATTGCCCTTAGTGTTGGGTGGGGTTACTGGGTTATGGGGATTGGGTGGAGGTGTTGACCTTGGGTAGGGTGCTCTTACCAAGAGGCGGTGCAGACTCAATGGGCCGAATGGCCTCCTTCTGCGCTGTAAATTCTATGACCGGCCTCCCCGCTGTATCCCATACATTTAAATGTCAATAGCAGGCCACCCTGCTGTATCCTATACATTTAAATGTCAATAGCAGGCCTCCCCAGTGTCCTATACATTTAAATGTCAATATCAAGCCGCCCTGCTGTATCCTATACATTTAAATGTCAATAGCAGGCCTCCCACTGTGTCCTATACATTTAAATGCCAATAGCAGGCCTCCCCACTGTATCATCTCCCCACCGTGATGTCAGCAGCAGTTCAAAAATCGGTTTTGCCCTGGCACGGAAGTTGCACTGGTGCCCACTATGGCAAATTGGTAAACCTGCATAAATTCAACATCAATATGACACTAGGTGTGCTAATAGGGGGGGTTGCGATACAACCATACCAGTAAGACAAACATTTAAGTTCCTTTCACTGCTGATGAGGGGAGAACGGGCTGTGGTTAATTGGGTAAATAAACTAAAAATATATGGAAATAAATGAAGTTTTAAAAGAAACAACTCAAAATATTCAAAAAATAAAACTTTCCATTGAAGAACCGAAACTCACTAAGGAGGACCCATCCCAGTGCTCACTCAGACAGTGAAGGATTGTGTTAGATTCAAAAGAAGAGAACAACGTTGAAAAATAAAACAGCAAGTTTGAGAATTGGCGTGTTTTAGAAATGTGCAGAGGTCCACTAAAAAGTTGAGAAAAAAGGTAAAAAAATATGAGAGTAAATCGCAGAAATATAAAAACAGATTGTAAGGTTTTGCTTATAGAGCCACATTTCTGTTTTTTACTCACTCAAGGGGTTCATGAGCAAATTTTGGAAAGATTAGGTTTGGCACAACATTATACATGAATTTCAATAAATTGACAATTTTAAAAATGAATAGCTAATACAGATGGCCGTTAGAGGGCAATTGTGTGTGTCTGGCTTACTCGCAGCCTTAGGAGGCTGCTCACGCCTATAGGCCCATCCACTTTGTGAGTGAGTGTGAGTGTGTATTGGTGTGTGGCTGGCAGGATGAGTGAGAATCAGGATACTGTGAGTGAGTCAGACACACTCTCTGCCCCCCAGCCATATACATACACACACACACACACCATCTCCCACATGCGCAAGCTCACCCTCCCACACACACACACTCACATCCCCAAACACACACACACCCAGCTCCCCCCCCAGACACACACACACAGCCACCCACACACACACCCCCCGCCACCCCCCCCGCCGCACACCCCCCACACACCCCCACCACACACCCCCACCATACACACACTCACACCCCCACCACACACAGTCACACCCCCACCACACACACACTCACCCCCCCACCACACACACACTCACACCCCCACCACGCACACACTCACACCCCCACCACGCACACACTCACACCCCCACCACGCACACACTCACCCCCACCACACACACATTCACACCCCCACCACACACACTCTCCCGCCACCCCCACACACTCTCCCTCTTCCCCTCCACACACTCGTTCTCCCCCTACGCACACACTCATTCTCTCTCCTGCCCACACACTCACTATCTCTCTCCCCCCCACACACTCGTTCATTCTCTCTCTCTCCCCCCACACACACACTCGTTATTCACTCTCCCCCCCCACACACACGTTGTCTCTCGTCCCCCTCCCACACAAATTGTTTCTCGTCCCCCTCCCACACACAGACACATTCTCGCTCCTCCCCCACACACTCATTTTCTCCCCCTTCCGACACCCACCCCCATGAACATACCATACGCACACTCTCTCTCCCCCCCATACACACACTCTCCCCCCACGCACGCACACAGACGCTCCCCTACACACACACACTCTCCCTGACACACACATACAGAGACACACTCTATCCCCTACACACAGACACTCTCTCTCGTCTTAACACACACACTCGCCTCTATACACACACACTCTCGCTCTCTCTACACACCTCCTGCCAGCCAGTTTCCCTCTCTCCCCATTTGCCCCTGGCAACAATTTTTTCTCTCCCCCCGCTCTCATTTCCCAGCAGCCAGTTTCTCTCGCTCCCTTCTGTCCCATTGATTGCCGTTAAGGTGTATTTTGAAACTTTTTAAACTGAACAATGTTTGAAACTGTCTGAAAGTATAGAGAGTCAGTCCGGGGTCTCGCTGCCAGTGGAGACAATTAGGACAAATGATGCCTGTATCTTCCATTAAACCATTGAAAATCCATTCTTGAGATGCAATGAAGCCAAGTTAAGTTGTTGGTGTCTGGTATTGTCCTCCAACACCAATAAATCTGAAGGCTGTTTGCCTGAAGCAAACCATGGGTGGTTGATGTGTGGGTGTCACTTTTGAGGCTTTATACTTCACATCACTCTTTCCTGTACATTTTTGTAGGTAGAAATAACTTGCATTTACATATAATCTTTCACATCCTCAAGAATATCTCAAAGTGCTATATAGTCACTTATGTTTGGTGGGCAAACACAGCAATCTATTTGGGACACATGAACAGCAAGTGAATGAATTATGAAATAATTTGGTTTTGGTTGAATTAAGCTGTTCAGAAACTTTGAGGTGCAATAGATGTGGGGCTGAATTTTCCCACGCAAACAGGAGACAGGCGCCGGGTTTGATTTTGATCCGATAGGCATCTCCATGGAGAAACTGATTGAAGTTCAGATTTTCATGTGGGTAAGCCCTTAATTGGCAAGGAGATGGGTTCCACATGCACAGCTACCATGGAATCCCGACAGTGCACACAGAGGGTATTCGGCCTATCAAGTCTGCACCGACCCTCCAAAGGAACACCCTATCTAGGCCCACTGCCCCACCCTATCCCTGTAACCCCATAGCCCCACATAATCTGAACATTAGGTGCTTTGGTTTCCTCCCACAGTCCAGGATGTGCAGGTTAGGTGGGGTTATAGGGGTAGGGCGGGGAGTGGGCCTAGATAGGGTGTACGTTCAGAGGGTCAGTGCAGACTCATTGCGCTGAATGGCCTCCTGTACTGTAGGGATTCTATTATCTTTAGACTGTGGGAGGGAACCGAAGCACCTGGAGGAAACCTACGCAGACACCTTTTAAATTAATTAATTATTTTTAAAAATATTTTTATTCCAGGCATTTAACAAATATACACAGAATATCAGAACACCATATCAACCCAATAAACAACTACAACCCTCCAACACCAACCCCCTGCCATGTTCTACCATGCCCATTTTAACCCCCTTCCCCTTGCTGACCCCTCAATTCTCCTTAAAGAAATCGATGAATGGTTTCCACCTCCGGGCGAATCCCTCTACAGACCCACACAGTGCGAACATAACCTCCAAACTCAGGAATTCTGCCAGCTCACCCACCCACACTCCTGCTATCGGTGGCTCCAAGTCCCTCCAACCCAACAAAATCTCCCCGGACTCCCGAGTCATCCAATGCACTAAATATCGCCACCTCCGGATTCGGAACCACCCTGACACCCAGTACCTTGGACATCGAGTCCGAGACCCCTGCCAGAACCCCCTCAATCGTGGGCACACCCAGAACATGTGGCCGTGATTCGCTGGCACCCCACGTACCACACCTATCCTTCACCCCGGCCAAGAACCTGCTCATCCTCACCACCGTCATGTGGCATCACTTTAAATTGGAGGAGGCTTAACGTCAGATACAATAATTTGCCTTCCGCAAGGCCTCCGCCCACGTCCTGGTCCCCACCTCCCTCCTAGCTCCTCCTCCCATTTGTGCTTAATCTCCTCCAACAGAGCTCCCTCCTTCTCCATCAATTCCTTACAGACATCCGACACCTTCCCCTCTATTTAGTCTTCCAATAACAGCTCGTCGTGCAACGCCAGAGGCGGCAGCCCTGGGAAGGACGGCAGCTCACTCCCCACGAAATCCCGAACCTGCAGGTGCCTAAAACCATTCCCTTTGGGCAACTCATACATTTCCTCCAACTCCTCCAGCCCCACAAATTTGCCTCCCCGGTAAGCAAGTCCCTGAAGTAATCTATCCCCACCTGCCGCCACCCCCAGAACCTCACGTCCAGCCCCACCAGCACAAACCTATGGTTGTCGCAGATCTGTGGCCAGAACGATATACCCTCCAACCCAAAATTCTGCCCACACTGCCCCCACAACTTTGAAGCCGACACCCCCACTGGGCTCACGGAGTACCTGGCTGGCGAGAACGGCAAAGGTGCCAACAACAAAGCCCTCAAACTCGTTCCCCTATGCGCACCGCCTCTACCCGACCCCAAACCGACCTCTCCTCCACAGCCCACTTTCTCACCATCGCAATATTGGCCGCCCAATGATAATTTATTAAATTCGGCAGCGCCAGCCACCCACCTCGTCCCCATTTCAGAAAAGTCCGCCGCACCCGCAGTGCCTTTCCTGTCCACACAAACCCCGAGATCAGCCCATTGACTTTCCTACTTAGTGACAAAGATAGGGGGGTTCTGAAACACGAACAGAAACTGAGGCAGCACCTTCATTTTCACTGTCTGCACCCTCCAGCCAGCGACAATGGCAGAACATCCCACCTCTTAAAGCCCGCCTTCATCCACCAATCGGGCCAAGTTCAGTCTATGCAGTTGGGCCCAGCTCCATGCCACCTGGATACCGACGTACCTAATGCTCGTCCCCACCACCCTAAACAGCAACTCGCCTAATCTCCTTTCCTGCCATCTGCCATTAATTGGGAACACCTCACTCTTTCTCGGGTTCAATTTATACCTCAAAAACAGACCAAATTCCTCCAAGATCCCCAATATCCCCCCAATGCTGTCCATCGGTTCCAAAATATCTAACAAGTCAGCCGCATACAGCGAAATCCGATGCTCGGCACCCCTCGCCCAATCCCTCAAAGCCCTAAGCGCCATTGCCAATGGCTCTATCACCAAAGCAAAAAGCATTGGGAGAGTGGGCACCCCTGCCTCGTCCCACAATGTAACCCAAAGTACCCCGAACTCACTCCGTTCGTCTGCAGTCTCCACCGCCGCCTTTCATAGATTCATAGAATTTACAGTGCAGAAGGAGGCCATTCAGCCCATCGAGCCTGCACCGGCTCTTGGAAAGAGCACCCCACCCAAGGTCAACACCACCACCCTATCCCCATAACCCAGTAACCCCACCCAACACCAAGGGCAATTTTGGACACTAAGGGCAATTTATCATGGCCAATCCACCTAACCCGCACATCTTTGGACTGTGGGAGAAAACCGGAGCACCCGGAGGAAACCCACGCACACATGGGGAGGATGTGCAGACTCCGCACAGACAGTGCCCCAAGCCAGAATCGAACCTGGGACCCTGGAGCTGTGAAGCAATTGTGCTATCCACAAGGCTACCGTGCTGCCTTGTACAGCAGCTGGACCCAATCCACAAACCTCTGCCCGAATCCAAACCACCACAGCACCTCAAAAGAAATATGCCCACTCCACCCGATCAAAGGCCTACTCCGCATCGATCGACACCTACCTCTACTTCCTGCCCCTCAGAGGTTATCATAATCACATTAAGTCACCCCCGCACATTCGCAGACAACTGCCTTCCCTTCACAAAACCCGTCTGATCCTCCCCTATCACCTCCTGCACACAGTCCGACTCATACAGCCTCCTATAAAAGGCCTCAAATGCCCCATTCACCCCCTGCAGATCCATTACCACCTTACCCCCCTCGTCCCTCACTCTACCAGTCTCCCTCGCCACTGCTTGATTCCTCAACTGATCGGTTAGCATCCTACTCTCCTTCTCCCTGTACTCATACGCTGCCCCTCTGGCCCTCCGCAACTGCCCCACCACCTTCCCCGGAGACACTAACACAAACTCCATCTGGAGCCTCTGCATCTCCTTCAACAACCCCTCCTCTGGCCCCACTGAGAACCTCCTGTCCACCCTCAAAATCTTATCTACCAGCCTTGCCCTCTCCTCCCGCTCCACCCTCTCCCTGTGCACCTGAATCAAAATAAACTCCCCTCTAACTACAGCCTCGAGTGCCTCCCACAGCGTGGTGGTTGCGACCTCTCCCATGTTATTCAACTCCACATAGCCACAAATGGCAGACCTCACCAACTCGCACACCCCCTCATCTGCCAACAGTCCCTCATCTAACCTCCACTGCGGCCGTTGCGCCTCTCCTGAACCACCGGCAAACCCACCCAATGTGGTCAGAAACCACAATCGCTGAATACTCCGAGTCAGCCACCTACTCCGAGTCGGCCACCTACTCCGGGTCGGCCACCTACTCCGAGTCAGCCACCCACGCCGAGTCAGCCACCCACGCCGAGTCAGCCACCCACGCCGAGTCAGCCACCCACGCCGAGTCAGCCACCCACGCCGAGTCAGCCACCCACGCCGAGTCAGCCACCCACGCCGAGTCAGCCACCCACGCCGAGTCAGCCACCCACGCCGAGTCAGCCACCCACGCCGAGTCAGCCACCCACGCCGAGTCAGCCACCCACGCCGAGTCAGCCACCCACGCCGAGTCAGCCACCCACGCCGAGTCAGCCACCCACGCCGAGTCAGCCACCCACGCCGAGTCAGCCACCCACGCCGAGTCAGCCACCCACGCCGAGTCAGCCACCCACGCCGAGTCAGCCACCCACGCCGAGTCAGCCACCCACACCGAGTCAGCCACCCACGCCGAGTCAGCCACCCACGCCGAGTCAGCCACCCACGCCGAGTCAGCCACCCACGCCGAGTCAGCCACCCACGCCGAGTCAGCCACCCACGCCGAGTCAGCCACCCACGCCGAGTCAGCCACCCACGCCGAGTCAGCCACCCACGCCGAGTCAGCCACCCACGCCGAGTCAGCCACCCACGCCGAGTCAGCCACCCACGCCGAGTCAGCCACCTACTCCAGCAGCGCCTCAGCCTTGTCTGATCCTCCAACTTCAGCTGTGTCTCCTGTAAAAACACCAGGTCTGTCTTCAGACTCCTCAAATACATGAATACACGCGACCGTTTAAGCGGTCCAATAAGCTCTCGCAAGTCCACTTGACCAGCCTGGTTGGGGGGGGGGGGCTCCCCGCCCCCTCCCCTGCCAATTAGCCACCCCCCTTTTTGAGCCAGCCCCTGGCCCACGTCATGCACCCCTCCAAGCTCACCCTTCGATGTCCACCGCCCTCTCTCCCTTCCCAACTGCACCATACCAACCACACCCATGTCAGCAACCCCCCCCGCGCCATCCTTAAAGAACCAACCCCAATGCCTCCCTTCCTCCTGCGAACGCTCCATTTCACTCCCGTTAACTACCCGCCCAGCTATCATGGTGGCCCCCGCCCAAGGCCTCTGACTTGCCCTCACCCCCCAACCTCCCTCCAATCATCCGAATTGCCCTCACCCCCAACCTCCCTCCAATCATCCGAATCGCCAACAAATAATGAGAAACAAACAACTTCCCATCGCCACTTCCCCGTCGAAACCCACCCCATACACTTTACAATGAACACAATGCTCCTCTCTAAAGTTCAATGTCCTCACACGCCTCCCAGTCCACGGTCCCTCATAAAGTCCATCTACTCCTCTGGCGAATCATAATAAAATCCTGTTTCTGATGTGGCACCCACAAACGGGTAGGGAACAAACTTCACCCCCTTCTTAAAGAGGGATGCCTTTATCCAGCCCTCCTCTTCGCCAACTCCGCATCCAGGTCCAGGTAGACCCACAGCTCACTCCCTTCTCAGGTGCACCTTCTGTCTGCCTCGCCCACTTCAAGATCTTTTCTTTGTCCAAGAATTGATGCAGCCACCCCACCATCGCCCTCGGTGGCTCCCCCATCTGCGGCCTCCTCATCAGCGCCCTGTTCGCCCTATCCATCCAGAAAGGCCAGTCGAAGGCCCCCTCCCCTATCAACTTCTCAGCATATTCGCTCCATACTTGGCGACATCCACTCCGTCAATGCCCTCAGGCATCCCGATGATCCTCAGCTTCTGATTCCTGGAGCGGTTCTTCAGGTCCTCTAATTTCTCCCTCGGCCTCTTCTGGTTGTCCAGAACCATCCCCAACTCCATCTCCAATGAAGCCATCTGCTCCTCATGCTCTCCCACCAACACCTCCACCTTCTGAACCACCAGGCCGTGAGCCTCCAGCCTCTGCTCCACTCTCTCAATCACAGCTCTCAGCGGCTCCACCACCTAGGCCAAATCCTCCAAAGCCTCTTTCCTCTGCTGCTGGAATTTTCCATTCAAAAACTCCACCAGTTGCTCCGTCGACCATTGGGCAGGCACCACTGTCCCCTTGCCCTCTGCCATCTTCATTTGCAGGACACCACGAAAATATGCTGCTCCAGCAGCTCTCTCTTTCTCTCTCTCTTCTTGTCCTCTGATCCATACACTGACCTCACCATAGGAGTATTCCCTTCCCTGGGCACTCACACACCTCAAAGAAAACACCATACAGGTGGGGAAGGACCAACAAAATCCACCTTCAGCAGGAGCCACCAAATGTGCGACCACTAACTCCATGGTTGCCATTGGAAGTCAAACCTATAGAGACACTGGGAGAATGTGCAAACTCCACATAGACAGTCACCAATTAAGGGTGGTGGGCAGACTCCTAGCTGGAGGGCCAATCTGAAGCCTTCCAGCTGCAGAGAAGTACAAGGTTACTGGGAGGGCACTTCAACAAGCTGCCCCCTCAACAACTTTAAGAAAAAAATAATTTTAAAAATACAAAAAAAGCCAGGTTACCGTTGTGTGCGTGTGGGGTTGCAGGGGGGACAACTCTTTTTTTTTTAATGAACATTTTTTGAGGTATTTTTGGTATTATAACAACAACAAAATAAACAATGTACATGAAACTATAAACATAGTGCAAAAGCCGTCTCCCTTCCTTACAGGTCCCACCTTTATTAACCCCCTACTCTAAGCTAAAAGGGGGGGGCACCTCTACAGGGTATTCTTTGGCTATCCCCCCAACCCAGGCAGGCAGGGAGAATCTTTGGGCCTACATGGAGCATTGGCATCCCAATCTGCCAAATATCCCAGTAAATTTCCTAAATTTAAAGGTAAATTTCCTAAAGATGGCAGAGCGCCCAAGTGTTAAACTTGGTGACAGCATACCCAATATGATAACTCTGTTCGTTTGGTAAATGTGTATGTTATCATGTGTGTGCATGTACATGCATCTGTATGTTTAAGCAAAATATATATGTGTGTATGTCAAGGGTGAGGGATCTATTAGATCTTCAGGTTTCCAATGGCTCAGTTGGTAAACATGATACTTATTATGGAGCTGGGCCATAAAGATTAGAAAGGTTCCAGGTTTAACTGGAATTTAAGCTGAGTTAGTTCATCTTAATTAGGATTGCGGTTGACAATTTACACAGCCACTCCTCGTTGCTTTCCATTGATTTTTGTTACAAAGCATTTGGACATCAGATAAGGACAGAATTGTACACATTTACTACCCCCCCCCCCCCCCCCCACACACACACACACACTGTTAAATAGAATGACTACTTTGGGTCAAGTATTGGAAGATGTAGGCACATGTGTAATCATTTCCAGCAACAACCAGTGCCTTCGGAGAGAAGAGGTGAAAATTGGAGCAGGAAAATAGGAAGAAAAGTCTTTCTGACCAAGGTACCAATTTTAGTGCCTGCATCACTTATCCAAACCTAAAATTGCTTATTGTTCCGAGGATCCAATACAACATTTTCTGACAAATACCACTTCGTAATCAACCATGACCTATCCACAAAAAAGTGTGACTGTTATTCTTGTGCTATAAAAATGGTCACAACAGAAGAATGTTACAATTTAGAGGTCGAATCTCACCCTTTCAATAATCTAACATTTTTGATCATTATACCATTACCATACCAAACAACATGAACCAAAAGAAGGTGTTTTGACCACACTCACCATCACGGATTCATTCATATCCCTCATCTGAAAAACGTCCATGCAAACCTCGGTTCGGTTCTGTGGTAGATTTGGCACAGCCTCATTACTGCCGGAAAGGTTGGTTTGTGGAATATCAAAGTAAGTACTATCTGGTTCTCTGAAAAACAACCAAATGCCATAGTTCACCAAGTGCGTTTCGATGAAACTTACCCCGAGCTCAGACTTGCCAACCTCATTCATTGGGTGGGATTCTCTGTCCCTCCCCCACACAACATTTTTTCCATTGTTGCAACAAGACTGGCCATTGGCCTCGATGGGAGCTTCCGTTCCCGTTGAAGTCAATAGCATTTGCGTTATTTACTGGCCATGCTGCAGGGGAACTCACCGCGGAAGTCACCATTGGTGGAGCTGGAAGACCCTGCCAGCCGGAAGGGCCAGAAAATTCAGCCCGGAGGATGCAACAGGAGAACCATTTAATTAAGATGGAGATACTTAAAATAAAATCTTTCTAATGCATTTTTACTCATCAAACAGAGGGACATATTTGCTGGGAAATGCAACCCCTTCAATTTCAAGCACCCTACGTAAGGATTGTTTGTAGGGTTGGTCATAGTTTGTAGGTCTGAAGAAGTGTTCATAGTTAGTGAGAACTATTTACAAATATAAATTAAATGGTACAAACTAGGAGCTGTCTCCGTACTGGCTGGTATACATGGCTCTGGCCACCAATAGAGTGACCCTGGGTGCAGGTCATGTGCCTCTTACATCACTGTGTACTCAGTCCCACATTAACCCTCTTTGTGCCAGACCCTCACACTCCATCTCCCCAAGACCTTATCCAATACACTTCAAGTGATGATAGTTTACCTTGTGTCCTATATTATAATGATACACTTACATTGTATTTGCTACATTATCGCCACCCTATCATCCCCTTTAACTCCTTGAATTCAAAGCTTCAGGTGGTCTGGAGGCATTATGACCCTTTCATATACCTTTCACACTACTGTCAGAGGTTAGGTCGTCTCTGTGGCTGCTGGTTCTTCCTGCAGGTTTTGAGATTGGACCGACATCTGGGCATGTTTTCATCCTTTTCTTCCATTGTTTTGTAGTGAAACACTCTTGGTTAATCCAGCTGTTGCGCTGGGTGGTGGTGTTATTCTAACTCGTTTCTTGTGGGGCAGGTGAACATCACACTCACCTCCTCGTAATTTTATTTTGCTTCTTCAATCGTGTAGGTCATCACGACTTTCGGACGTTTGCGTTTCAAAAGTGGAACCCTCGTTCTCAGTTTCAGAATTTTACTCAAATTTCTGAGTACTTTCTTCTTGCTTTTCAATCATATGACTCTTTTCATTCAGCAACTTGTGATGAATGGTCACTGTGTTACTGTACCCTTATCATCACGTAAGGTGATGTCCCCTTTAAGATCGGGCTTGGAACCCTGGGGGACTCTGCCTCCAGCTCCCACCTGGGAGTCGCATACAAGGGGCCGCCTTGTGGGCAGCACCCAGTAAGCACCCGTCCCGGCACCAGGCTAGTTCTTAGTTTATTAAAGCCTTCTTTACCGTTTTACTCTCTAGTGTCGTTATTGAGGGTACAACACAACTATTCTGGTAAATTGAGTTGCCTTTGTTTTAATGTTATCTGCGGAACTCTTAGACAAGTTTGACAACTTCACCTGGGCATTCAGTTCTGCCCGGAATCTTTCTTCCATGATCACGGATTTACTCTTCAATATTGCGCATCTCAACCATCATGTTGTTCAGACTGGACCAAAGTTCAATAAGTTAATTACTTGTGGTTGTTAATTCTGCTTTCAAACAACTGTTCTTGTGCATCAGCAATTTCCCCCCCGTTGCCTGGCTGTAATTCTGGTTCACTTTTTCCAACTCCTACTTCAATTTACCAGCAATGAAATTCAAAGTTACTAATTCCTCCTTGTGCTTTTGTGATGCCTCATGAATTTGTTTGTTCAGGTCTCAAACAGTTTGGTTCGTTGAAGGCAGTTCATCATGCACTTTCAAAGGTACATGCTCAGTTTGAATTTTATGGTTCAAATCTTCCAAATCAGCTTTGATATAAACTTTGATATAAACATTTTCCAAACTTACTTAATTTTCCTTTGTAGGGTTTGTATATTTTGGACTTCATCAAATAACGTTTCTTCATTCACAATCAGCTGATTGCATCACATGATCATCTGCTGTAGTAGTTTGGGTAATGTGTCAGGGTTTCCAAAAATATATATTTTGGGGGCTTTGGAAAGTTCTTTGCCTCTCTGACGCTCCCAACCCTCGTGTGGTTTGTGAGAGTAATGCATTTTTCTCTTTTGCAGATTTACTGGGATCAAACTTTTTAAGCTCTGTGCACTCCACAACTTGATGGTTAAAGAATTTGTCAACGGTTTTTAATATTTCATCAAATCTGGTTGGGGGCTGATCAGTACACGGTATTAGTTCATGAAACCAATATTTAAAAATATATTAATCTGGACTTTTTCTGACTTTCTACTTCGACCTGATGGACTCTGGTAGCTTAGAAGTTATCTTCCCCAGGAGACCCAATTTTTCATTAGGTTTGGGCTTTGACTGTCCAAATTTTGCTGGGAGAATTGAATTCTGATTCATGGTTTAAAATTTAAAACTGCTTTTCAGAGTTTTCTGAATTTCAAGATGGTGTCACAGTTCACCCGAGACAAATGATTTCCTATGCTAGTGGGTTTTGGTAGGTTCCATTACAATGATGATCACGCTCAACTTGGGGAAAAAAAATCAACAGTGGCTGTTTGCAACAGTCTCTTGCTCAGCGTTTTATTTAAAAGTCACAAAGTTGTCAAATCCTGGTTTTTGGTTGCTCTCAGCTGAGGTTAGATGTTACAATTCACCTAAACTATTTAACTAATTATTTTTTTCTGTTTGGGAGCAAGTTCAGACATCACATTCAGGTGCAGACTCGGGAATCAGGTTTTAGCAGCGGATTGGTTTCAAACTGCACTTCTGACTCGGAATTATTTAAAGATTCCTCAGGATTTTCTGTAGCCTGGAGCTTGAAAAGGTTTAGCTCACCCCCTGCTAAGTCTCTGGGATTAGAAGCTAAACTTTCAAAGGAGGTTCGATGAGTTTTCTGCAAAGTCGGGATTTTTAAATTTCTGCCTCCAGCTTCCAAGGTTTTCTTTGGAGCTTTCCCTGGTTAATTTTCCTCTGGCTTTTTTATGACTATTTTCTTACTTTTCCAGCACTTTTGTTTTTCTGTGCATGTTCTGATAGATTTTGGGTTTCCACAAGCTACTACCATGTTGTAGGGTGGTGGTTATAGTTCCATAGGTCTGAAGAAGTTTTCATAATCAATTATTAACCGTAAGTCTTCATTGCCTCTTGGAATTATTTACAAATATTTAAAGGATAGAAGTTAGGATACTTGCACAGTTGTTCAAAACTGGACTTTGGGTGCATGTAATGTGCCTTCTTACATCACTGTGTGGATGGTACTGCACTCAGTCCCACATTAACCCTATATGTGTCTGACCCTTATAATATAAAGATCAAGCACTTCTAGGTCAAGGATAGGATGAATCATGCTGGTCTTTGCATAGGACAGCTCTCCTGATAAAAGTAGTGAATAGCAGAACAATTCAACAAAGCTCACAAGCAATGAAATGGTCTGGGAACTCCAGCTGATTTTTGAATTTTATTAGATCAATTCTACTCAGGAATCAAATTATCACCTTTCAGATCTTTATAGTTCAGAAATTCCTGAGGCTGGATTGGCAGCCCAATGCCAAAATCGCAGCCTGCACCAGGGCGGAGAATCCAGTTTGATGCTGTAATCGGGCTCGGCGATTTTCTGGGCACCGATAATCGGCGTCACCATACGCCGCGCTGCCGGGGACCATTGCCAGAGGCCCACTCAGCAATCCTGCGCTCCCGACTGGCCGAGTTCCCGACGGCTCGGGCGTGCGGCCAATTGGGGGGGGGTTCTCTTTCTTCGGTCTGGCTTTGCGGTCCGAGTCTACCATGGAGCACAGCGCGGCCGCTGGAGGTCGGCGCCGTGTGCATGCGCGGCCTCTGACCCGGAAGTGCGGGGGCCCATATCTGCAGCAAAAGCTGAGAGATTCACTCCGGGTCCCTGCTAGCCCCCTGCAGGGCTAGGAATTTGTTTAACTTTTTTCCAGGAATTTCATGAGTAAAACTCCACCGTTTTTATGCTGGCTTGGGGACATGGGCTGAATTCTCCAAAATCGAGACTATGATTTTTTATTTTTAAATTCCAATTCACGGGCAATTGAGCATGGCCAATTCACCTACCCTGCACATCTTTGGGTTGTGGGGGTGAGACCCACGCAGACACGGGGAGAATGTGCAAACTCCTCACGGACAGTGACCCAGGGCCGGGGTCGAATCCGGATCCACAGCCGTGAGGCAGCAATGCTAACCACTGTGCCGCCCCTATCGAAATTGATAACATCCATCCTTAAATTTCAAACGGGGAATGACAATGAAGCATGGAGTCTCATTATAATATTTAAATAGCCAACCCACTTCCTTGGGAGTGCCGTTCCCCCAGGCTGCTCCATTAAAACAGGAAGCTGATGAGTTGGGTTCGGGATTCTGACGTGATCTAAACTGGCTTGATTTTTTGGAGATAGGCAACCCCCCTGCGCACCCCCCCTCCCTCCCTCCATCCCACGCGCGCGTGCGCCCCCAGCCCCCCCCACCCCCAAAGTAGTCTATTGGGGGGGGGGGGGGGGTGAAGAAGAAAAAAACTGCAGACTTACAAACTGCTCCAGAGATGCTCAAATGTAGGGCCTTCATCTGCTGGTGACGATTGGGCCATCTTGGCTCTGGTGTGGTCCAGTGATGGGTAAAATATTCTATGACCAAAGCAAACAAACAATTATAAACACATGTTACATCATGGAGTGATCGAAATATTTTGGAAGGCACATCAGCTTCAAGTTTCTCATCCTGGTCCCCTCCTTGACCCTGTCCAACCTTGTCGAAGATATTTTCTCCAGCTATCTGCTAAGAGTCCTTTATGGCAATGTGGAAGAGATGCCTGACCAAATTGGAAATGATACATCATGGAGATGAAAATTAATTACAAGAGGTTAGATATATATTTTTAGACAGTAAGGTGTTACGAAAGATCTTTAGTATCAATCCAAAATAAAAATATTGGCATTTCAACCTAAGTGAAAGATGCCCTTTTTGAATAGAAGAATTGACTATTAGCCCTGTTTACAGTGGAAATATTTAAAACAAATTTGTATAAAATGAAGACAACACTTTCCAAACCCACCAATGACTCTGATGGACAATTTGTAAAACAATATAATGCTTAACCTTAATTGATATAACAAATCCTGTCTGAACATTGCAGGCGTTGGTGGGAGACTAATCTTCTATTACAGAGGTGCAATAAAAGTTTCCTTTGTTTTGTTTACTTGTTTCAGGACTGATCTTAGTAAAGATTGTTTTGTTTCCCCCATACTGCAGTTTGTGTTACAATTAATATTGCTATTGCTTGTTTGCTTCAATATTGACTTCTTTCACTTGCTAAAATCGTTCAAATGACAAAATAATCTTGATTCTTGAATCCGTAAATGCAAATACACGACATGAAATTAAGCCTCAAGATCAAGGATGAGAGAAGATCAGCTGATCTCAGCTGCATTGACATTGCAATTAGCATTAGAGTCCTGATACTTGTTGATTAGTTGGAAAAACTGGTTGGATTTTCTGTTCCTAATTGCTATCCAAAGTGTTAATACTTTCATGTCAAGGACCTCCGGTGGTGGTCATGAGCTGATTGGCCGGGCACAAGGTGGTTCCTGCTTGGAGGTTTCGGTTTTGGCCCTCTCTGCCCGATATATGGGCACTTTGGCTTGTAAAAGGTGCAGCGTAAGTGGAGGGAATTGGTTTCTCCTCCCAAGTGGAACGTCGGCAGGCGACAACACCCAGCAAACGTCGAGTAAAGCCTGGGCTCAGGAAGTGGAGGATCCATGTGGCGCAGGCAGAGTTGGGTGCTTAACCATCACCTACCACACTGCCTGTGGAGCAGTTGATAGATTTTATCAAGGGGGAGTTTCAGCATTGTTGGAAAGAGATGCATGAGGACCGGTCTGGGGTGATTGAGGGAGCAGTAGCCCCTCTTCGTGTGACTTTGGAGAAGGTGGAGAAGCTCCTGGAGTCGCAAGGTGCGATAATCACTGAAGTTGAAAGGGTGGTGTCAGACCACAGTGATCAGATTGTATTGTTGGAGGCGGCATTTCTGGGAGAGGCTTGCAATGTGCAGAGAGCGAAAGTGGACGACCAGGAGAATCAGTCCAGGTGGCAGAATCTACGAATTGTAGGGCAGCCAGAAGGGGTGGGGGGGAAAGAGTGCCACGGACTACGTATCGAGGAAGTTTGCGAAGATGGTCAAGGTAGGGATCTTCGATAAGGCCCTGGAGGCAGATCGTGCCCACCAGTCGTAACGACAGAGGCCGAGAGCTGGGGAGCCGTCACGGGCAGTGATCATCGGATGCACAAGTTTCAGGAGAAGGAGAGGATTTTGAGGTGGGAAAAGTTGATGAAAGACTAGCTGGGAGGGGAATCCGATCCAAATTTACCAGGACATTGGGGCCGACCAGGGCAAACAGTGGGTGGGTTTTAACAAGGCCAAGGCGGCTCTCTTTCGGAGCATGATCTGGTTTGCGGTGTTGTACCTGGCCAAAATCTGGGTGACTTTCAAAAGCAAAGAACAGTATTTTACTTCGCCGGAGGAGGCAAATGGCTTTGTCAAGAAGCATGGGTTTGGGAAGGGTTAATGGTGGGAATTTTTCTATATGTATAAGCAAGTTTTGTGTTATGTTGTTATTTTGTGCACATTTTCGACTTGCTTTTGCTTTGGTTGATGAGGGGATTGTACCGCGTTTTGGTTTTTTTTTTTTTTTTTACATAGAATTTACAGTGCAGAAGGAGGCCATTCGGCCCATCGAGTCTGCACCGGCTCTTGGAAAGAGCGCCCTACCCAAGGTCAACACCTCCACCCTATCCCCATAACCCAGTAACCTCACCCAACCCCACCCAACACTAAGGGCAATTTTGGACACTAAGGGCAATTTATCATGGCCAATCCACCTAACCTGCACATCTTTGGACTGTGGGAGGAAACCGGAGCACCCGGAGAAAACCCACGCACACACGGGGAGGATGTGCAGACTCCGCACAGACAGTGTCCCAAGCTGGAATCGAACCTGGGACCCTGGAGCTGTGAAGCAATTGTGCTATCCACAATGCTACCGTGCTGCCCCGTTGCTTTTTCCTGATAGAGCGATTACGGGTGGGGAAGGGCCTGTGTAGGACTTTCTGAACGATGGCGGTGAGGGAAGAAGCAGAGTGGGGGGAAGGAGGGGAACGTGCTGGGGATCCGCTGGGGATTTTTCATTGGGTGCAGGAGAGGATGGAGGGGCGGCCATTTGAGTGGGCACGGACCAGAGGGGTGCTTCGTGGCAGGGAGTGATTTGAGTTAGGCGGAGATGGTGGACCTTTATAGGGGGGGGGGGGTTCAGTAACCCCCAGTGAGGATAATGACGTGGAACCTGCAGGGGCTGAACAGTCTTGTTCTTGGGTGTTTGTGCATTTAAAGGTTGAGGGCAGATGTGGTCTTCCTTCAGGAGACAGACCTGTGGGTGAAGGACCAAATACAGCTAAGAAAGGGATGGGTGGGGCAGGCGTTCCATTCAGGGTTTGGGTGGGGGGGGGGGCGTTGCAATCCTGTTCAGTAAAAGGGTCGTATTTGTGGTGGCCATGGTGGTGCAGGACCTGGGAAGGAGGTTCGTGATGGTGAGCGGGGTCGTCAGTTGTTTTAGTCAATGTGTATGCGCCAAATTGAGTCAACGCAGACTTTGTTAAGATGTTAGTTTTCATCCCGAACTTGGAATTGCATCCGCTGATAATGGGGGGTGATTTTAATTGCGTGTTAGACCCCAGGGCAAATACGTTGAGCCCCAAGTCAGTGTCCACGTCAGTTATGGCGAAGGAGCTGGCGGTATTTATCGTTCAGTGTGATTGGGGGGGTGGGTGGGTGGGGGTCCGTGGAGGTTTAGGCATCCAGGAGAAAGGGAGTCTTTCCTCTTAGCCCATATACACATATTCATTTTGTTCTTTTGGGGAAGTCTGACTCTCGGGTTTTGTGGGGGCAGAATACGCAGCGATAATGATTTCAGACCAAGTGTCACAATGTGGACATGAAATTCAAATCGGGTCAGGCTCAGAAACCCACATAGAGATTTAATTCAGCGCTCCTGGCGGATAAGAAGTTCTGTGACAAGGTGGCCTCAGTGATAAAGGACTGAGAGAAGCTTAACCAGAACTGGGAGGTCGTGCCTTCCACATTTTGGGAGGCACTGAAGGCGGTGGTCCGGGGGGAGGTTATATCTTGCAAGGCCCATAGCTACAAAGTTAGAGGGTGGAGAGACAGAGGTTGGTGGATGCCATTGTAGAAGTGGATTCATGATTCTCGGTGGCCCCAATTAGGGGGCTGTTGGCAGAACAGAAGAAACGACAGGGGTAGTTTGACCTTGTGACGCTAGGGAAGGTGGTGGGTCAGCTTCCTCACACGAGGGGGAGGGGTTCAGTATGAATATGGGGAGAAGGCTAGTCGGCTGCTAGTCCATCAGTTGAGGCGGTAGATGGCTACAGGGGCGATTGCGCAGGTGATGGATGAGGGAGGAGTGTTGGTGACGATGCTGGAGAAAACGGAGGCATTCGAGGCCTCCTGTATAGATCTGAGTGCCAGGGGGAGGATGCGGAAATGGGGCACTTTTTTTTAAGGACGTGTTGGTATTCAGGGAGATGGAGCGAGGGAAGGGGCAAGGATTGGAGGTGCCATTGGAATTGCAGGCGATAATGGAGTGTGTTGGGTTAATACAGTCAGGGAAGGCATTGGGGCCGGAAGGCTTTCCGGCAGAATTATATGAACGTTTTGGCAGAGTTGGCGCCCCATCTCCTGTGGATGTATAATGACTTGCTGGCACGGTGGTAGTTGCGACCATGCTTGTGCAAGCATCGATCTTTTTGATCCCAAAGAACGATAAGGGCCCAACAGAGCGTGGGTCTTATAGCCCATTTCCCTGCTGAATACCAATACCAATGTGGTTGCTGACTAAGATGTTGGAAGGGGTGCGCCCCCGGTGGTCTCAGAGGATCACACAGGTTGTGTTAAGGGGCAGCAATTTTCGAGCAACATCAGGAAGCTGTTGAATATGGTAATAACTCCATCAAGAGATAAAGCGACAGAAGTTATTATATCAATGGACGCAGAAAAGGCTTTTGACTGGGTAAATGGAGGCACCTGTTTGATATCCTGGGGCAGTTTGGGTTTGGGCCGATATTAGTTGCATTGGTGCTTTTGCTGTATGCCGCACCCATGGCAAGTGTGAGGACAAATATGATGAATTCAGGATATTTTAGGGTGCATATGGGTACAAGACAGGGATGCCCACTGTCCCCGCTATTGTTTGTGTTGGTTATTGAGCCTTTGGTATTGCGCTTACAGGTGTCAAGACAGTGGCAGGGCATTGTAAGGGGAGGTAGGGAGCATAGGATGTCATTGTACACTGATCATTTGTTATATGTTTCAAACCCGCTGGAGTGTATGGGGCAAATAATGGACCTACTGGGGAAGTTTGGCACCTTTTCCGGGAACAAACTGAATGTGGCAAAAAGTGAGGTATTCCTGGTGGTAAATGCCCAGGGGAGGAGTGTGAATTTGGGTTTCTCGTCATTTAAGCTGGCCAAAATAAGGTTTCGGTATCGGAGTTTGCAGGTGGCCCATGACTGGCTCAGGATGACCTAGGGAAAGGGAAGATTGAGGATATTTATGGGTAGTTGCTGGAAACGAAGAAAGCGCCAGTGGAGGAGATAAGGCAGAAATGGGAGGAGGAATTCGGGATAGAGCGTACAATGTGGGGGGTTTGGAGTAAAATTAAGTATCGGGTAAATGTAACATCATCCTGTGCCAGATTTCAATGAGAGCTGTTTCTGTGCTTTCCCAGAGGCGGAAAATTAACTGGAAGAATTCAAACGTGGAGTTCCGAGAAAGATGGGCAAGGATTTGGGAGGTAACAACACATTCAAAGACTTTGGCGATGTAAAGGAGATTGGAAATGGGGAAAGGTTTGCAAGGATAAGGAGACTGGAGATGGTGAAAGGTTTGCAAGGATAAGGAGATTGGAGATGGGGAAAGGTTTGCAAGGACAAGGGGATTTGAGATGGGGAAAGGTTTGCAAGGATAAGGAGATTGGAGATGGGAAAAGGTTTGCAAGGATAAGGAGATTGGAGATGGGAAAAGGTTTGCAAGGACAAGGAGATTGGAGATGGGGAAAAGTTTGAAAGGATAAGGAGATTGGAGATGGGAAAAGGTTTGCAAGGACAAGGAGATTGGAGATGGGGAAAGGTTTGCAAGGATAAGGAGATTGGAGATGGGAAAAGGTTTGCAAGGACAAGGAGATTGGAGATGGGGAAAGGTTTGCAAGGATAAGGAGATTCGAGATTTGGAAAGGTTTGCAAGGACAAGGGGATTGGAGATGGGGAAAAGTTTGCAAGGATAAGGAGATTCGAGATTTGGAAAGGTTTGCAAGGATAAGGAGATTGGAGATGGGAAAAGGTTTGCAAGGACAA
The DNA here is from genome assembly GCF_047496885.1 of Scyliorhinus torazame. Classification (NCBI taxonomy): domain Eukaryota; kingdom Metazoa; phylum Chordata; class Chondrichthyes; order Carcharhiniformes; family Scyliorhinidae; genus Scyliorhinus; species Scyliorhinus torazame. Next base: position 19,274,005 of record NC_092722.1, on the reverse strand, counting down.
GGGGATTGGAGATGGGGAAAAGTTTGCAAGGAAAGGGGATTGGAGATGGGGAAAGTTTGCAAGGATAAGGAGATTGGAGATGGGGAAAGTTTGCAAGGACAAGGAGATTGGAGATGGGGAAAGGTTTGCAAGGACAAGGAGATTGGAGATGGGGAAAGGTTTGCAAGGACAAGGGGATTTGAGATGGGGAAAGGTTTGCAAGGATAAGGAGATTGGAGATGGGAAAAGGTTTGCAAGGATAAGGAGATTGGAGATGGGAAAAGGTTTGCAAGGACAAGGAGATTGGAGATGGGGAAAAGTTTGAAAGGATAAGGAGATTGGAGATGGGAAAAGGTTTGCAAGGACAAGGAGATTGGAGATGGGGAAAGGTTTGCAAGGATAAGGAGATTGGAGATGGGAAAAGGTTTGCAAGGACAAGGAGATTGGAGATGGGGAAAGGTTTGCAAGGATAAGGAGATTCGAGATTTGGAAAGGTTTGCAAGGACAAGGGGATTGGAGATGGGGAAAAGTTTGCAAGGATAAGGAGATTCGAGATTTGGAAAGGTTTGCAAGGATAAGGAGATTGGAGATGGGAAAAGGTTTGCAAGGACAAGGGGATTGGAGATGGGGAAAAGTTTGCAAGGAAAGGGGATTGGAGATGGGGAAAGTTTGCAAGGATAAGGAGATTGGAGATGGGGAAAGTTTGCAAGGACAAGGAGATTGGAGATGGGGAAAGGTTTGCAAGGACAAGGAGATTGGCGATGGGGACAGGTTTGCAAGGATAAGGAGATTGGAGATGGGAAAAGGTTTGCAAGGACAAGGAGATTGGAGATGATGGAAGATTTGCAAGGATAAGGAGATTGGAGATGGGGAAAAGTTTGCAAGGAAAAGGAGATTGGAGATGGGGAAAGGTTGTCAAAGATGGTGGGGCCAAGGTTTATTGTTTTAAGGAGAGGGGAGATGGAGAGATTTAAACGAGATAGGGACAAAACCTGAAGAGAAAGAACTGTGGGCAATATAGGGTCCTGGGGACCAGGAAGGGCAGTTGGGTTGTCAGCAAGTTAATGAGAATAGAGTAGAAGAAATAGGGGCTGGGTTTCTGGGACAAGATAAGCTTGGTGATGGTATTCAGTGAGATAGGAGAGAAACTAGAGAAAGATGCGAGTTTATGTCTAGTGGGGGAGCTTTTGGGGAGGTTTGGCCCAGTGGGCTTCTGTAAGGGAGGGACATGGCAGATGCAGCTAATCATCTGTCCAAGTTCAAGAATTTCTTGCACTTGTTGGAGTGAGAGGAGTTGGAGACAGGATTTAAGATGATTAACAGAAGAGACATGTAGCCGGAAACTATCCTTGCATTCCACGCTGGTTCTGAAATAGTGGACAGGTTTAGCGGTTGAGAGAAGGACATAATAGTACTTTATTTTTCTTCGTGGCATGTGAGCGTCGCTGGCTGGGTCAGCATTTATTGCCAATCCCTGAGCGCATTTAAGAGTCAACCACATTGCTATGGATCTGGAGTCACATGTAGGCCAGACCAGGTAAGGGTGACAAACTATAGGCCAGCATTTGGCAAGATTAAGATATCAAGATAAGACTGGAAGAAATTGTGGAATTAATGTCTGTGATAAAGATCCAGGAGTCATCACTGTTATGTTCTGTGTTGTGGCCGTAGTACAGATGCACACAGAACATCTAGTTCCTTGACTACAAGATACTTTATTAACAGAATAAATTTTATTTACAGAATAAACAGGTGGAAAGATAACTAACAAACCATGATAAACGGTAATGAGTAAATGAATTCCGTGAATTCTCCTGGAACTACTTCTAGTGCCACTATCCTCTCATATAACTTACTACCAACTGCCGAATATCTCAGGTCACATGGTAGATCTCTATCGCCACCTGCTAGTTGGAGGTCGAATCCATAACTATATACAAAACTGTGCACATGCATATCACCACAATCATTGCTGAGCAGAAAGGTATGTTTGAAGCAGTAGCTTATTTACAAGTTTGATGAAATGGCTGATGAACAGTCCAGTAATCTTTTCAGGAACAAATTTCCATCCCTATTTTCAGGCGTAGGAAAGCTGAAGACAGAATATCACATAGCCGTAAGAGCAGATGCTAGGTCTATATGTCTCTTCACTGCAAGGAAGGTCCCTCAGACACTTTAGACAAAGTCAGAAGCGAGATTGATTACATGTTAAAACAAGGAGTAATCAATGGTCACAGTTCCAAAGTCTAATGGTTCACTGAGAATCTGTATAGACTTGACTCAATTAAACAAGTCAGGAGTGCGCAAGATCCACCTGATGTTTGTTTTCCAGAGGCCCCCAACTTTTATCCCCAAGGCGCTCTTCAAAAAGGTGAATGCAGAGATCTCAGGATTTATTTGGGCGTGGAAAACCCCGCGGGTGAAAAAGATGTTGCTGGAGTGGAGGGGGAGGCTCTCCCAAATTTTATTAACTACTACTGGGCGGCATATATTGCGATGGTCAGGAAGTAGGTAGTGGGGGAGGAGTCGTAATGGGAGCAAATGGGGGCGGCCTCATGTAAGGACACGAATTTGGGGACACTGTTAATGGCATCTGTCGTTCTCGCCGGCTCGGTACTCCACAAGCCTGGTGGTGGTGGCAGGCCTGAGGGCTTGGGGACAGTGGAGGCAGCACATGGGGTTAGAGGGGGGGGTTGGTGTGGGCACCGATATGTGATAACCATCGGGCCGCTCCATGGGGGCTGGCCGGGGGTTTTCGGCGATGGCAGCGGGCGGGGATCGAATGATTTGGGGATCTATTTATTGATGAGGGTTTCCTGAGACTGGAGGAGCTAGAGGAGGAGTTTGACTTGCCGGGGAGGGATGGGGTCCGGTATCTGCAGGTGAGGGATTTTGTGCGGAGACAGGTTTCGACCTTCCCGCACCTACCGTCCCAGGGGCTACTGGATAAGATGGTGTCAAGAATGGGAGTGGGAGAAGGGAAGGCCTCAGAGATCTACAAGGAGCTGATGGAGTGGGAGGAAGCCCCAATAGGGCAGGTGAAGAGAAAGTGGGAAGAGGAGCTGGCTGGGGAGTTGGAGGAGGCCCTGAGGAGAGTTAATGCATCCTCGTCGTGCGCCGGGCACAGCCTGATACAGTTTAAGGTAGTCCACAGGGAGGGCACACATGACTATGGCCCGGATGAGCAGGTTCTTTGAGGAGGTGGAGGATAGGTGCGAGCGCTGTGCAGGGGGGTCCTGCGAATCATGTCCATATGTTTTGTCCGAGGCTGAGGGGTTTCTGGCAGGGATTTGCTGACGTCATGTCAGAGGTCTTACAAATGAGGGTGCCGCCAAGTCCAGAGGTGCCGATCTTCAGTGTGTCGGAAGACCCGGGAGCCCAGGGAGTGAGAGAGGCTGATGTCCTGGCCTTTGCCTCCCTGGTGGCCCGGAAACGATCTTACTAGGGTGGAGGGACTCGGAGCCCCCGAAGTCGGGGGTGTGGGTTAGCGACATGGCGGGGATTCGCAGACTTGAGAAAATTAAATTCGCCTCGAGGGGGTCATTGCAGGGGTTTGCTCGGAGGTGGCAGTCGTTCATCGACTTATTCAAGAAGAATTAAGCTGTCAGCAGAGGGGGGTGGGAAACAGGAGGCATGAGAGAGACGAGCAAGGGCAGGAGAACCAACGGAGGGGTGGTTGGGGAAGGTGGCATTGTTTGTATGGCAACCCCATGTTGGCTGGGGTTTGTGCTCGGGGTGTTTGTTGGTTACATTGGTGTGGTTTTTTGTTGAAAATGTGATGTGTAAAATTGTTAAAATTATAAATGCCTCAATAAAATATTTTCTTATAAAAAACAATAATGGTGCAATGTCAACTAGCATAATGCTTTTGACAAAATCTCTTAATATCATCAGAGATACTAGGACACTACGACTCAGAATTTCCAACAATTATACCAACATCATCTAAGATTAGGAACAGTGCTGTTTCAAATTCAAAAAGATAGACAAAGACCATGTATTATGCCTTGAAATCTCCTAAGGACACAGAAAAGGGATATGCAATCACTGAAAAAGAAGCTTTAGCAGCCACCTGGGCCTGCGAGACGTTCTCAAATTATACTATGGGTTTACGATTCAAAATTGAAACTGACCATCGGCCTTTGATTGCTCCACTTAACCAAGAAGAAATGCCATGGAAAATTCAACATTTTCGACTGAGACTCATGAGATACAATTCAGTTACTGAGCACGTCCAAGGAAAAAAAACAGAAGACTGAAACCACATTTGGGTGGGATTCTCCGGTCCGTCAGCCATGTGTTTCTCAGCCATTTGCTGGTGGAGGGATTTTATCTTATGCCAATGGTCAGTGGGATTTCCTTGTAACAGGGAAACCCACCGGCAGGGGTGCACTGCCGGAGGGATAAGTGAATTGCAATGGCCGGAGAATTCCAGTGGAACGAGTACAATCGGTAGATTTAAATGTTATTGACAAAATGGAAGCATACACTTCACTCATCACAAAACACTTACCAGCCACTGAGAAAAGGCGACAAGAGATTAAGCAAGCACACCAGCAGATTGATGAAAGCATGAAAAGAGTATTGCCAGAACACACTCCAAATAATGTTGAAGACAGGGAACGGGAAACAAGTAGAAACTCTACCACAACCTCAGCCGAAAACACTCCTGTAGAAAGGCAAGAGAATACAGTTCATCGATAATAGGTCCCACTCTTTTTACAATTTACAATCCAAGTCAGCCTCCACTTTGAAGGACTACTAAAGAAGACGACGACAATTTCTATGCCGATAGAAGTCTTCGGATTTCCTTTTGCGTCAGCAACCAATCCCTTTTCATACTTTCTCCTCGATTCTTCTATTTCTTTTTTCACTTCCACTCTCAACGTTCTACGTTCAGTCTGGTTCTGACTTGTATTACCAACCTGACATCGGTCACATGCACCCTTTTTCTTCCCCATCTTATTCCCCAATTTTTCATCTTCCAGGGAGCTCTCTTTTATTTGTTCTAATTTTTTCCCTAGTGGGAATATATCGCAATTGTACACAAACTACCTCTTCCTTAAAGAGAGCCTTGCTTCATTGTTCCATTATCCATTTGCATGCAAAACTTTGATTCCAGTTTAATTGGGCTAGATTAACCCTCCCCTCACTGCAATTAGTATAACACCAATTAATTATTGTTACTCTGGATTGCTCCTCGTCTTTTTCCATCGATAACATAAACTGTAGGACATTATGATCAAGGTCCCCTAAACTTTCCCCACTCAACTTGATCCAACTGTCCCTCATTATTTCCGAGAACTGTCTGTGCGGAGTCTGCACATCCTCCGCGTGTGTGCGTGGGTTTCCTCCGGGTGCGCTCCGGTTTCCTCCCACAGTCCAAAGATGTGCAGGTTAGGTGGATTGGCCATGATAAATTGCCCTTATTGTCCAAAATTGCCCTTCGTGTTGGGTGGGGTTACTGGGTTATGAGGATAGGGTGGAGGTGTTGACCTTGGGTAGGGTGCTCTTTCCAAGAGGCGGTGCAGACTCGATGGGCCGAATGGCCTCCTTCTGCACTGTAAATTCTATGAGAACCAGGTTCAGCAATGTCTCCTTCCTCATTGGACCAAACATACTGATTTGGAAAATTCTCCCGAATGCATTTCTTCCCTCTCTCTGCCCTTTACACTATTAGTATCCTGGTTGCTCCAATCATGTGAGGAAAGATAGACTAGTTCTCCTCTTATCCCATTCCTTTTTTGACCATACCAAGGTTTTATTTTAAGATCATGGGCGGGATTATCTCAGACCGGGGCCGGGCCGGAGAATCCCCACGACCGGCGCGATTCGCACCACGCCGCCCTTGGATTCTCTGCAGAGCGGAGAATCAGCGCCATTGGTTCTGGTGTGGTCGGCGCGGCGCCGGTTGGGGGCCGCTCTACACGGGATGGGCCGAGTGGCCGTCGTGAAAATGCCGAGTCCCGCCGCCGCCGTCCACACCTGCTCTCAGCCGACAGTGCCTCGGCGTGGAAGGGTCGGGGGGCGCCCTGTTGGGGGCGGGGGGGGGGGGGGGTGACCCTGCGGGGGGGGGGCCTCCGATGTGGCCTGGCCCGCGATCGGGGCCCACCAATCGGCAGGGCGACCTCTCTGGCTGGGGGCCTTGTTTCTTCCGCGCCGGCCCCTTTAGCCCTACGCCATGTTGCGTCGCAGCTGGCGCGTTGAAGGAATCAACTGCGGCGCCACTGCGCATGCGCGGATCCCGTGGCGCCCAGTTCGGCGTGAACCGCTCCAGTACTGTGCTGGTCCCTTTTGCGGGCCAGAATTAGTCGTCGGGTCGGTCCGTTCACACAGTCGTAAAACGCGACGGCGTTTACGACGACGTGGACACTCTGCTGCCGGATTGGAAAATCCCGCCCAATATTTTTGCCAATTCACTGAATGCTTGTTTATGTGCTGTGACTGCAAAAGAAACACAGATAGGCTTCCTCAACACTCCCTTGAAAGCTTTTAAAAAGTAAAAAAGAGAATACCATTTACTGTACCTGGGGTGAGATCTAACTGTCACATTGCACCTGACCCGGGGCCTAAATTTACATCTGTAAGTGTGCAGTTAGATACACTTAGATGTGTCTCCGCCGGATCAAACTAGCGCCTGGGATCGAGCCTGGACAGTGTTGCGCCCTGGCACTGCCAGCTGGGAACCCTGGCCGTGTCCTGTTATCTGGCCCGCAACGTGACTGTTTTTTTCCTCGTTAAATTGCACCCCCAGTCTAAATTAAAAATAATAAAAACACTCCCAACTCTCTCACACACATGCATTCAAGGGTTCACATGCACACACAAAGTAAGTTACAAAGTGGGAGGATAGATCAAGTAGTTTTTTAAAGTCTAATAAAAGTTAGTGACATATGGATCTTGTCGATGGATGATTTCTGCTTGGACTTGTTAGTCTTTCGTGATTCGACACCGAGATGGTTTGAGAGAGCATGAGATCAAATGAAAAGAGTGAGCGCACAAAGGGAGAGGGAAGAGAGAGACAGCCCTTTTAGCATCCATCTGATCAGGCAAATCAAGTTAATTACCTTATCTAAAGAAAAAATGCAGCATTCTGTCAACATTACGCTGGGGAGTCAGCCCCGTGTGCGCTCAACCTACAAAGTAAAAATGCTACCAACTGTGTCAAACTGACATAACGTTGTTGCACTAGTGCAGGCAGTGGACCTCGAGAATCCATTTCAGAATCTGTCCAGAAAAGTCTACTATTAGTTGCTTATTTGTAATGTGAATCTACAGGTGTTTATGACAATTTGTGCACAGTGGGTGCACACCACATGCATTTGTCCTGTCTTTGCTATACTATTTCAGTGAATGTTGGTATTTCCATTGGACCTCCAGAGGGCCTCAGTGTGTGACTATCAGATTGTTCAGGGAGTACTGGCAAAATTAATCTTTACTCAAATGGACATGCCCAAACCTGCCCAGAAGGTTTGTATCACCCCCGATCTGCTACCTTATCCATCTGTTCATGTCAGCCTCCAGGGACAAAGATGAATGAAACATTACTACACACCTGAGCCCAAACTCGATTGGAAACCTAAGAGTAAAACTAGTCAGCCTGTCAAAATTCCCTTTACAAACTCATATCACAATGATCTAACTGTTCTTTACCGGTCTGACCCATTCCAAGCTATGGAGCAGATGCAGTACTTACCTTTAACCCTTAGATTGCAAAAGTATCAAACACATCACCAACTCTACAACTGTCGTTGTAAAAGAGACTTACCCAACCTCTGCATTTTCTCAAGGCTGAAGTGTCTCACAAGATGCTGCTCATTGTTGCTTGGTGTAATATACATAGTGATGTCAATGTATCTATCACCTCTTAATTCTAAAAAAACTCAAACTATCCTAATGTAGCAAATTCTCTTTAGGTACAAAGTCTCCAATCATTGTGCTGTCACAACTGGTAATTCTTTTGTGCGGAGTCATAAGATTGTTGTTTCAAGCCCCATTTCAGAATCTGAGCACTTGATGGATCTAGGTTGACATTTCAGTGCAGTATTGAGGGAGTCCTGTATTGTTAGAAGTACATTCCTTCGACTTCCAGTGGCGGCTATGAAGGAGTAAGTTGCTCTGGTCGGACGTTTGGACCTTTCCCCCCAATTTTTTAACGGACTTGAATTGTAGAACAGATGTCAGTGGCAATTCTCTACTGAATTCCCACTTTGGTGCATGGAGAAAAGGACTAGAAGTTTGGACGGTTATACCCAGCCCGTCTCTGGGTCATGCATGAGGAGCAGTACTTTTACTTTGAGTCACCGGAGGACATGTTGGACTTTGCAAGAAAGAAAGGGCTGACGAAGGACTGAGAACTTTTGAACTTGGCTGCAACTTTTGTGTTTTTTTCCCTCTGTTTTGTTTCTCTGTTTTTGTAAATAGTTTATCCTTTTGCTTGGAACCAGCAGTAGAGCTGAGTGAGTTAAGGTTTTCATTTGCACTGTTGGGGGATGGAGGTGTGTTAGTTTTGATCTTGGTGTTTTTCAGTTGGGCAATTGTGTGGGGATTGTTTGATGTTGGAGTTTGTTTGCATGAGCTGGGGGGGGGAAACAATAGGTGGGAGACTATCTGGTGCTGGGGATGGGGGCCACCAAGCTAACTGGGTGAGCTCGCTCTCAGACGTGCAGTGGGGGGTGTGCATATGTTTGATTTAGGAAAGGGATTGGGTTACAGGGTGTTGTTGCTGGGGGGGAGGGGGGTGGATGTTCTGCTGGCGAAGGAGGGACTTGGGCTGAGGGACAGAGAGGAGGTCGGGGGCTGCCTGGGGATGGACCGGTGGAGGCGCGGATCACGGGCTGGAGGCGGGCCTAAAAAAAGGGGATGACTGATCGGCGGAGGGGGGGGGGGCAATCAGCCCCCCAACTAGGCTGATCACCTGGAATGTTCGAGGGTTAAATGGGCCGGTCAAAAGGGCATGTGTGTTCGCGCATCTTAGGGGATTGAAGGCGGACGTGTTAATGTTGCAGAAGACGCACCTTAAGGTAACGGACCAGGTTAGACTGAGGAAAGGCTGGGTCAGCCAGGTGTTTCATTTGGGACTAGATTCAAAGACTAGTGGGGTCGTGATCCTGATTAATAAGCGGGTGGTGTTTGAGGTGGGTAGAATAGTCTCGGACGTGGGAGGTCGGTATATTATGGTCAGTGGGAAACTGGAGAGGGTGCAGTTGATGTTAGTGAATGTATATGCGCCAAATTGGGATGATGTGGAGTTTATAAAGAGGATGCTGGGGAAAATACCGGACCTGGACTCGCACAGGTTGGTCATGGGAGGGGACGTCAATACTGCTATGGACACGGGCTTAGACCGGTCAAGCTCGAAAACAGGCAGGGTGCCAGCAATGGCAAAGGAGCGAAGAGCATTTATGGAGCTGATGGGGGGGGAGGGGGGGGTGGAATCCATGGAGGTTCGGGCAGCCGGGGGCGAAGGAGTTCTCCTTCTACTCACACGTGCATTGATTTCTGTTTTTGAGCAGGGTCTTTCTGGCAGGGATGGTGGACACAGGGTACTCGGCGATTACAATCTCAGACCATGCACCGCACTGGGTTGACCTGCAGGTTAGTAAAGACAGTAACCAGCGCCCTCACTGGAGGTTAGATGTGGGTCTTTTGGCTGACGAAGGGGTGTGCGAGCGGCTGAGGAAATGTATTCAGAACTTCCTGCAGTTCAATGACACGGGGGGAACTTCGGCAGCGGTGGTTTGGGAAGCACTGAACGCGGTGGTAAGGGGGGAGCTGATCTCGATCCGGGCCCATAGGGAGAAGGTGGACAGGGCAGAGACGGACAGACTGGTAAAGGAGATATTACAGATCAATAGGAGGTATGCGGAGACCCCAGAAGCAGGGCTCCTGAGGGAACGGCGGAGGCTGCAGGCGGAGTTTAGCTTGCTGACCACAGGGAGGGCGGTGGAGCAGCTGAGAAAGGCGAGGGGGGGGGATTTTGAACATGGGGAGAAGGCCAGCAGAATGCTTGCACAGCAGCTTAGGAAGAGGGAGGCAGCTAGGGGGATAGGGAAAGTAAAGGATGGTGAGGGGAACCTGGTTGATGATTTGGTAGGGGTGAATAAGGCGTTTAGAGATTTTTACAGCAGGCTGTGATGTGTTTGTTGGTTGCTCTGGATCCGTGGAACACATACAGGCCTCCAACACTTAAAATAGTGCAACACTATTTTATTAAGTTAGGAACTGTTGAACATACTTTCACTGTGGGTTAACACGATGTTAGATTAAACTAAAGACCTATGCCTGTCCTAACCAGTCTATGCACTCAGCACATGGTGAAGATCTGTGCTGTAAGCTCTGTCCTTCTAGGAGGTTGCATCCCAAATGAGCGGGAACTCTGATGCCCTCTGGCTTTATAGTGAGTGTGCTCTAACTGGTGATTGGCTGCGGTGTTGTGTGTGTTGATTGGTCTTGCTGTGTGTCCATCAGTGTGTGTATCTGCACCATGATATACTGGTGTATATTATGACAGGCTGTACAGGTCGGAACCCCCTACGGGGCCGGAGAGGATGAGACGCTTCTTGGAGGGGCTGAATTTCCCAACGGTGGACGGAGAGCGGGCAGAAGGGCTGGGGGCCCCAATTGGGCTGGAAGAGATAGTGGAGGGCTTGAAGACCATGCAGGCGGGTAAGGCCCCAGGCCCGGACGGGTACCCAGTGGAGTTTTATAAAATGTTCTCGGGGATACTGGGGCCAGTGTTGTTGAGGATATTCAATGAGGCAAGGAAAAGAGGGGTGCTGCCCCCAATGATGTCATAGGCAATGAATTCACAGTTTCTTAAGCGGGACAAGAACCGGAGCTGTGTGGGTCCTACAGGCCGGTCTCCCTGTTAAATGTAGATGCCAAGTTTCTGACCAAAATCTTGTCCTCCGGGATTGAGGACTGTGTTCCGGACGTTATTGGGGAGGACCTGACGGGGTTTGTTAAGGGGAGGCACTTGATGGCCTATGTAAGAAGGCTGTTAAATGTGATCATGATGCCCCCGGTAGATCTGCTTCTGTACGTTTCGGACCCAGTAGAGGGGATGGAGGAAATCATGAAGATTTTGGGGGAATTCGGCCGGTTTTCGGGCTATAAGCTAAACATGGATAAGAGTGAGGTGTTTGTGGTTCGGGCGAGGGGACAGGAGGGGCGACTGGGGGAGCTACCGTTTAGGTCAGTAGGGGGTAGTTTTAGGTACCTGGGCATCCAAGTGGCGCAGGAATGGGACCGGCTGCATAAACTGAATCTGGCCCGGCTAGTGGACGATTTCCGGAGGTGGGACGCGCTCCCATTGTCGCTGGCCAGGAGGGTACAAATGGTGAAAATGATGGTCCTCCCAAGGTTTCTATTTGTATTTCAATGTCTCCACATTTTTATTCTACGGTCCTTTTTTAAGCGGGTCAACAGGGTGATCACGGGCTTCGTCTGGGCGGGCAAGATTCCGCGGGTAAGGAGGGTAATGCTCGAGCGGAGCCGGGGAGAAGGCGGGCTGGCGCTGCCAAATTTTAGCAACTATTATGGGGCAGCTAACATCGCCGCGATCAGGAAGTGGGTGGTGGGGCATGGGTCGACATGGGTGCGTATGGAGGCGGCTTCTTGTAAGGGCACCAGTCTGGGGGCGTTGGTAACTGCGCCTCTGCCGCTCCCGCAAGCGCGGTACTCCACCAGCCCCGTGGTAGTGGTGGCCCTGAGAGTTTGGGGCCAATGGAGGCGGCAAGTGGGAGCAGTGGGAGCATCGGTCTGGGCCCCAATTTGTGATAACCACCGGTTTGCCCCGGGGAGTATGTATGGGGGGTTCCGGGTATAGCGGAGAGCGGGGATTGAGACGATGGGGGATGTGTTCATAGAGGGGAGCTTTCCAAGTATGGGGGTGCTGGAGGAAAAGTTTGGGCTGGCGAGGGGAAACAAATTCAGATATTTGCAGGTGCGGGACTTCCTTTGTAAACAGGTGGCAACCTTCCCACTCCTATCGCTGAGGAGGATCCAGGACAGGGTCATTTCCAGAGGGTGGGTAGGGGAGGGGAGCATCTCGGACATCTATAAGGGGCTTATGGGGTCGGAGGAGACGCAGACCGAGGAGCTGAAGCGTAAATGGGAGGAGGAGCTGGGAGGTGAGATAGAGGATGGTTTATGGGCAGACGCGTTGAGCAGAGTCAACGCGTCCGCAACATGTGCCAGGCTCAGCCTGATGCAATTTAAGGTTGTGCACCGGGCTCACATGACAGTGGCCCGGATGAGCAGATTGTTTGGGGTGGAAGACAGGTGCACAAAATGCGCGGGAGGACCAGCGAACCATGTCCACATGTTTTAGACATGTCCAAAACTTAGGGGATTTTGGCAGGGGTTTGCGGACGTCATGTCCAATGTTTTAAAAACAAGGGTGGCGCTGGGTCCAGAGGTGCCAATTTTCGGGGTGTTGGAAGATCCGGGAATCCAGGAGGAGAAAGAGGCAGATGTTCTGGCCTTTGCTTCCCTGATAGCCCAGAGACGGATACTGTTAGCTTGGAGGGACGACTCAAAGCATGGAGAAAATTAAGTTTGCCTTGAGAGGTTCACTGTTAGGGCTCACCTGGAGGTGGCAACCGTTCATTGACTTCTTTGCGGAAAATTAACTGTCAGCAGACTGGGGGGGGCAGTAGTTTAGTTTAGACTAGGGGGGTAATAATGGTGGGACCTGCACGAAAGGTCAACGGGTTTTGCACTATGTTTATGGTTTCATGTATATTGTTTATTTTGTTGTTGTTTCTGTACCAAAAATACCTTAATGTTTTTTTTTTAAATACATTCCTTCAGACAAGGCATTCATTGTGGTATGTCTACCTTTTAAACAGAAAATAGCACTTTCAAAGAAGAGCATGTCCTGGCCAATATTTCATCTCAATTAAATACAGGCTAACTTGTCATTTATCTCACTGTCTGTTTGTGAAATCTTGCTGTGAAAATTGAACTGACTGAGTCTTCTCACCAAAACAATCCCATTTGACAAACCTTCAAAGTAAATTGACAGTAAGCAGCAACCAGCTCCACCCATTTCCGGTATGGTCATCCTAAGTCCTTCACATCACGCTCAGGTGGACTCAAACCTGACCTGTATGGTGCCTATTTTCATTTATAGAAACCTACTAAAAATAAGTGACATTGTAAGCAGTTTAGATGGAAGCATAACATTATGAAGAGATATTGATAAATTGTGTCAGATATTTTCAAAACCGGGGTCAGGACCCACAGGCGGGTCGTGGGCGGGTGTCAGGAGGGTCACAGGGCCATGCGCCGCACCGTTCCTGATCCTAGGGCCATGGGAAGTAGTGCCCGACGGCATGATGAGCTTTTAAAAATGTCGTCTGCGAGTGGCTTTCAGAAAGCCGAACGTTCTACGCACGTGTGCCCTCTCAGCAATGCGCAGGCCAGGAGCCCAGCGGGGCAGGATGCCTCCTCCTGATGTCAGCGCGCTGACCAAGGAGCAGATTTTTTGTTTTGTTCTTCCTGCCTGGAGCGGTGGCAAAGAACAGGTCACCCACCCTGACATCATGTGTTCTGGGCGCAAGAGAGATTCCTGAATTTTGTAGCTGACAGCAGTGCTGCAGGGTCTCTGGTGAACAACCCATGAAGAGGAACAAAGCAGCATATAGATGATTACTTGAGGTATGGGTTATTAATTATGCCACTGTAAATCAGGATTCAAAGTTCATGTGTGTTATATGCAGGGAAGCACTGGCAAATGAGATTTGAAGATCAAGCATGGTGAGTTTGAGAGTAGACCTCTTGATTTATTTCAACGGACGCTGTTAGATCTTAAATCACTAGCTGAAGTCATTATCAGAAATGCAACACTGAATAACAAAGTAAGTGAGATGGTGAAGACCAAGCAGGCTCACCTGTCACATTAAAGGTAAGTGAAAATGGTGGCCGTGAAGTTCGGCCAGCGAGGGTCCCGGAAGATGGCAAGTCGGTAGAAATGGGTCCCAGGCAAAAAAGTTTGACAAACACTGGATTAAGTGAATGAGCAAAACTGTGGCAAATAGATTTCAATGTAGACAAATGTGAAGTCATCCACTTTGGGTAGAAGATGGTAATTTCTAATTGGAGAAAGGCTACAAACAGTGGAGGAGACTTGGGGTCCAAGGACAGATATCATTAAATGTCATGAACATGCACTGAAAATAATCAAAAAGGCTAATAGAATGCTGACCTTAACATCTACAGGGCAGAATACAAAAGGAATTGATGTCATGCAATATAAAGCTCTGGATAGACCACACCCGCCCCATAGGAACAATATATTGGCCTTGGAGGATGTGCAGCATAGAGTCATACCTGGACTTAAATGGTTACATTACAAGGAAAGATTATGCAAACTAGGGCTGCATGTCCTGGAATTTAGATGGAAATGGGGGGATTTGACTGAAGCTTTTGAAATATTATGGGGAACCAATAGGGTAGAATGAAACAACCTATTTCTGCTACTTGGGGAGCCTAGGGCTAAGGGGCCTAGTCTAACAATTAGGTTTTGTGTGGCCAGCAACAAGGGCATGGGGGTGGTCAGCATCTGCCCCCCCCCCCCCACCCTTCCTGATGTATAGTCTCTCGATCAGGCAGAGCGCCTTTGATCGAGTGACACCACAAGCGTGCCCAGATTTATCTGTCATGCATAGTGAATGGCACAGGCCCACCTGAAGCTGAGTTAATAACAGCAGTGGTAAGATGAGACTCTTAAGTGGCAGTGGAGCAGGAATGCTGACCATGGGTCTCATTGCCCAGAACATAATTCAGGCAGACGTGAGATGTGCCATGGTAGGGTTCCAGTACCATCCCACATAAGTACATGCCCTTCGTGCCTTTAAGCTCACCATCAGCAAGAGCACAAGCTCTTGCCCAAAATCTCTCTCATTCCTGGAGGGAATATAAATAAAAGCTTCAAGTCCAATATGACCCCTGAAGGGTCAATTTGGACTCAATGTTGATTCTCCACAGTTCCTGCCTGACCTGCTGAATTTTTCCAGAACTCTGTTTTCATTTCAGATCTCCAGCACCTGCAGCATGTGTGTGCGGAGTCTGCACCTTCTCCCCGTGTCTGCGAGAGTTTCCTCCGGGTGCTCCGGTTTCCTCCCACAAGTCCCGAAAGACCTGCTTGTTAGGTGGATTGGACATTCTGGATTCTCTTTCAGTGTACCCGAACAGGCGCCAGAATGTGATGACGAGGGGCTTTTTCACAGTAACTTCATTGCAGTGTTAATGTAAGCCTACTTGTGACAATAATAAAGATTATTATTTTTATTTTACATAAATAAGAGCTGATGTTTGATCAGCAAGTTCTCCCTCACCTTTGGCCTACAATCTCTTATCTTTGATAATCTTTATTGTCTCTTTCTATTTTGTTTCTGCTATCAGGTTCAGCTCTCCTCTGAACATTCCTGTCATGCTTCTTCTCAACTCCAAAAATGCCATCCTACAACGGTCTCCATCTGTACACATACTCACTGTGCTGAAATTGACCCATCACAGCAACTCCTACTCTACCCCAGGCTTTGTGACAACATGAAAAGTGTACAACTCCTCATCTCCCTCAATCTTCTCTTCTTCTGACGAATTACAGATGTTGAAACTTAAACTTGATACCGTCTTAACACTACTTCCTGATTCAGCTCATCTTCCCTTGTATGCTTCTCAACTTTGGTGCATTCCTACAGCAAGGTATGGCCCTAAATGTTTTGAATAAATCAAGTTAGACTCTAAAAGGAAGAATGTTAATTATCTCTACTCTTAAAAAAAACCCATAGGGATACTTAGGATATACAGCACAGAAAGAACCTTTGGTCCATCCAGTCCATGCTGACATTTATGTTCCCAGTCTGACCTTCTCCCATCGTTCCTCATATAAATCTATCAGCAAACCCACTTCTCCTTTCTGACTTTTATGCTTGCCTAACTGCCACTTAATTGCATCTATACAGTAATCACTTCAACCATTCCCTGCGGTAACGAGTTCCACATTCTCATCACTTTTTGAGTAAAGATGTTTTTTCTGAATTCTCCCGAACTGGAGAGAATAGATCTCGATGGCTCAATGCCCCTCTATTTCTGTCTCCTTCTTTAAGCAGCTCCTTAAAATCTACCTCTTTGATAACGTTTTTGGTCCGCTGATCCAATATTTCCTTACATGGCTGCGGTTTACATTTTTGTCTGATAATGGATCTGTCAAGTACCTTGTTTTGCTACATTAAAAGGGCGATATAAATGCCAATTGTTGATCTGAGAGTTCAATCTTGTACTATGGACGAGATAGTTCATTGGGTAAAACGCTTAACAGAAGAGCCATTTCCCTGTCCAAATGGGCATTAAGGCTAACAGTTTTACTACTGGAGGAAGGGATAGGTGACCTCTTGGTGTCAACAGTGTTCCCATAAACAATATCTCCAAATAACATTGGCTGGTCATTTATGTCTGTGTGTGTGATACATTTCTGCACGGTGGCACAGCGGTTAGCACTGTTGCTTCACAGCGCCAGAGACCCGGGTTCGATTCCCCTTGGGTCACTGTGCGGAATCTGCATGTTCCCCCAGTGTCTGCGTGGATTTCCTCCGGGTGCTCCGGTTTCCTCCCACAAGTCCCGAAAGACGTGCTTGTTAGGTGAATTGGGCATTCTGAAATCTCCCTCAGTGTACCCAAACAGGCGCCGGAATGTGGTGATGAGGGAATTTTCACAGTAACTTCATCGCAGTGTTAATGTAAGCCTCTTGTGACACTAATAAAGATTATTATTATGGTGAAAATTGCCTTCACAACAGCCAGTAGGATTCAAAAGGATTTCCCTGCATAAAGATCTTTGACATGTGTAACAATGTGTCATAACTCTAGCAAACGTGTCTATTATTCTTAGAAATCGATCCTAAATTTTGGAAGAAAGAATTGACTTGCATTTACATAATGGCTTTCAGAATCTCAGGAGATCCCATAGCGAATGAAGTACTTTAGAAGTGTAATCAGTGTGTAATATAGGGAAATGCTGCAGCTAACCTGTACACAAGATTCTGCAGGCTGTAACAAGACAATGACCAGATAACCCAGGCATTGTCAAACTCGAGGGCACGACCTGCGGGTGCGTCGCGGGCAGGTGTTGGGAGGGTAGCGGAGCCATCCGTTGCTCCAGATCACGCAAATCTACACACAACAGCCACAGCAAATAGCCGTTAATAACGCCGGCTGCAAACAGCCTTCAAAATGGCTGTAAAAATGGCAAGAAAATGCGGCCGGACTGCGCATGCGTGCCAGATCATCGGCACGCATGCGCAGTGCGGCCACTTTTTTTTTTAAACAGTCGCAACTTTTTGTTTTACAAGTTCGGGGGGGGGTTTATTCATTTTATTTTATTCATTTAATTTTTATTTTTTTCATTTATTTTATTCATTTACTTTTATTTTTTTTTACAAGTTCGGGGGGGTTTATTTGATAAAATTTTACAGGGAAAAAAATGCAGAACTTTGGACAGATGGAAACTCCATACTTTCCAACACCGGAAGGCTTCACCTTCGTTCAACAGGTTCCATTGGAGGAGCGTGTACGAGGGCAAAGGGACCCAAAACCATTTCCTCCATTTTTGTGAGCAGCAAACAAGATAAGAGAAAATGGTGGGTCGCGCCGGTCGGCCGGCGTGGGTGGGTCGCGCCGGTCGGCCGGCGTGGGTGGGTCGTGCTGGTCGGCCGGCGTGGGTGGGTCGCGCCGGTCGGCCGGCGTGGGTGGGTCGTGCCGGTCGGCCGGCGTGGGTGGGTCGCGCCGGTCGGCCGGCGTGGGTGGGTCGCGCCGGTCGGCCGGCGTGGGTGGGTCGCGCCGGTCGGCCGGCGTGGGTGGGTCGTGCCGGTCGGCCGGCGTGGGTGGGTCGCGCCGGTCGGCCGGCGTGGGTGGGTCGCGCCGGTCGGCCGGCGTGGGTGGGTCGTGCCGGTCGGCCGGCGTGGGTGGGTCGCGCCGGTCGGCCGGCGTGGGTGGGTCGCGCCGGTCGGCCGGCGTGGGTGGGTCGCGCCGGTCGGCCGGCGTGGGTGGGTCGCGCCGGTCGGCCGGCGTGGGTGGGTCGCGCCGGTCGGCCGGCGTGGGTGGGTGGGTCGTGCCGGTCGGCCGGCGTGGGTGGGTCGCGCCGGTCGGCCGGCGTGGGTGGGTCGTGCCGGTCGGCCGGCGTGGGTGGGTCGCACCGGTTGGCCGGCGTGGGTGGGTCGCGCCGGTCGGCCGGCGTGGGTGGGTCGCGCCGGTCGGCCGGCG
Organism: Scyliorhinus torazame; assembly: GCF_047496885.1. Classification (NCBI taxonomy): domain Eukaryota; kingdom Metazoa; phylum Chordata; class Chondrichthyes; order Carcharhiniformes; family Scyliorhinidae; genus Scyliorhinus; species Scyliorhinus torazame. Next base: position 19,255,756 of record NC_092722.1, on the reverse strand, counting down.
TGGGTGGGTCGCGCCGGTCGGCCGGCGTGGGTGGGTGGGTCGTGCCGGTCGGCCGGCGTGGGTGGGGCGCGCCGGTCGGCTGGCGTGGGTGGCGCAGGTCGGCCGGCGTGGGTGGCGCAGGTCGGCCGGCGTGGGTGGCGCAGGTCGGTCGGCGTGGGTCGCGAAGGTCGGCCGGGTTGGGCCCCGAAGGTCGGTCGGTTGGTAAAAATGGGTCCCCGGAAAAAAAGTTTGAAGAACACGGAGATAACCTGTTTTGGTGATGCTGTTTGAGGGATACATATTGGCCGGGACATTCTAGTATAAACAAGAGATCAAATCTCATATCCACTTAGAACAACTCACTCAACTTAACTGATGCACACTGTGTGTTCTGCCAGAGGCACACAGCTCCTGGCCTCATTACTGCCTTGGTCCAAACAGGGACAAAACAGCTGACCTTAAGAGGTGACCACCCTGGACATCAAGGCACCATTCAATCAAGTGTGGCAGCAAGGAACCATGGCAAGGGGCGACGCAGTGGTTAGCACTGCTGTCTCACAACACAAAGGACCCGAGTTCAATTCTGGTCTCTGGTTACTGTCTGTGTGGAGTTTGCACTTTCTTCCAGTATCTGCATGGGTTTCCTCTGGGTGGTCCGGTTTCCTCCCACAGTCCAAAGATGTGTAGGTTAGGTGGGGTTATGGGGGAGTGGGCCCAGGTAGGATGCTCTTTCAGAGGGTTGGTGCAGACAGGATGGGCCGAATGGCCACTTTCTGCACTGCAGGAATTCTATGTCTCTACGGCAAAATCGTCGTCAAAGGGAATCGGGGAAAATCGGGGAAACTCGCCAATGGTTTGAGACATACCTCATGAAGAAACATAGTTGTGGTTGATGACAGCCAATCACCTCAGTCCCAGGCCATAATTGCAGGGGTTCCTCAGGATGTTCTTAGGCCCAACCATCTTCATCTGCTTCATCAATTATCCTCCCTCTACCATAAGGTCAGAAACGGGATGTTCACTGGTGACTACAGCACAATGTTTAATACCAAGTGCAACTCCTCAAGTACAGAAGTCCATGTCCATATACAGAATGTTCAGCACAACACTCAGGCTTGGAATGACAAGTAACAAGTAACATTTGCGCCACACAAGTGCCGGACAATTACCATCTCCAACAAGAGAGAATGTAACCACCTCGTCTGACATTCAATGGCATTGTCAATGCTGAATCTGCCACCATCAACATCCTGCGAATTACCATTGACCAGAAACTGAACTGGACTAGCCATATAGATACAGTGGCTAAAAGAGGTCAAAGGGGAGTAACTGACTTCCCAAGTCTGTCCACCATCTACAAAGCCAAAGTCAGGAATTCAACAGAATACTCTGCACTTGCCTGGCTGAATGTGCTTCCAACAATACTCATGAAACTCAAAACCACACAAAACAAAGCAGCCCGCTTGATCAGCACCCTATCCATCAATGTTTGACATTTACTTCCTCCATCACCGGTGTACAACGTAGAGGAAGCACTGCAAGAACTCATCAAGGTTCCTTTGAGAGCATCTGCTAGGGTTTGGGACATCTGCTTGAGGCTGGCGAGGAACTTGGATTGGGAGGGGGAGGTCCCAGTCATTGTAATTCATGAAGATACCAATGACACAGGCAGGACACAGGAGGTGGTTCTGCACAGTGAGTAAGAGGACCCAGGCACCAAATTATGCAGAACCTCAAAAGGTCATAATCACCGGCATCAGATTGGAGAGACAAATGCATGTCTCAAAGACTGTTTGTGCGGCACCAGTACTGGGGAATGTGGGATCTGCACCATTGGGACCGTCTACACCTGAACCGTGCGGGGTCTATTCCTGTAAGCTACATAACTAGGGAAAGCACAGTAAGACGTCTCACAACACCAGACTAAAGTCCAATGGTTCATTTGAAATCACAAACTTTCGGAGCACTGCTCTTTCATCAGGTGAAGTGCTCCAGCTGGACTTCAGCTGATGAAGGAGCAGCGCTCCGAAAGCTTGTGATTTCAAATAAACCATGGGACCTTAACCTGGTGTTGTGAGACTTCTTACGGTGTCCAGCCCAGCCATATCCACATCATAACTAGGAAAAGATTTTGAACTAAATACAGAGGGAAATCAATCAAATTTGGGAAGATGTGGCAAATCATAGAGTCGAGACAAGGCAAAAGAGAAAGGTTTATACAGGAAATGAAAAACAGACTTCGGCAAGAAGTGATAAAGAGTACAAATCCAACAGTTAATCATCAGATGAGACCAGGACGTTATAAAAAGAATAAAAGAATAAAACTAATAACTCTGGGCTGGATTCTCCGGTCACCGATGCCAAAATCGCTTTTGGCAATCGGCCGGAGAATCACAGTTCCTGACCAAATCCGGGGGCGGAGCTGCTTTCGTGATGCTCCGCCCCCTCCAAAGCGGCGTATCGAAGGCCTCAGGACAGTGCCTGAGGCCCGCCCCCCCGATGACCCGCCCCCAACTGGCCGAGTTCCGACAGCGTGTGGTCTCATCCGTCGGGAACTCGGCGTGGCGGCTGCGGATTCAGTCCAACACCGCCACAGTTGGGGAGGGTCGATCCGCGGGCAGAGGGGGACTTTATCAGGGGCTGGGGGCACTGTGGGAGGGTGGCCCGGGGTGCACGAGCCGGCCAAAGAGTGGACTATTTCACAGGCTGGGTCCGCGAGCAGCCACCACCATGTAGCACTGCGCGGCCGCTGCAGCACGCCGCTGTGCGCATGCGCGGCCACGGATCCGGCAATTCTCTGAGCCATATCGGCAGCTAGAGCCAGGTGCTCTAAGCTGCCGGCATGCTAGCCCCCGGCCAAACGGAGGATCGGTGGCCGTTTTATGCCATTTGTTCTGTCATAAAACCCCACCGTTCCCACGCCGTGCGTGGGGACATAGCCTCAAAATCGGAGAATCCAGCCCTCTGTATCTGAATGCACATAGCATCCAAACATGAACTTAGAGCAAACAGAAATAAATAAGTATGCTTGGATAGCCATTACGGAGACATGGCTGCAGGAGGACATGGATTGGAACCTGAATATTGAAGATACAGGATATTTAGGAAGGATAGGATGTGAGGGAAAGCTCTGTTAGTTTAATGATATTATTAGCACAATAAGTTCAGGAAACCAGGATGTGGAAATGGTTTGGGTAGAGATGAGAAATGGTAAAGGAAAGAAGACATTTGCGGTAGATGTGTCAAGGTCCAGAAATAGCAACCACAAGGTGGGGTGGAGCATAAAGGAAGAAATAATTAGAGCTTGTCAGAAAGGCACAGCGAGAATCATGGAAGATTTTAATTTACATGTAGACTGGAAAAGTCAGATGAGCAAAGGAAGCCTAGATGAGGAATTAATTGAATGCTTTTTGGATAGTTTCTCAGAACAGCATGTTCTGGAGCCAACCAGGCGGCAGGTTACATTCAACCTGGCATTAGGCAATGAGATGGGAAAAATTAATGATCTCACAGGCAGAGCACAGTGTACAGTGTTGGTCACCTTATTTAAGGAAGGATGAAAATGCATTGGAAGCAGTTCAGAGATGTTTACCATACTAATACCTCAAATGGGTGGGTTGTCTTATGAGGAAAGGTTGGTTAGGCTAGGCTTGTATTCGCTGGAGCTTAGAAGAGTAAGAGGCAACTATATTGAAACATATAAGATCCTGAGAGGTCTTGACAAGGTGGATATAGAGAGGACGTTTCCTCTTGTCGGAGAATTTAGAATTAGGGGGTCGCTGTTTAAAAATAAGGGGTTGCCCATTCGAAACTGAGGTCAGACAAAATTATTTTGCTCAGACTATTAAGAGTCTTTGGAACTCAAATGGTGGTGAAAGCGGAGTCTTTGAGTATTTTTAAGGCATGGTGGACAGATTCTTGGTAAGCACGGGGGGGGGGGGGGGGGGGTTATCCGGGGTAGGGAGGATGTAGAGTTGAGATGACTATGAGATCAGCCATGATCTTATCAAATGGCAGAACAGGCTCAAGGGTCTAATTGGTCTATTCTCCTTGTGCACATGCTCATGTGTTCCCGTGACCTCTACCATTTAGAAGGACATGGGCAAACAGGCATATGGGAATACCACCACTTGCAAGTTCAGTTGCAAGTCACACACCATCCTGACTTGAAACTATGTCACCGTTCCTTTAGTATCATTGGATCAAAATCCTGGAATTTCCTTCCCGCACCAAATGGACTGCAGCGGTTCAAGGTGGTGGTACACCATAAGGTTCTCTGGGGCAATTAGGGGCAAAATGCTGGTCTTGCCTGCAATGCTTTCGTCCCATGAAATAATTTTTTTAAATACCCTCACCAGGATCCTGCTTGTTCACCATTTTTAGAATATGTATGACCTATAATGTCATACATAAATAGTCAGTGTCCATATGCAGAAAGATCTGTGCAACATTAGACTAAGTGACAAGTAACACTTGCACCACTCAAGTGCCAGGTAATGACCATCTCCAACAAGAGGGAATCTAACCATCTCACCTGATATTCAATGGCATTACCATTGATGAATCCACCACTACCTTCATCCTGGGAGTTACCATTGACCAGAAACTGAACTGGACCAGTCATGTTAATACTATGGCTACTTAGCAGAGACAGACATTTATCAATACCAAGTTGGAGTCAAATATTACCTGTCTCACTCATTGCAAGATCTCTCTGCATGACATTTTTCTCATTTCCTTCCTGCATAACTTTTCTGCAAAAGAATGAATGATGGAAAAGTTTTTACATCATTCCAGTACCTTTTTCTCCTTCAATTTTTTTCTCCGCAAATAAGCTGTCATTCTCAGTACAGACATGGTAGCACAGTGGTTAGCTCTGTTGCTTCACAGCGTCAGGGACCCGGGTTTGACTCCCGACTTGGGTCACAACCTGTGCGGAGTCTGTGTGTTCTCCCCATGTCTGCGTGGGTTTCCTCCGGGTGCTCCAGATTCATCCCACAAGTCCCGAAAGACGTGCTTTTTAGGCGAATTGGCATTCTGAATTCTCCCTCTGTGTACCCGAACAGGATCTAGAATGTGGCGACTAGGGGATTTTCACAGTAACTTCACTGCTGTGTTAAAGTAAGCCTACTTGTGACACTAATAAAGATTATGTGATATTATGAACTTTCCGTCAAACACCTTAAAAATTGGACTCAAACAAGCGGTTAAGATGGCTGCTGTGAATCATGGGACTTTTGGCACTTTAACTATAAACAGTAGCAAGTCACCGGTGAATACCAAATTAAATATGGACATAGGCGAGGGTACCTCACAGTTGTTTGTGGAACACATCTTATTGTTTAGGGATAGGCTAAGACCTAAAGACAATGGAGTTTCCAGACTGCCCGTCTTTCATACTGTACAAAAAGGGAGATCAAAGCTCAATAATAACAACAATAATAATAATAATAATAATAATAATAATAATAATAATAATAATCGCTTATTGTCACAAGTAGGCTTCAATGAAATTACTGTGAAAAGCCCCAAGTCACCACATTTCGGCACCTGTTCGGGGAGGCTGGAACGGGAATTGAACCCGCGCTGCTGGCCTTGTTCTGCATTACAATCCAGCTGTCTTAGCCCACTGTGCTAAACCAGCCCCTAGACCACTATCAACTCTCCATGTTAGCGCAATAGCCTCCCCATCCAAACTAGTCTGGTGAGCTTCAGAAGTGCCAACGCAGCAGTCATGTGATTGAGGCTGGTTTCAGAGACTGTAATCCTGGTCACCCCAGGACAAAGTAGATTCCATCAGAACCATTAGTTGTCAGTTTGAGAATCAAACTCGGAGACTAGCTGCCGGTCATTAAGCAGCCAGAATATTTAACCTGTTCCGGATTCAAAGCTGAGCGGTGAAACAACCTCCTAGATATTTGACAACAAGAAAGCTTGCAACCTGCCATGCACCCTTTGCTTTACAAGACCCTCACTTAAACTTTAAATCACTGAATCCATTCAAGAATCGACAGGCCAGTCACACGGGAGACAAAAATCGTAAATCAGAGACTGAATTAACTGTAATCTGTAAAAAATGCACTATTTTTATCTGTATCTTTGTGGTGTGTGTGTGTGTCTGTACGTATGACTGTGTGGGTGGTGTGCACGTGAGAGAGACCAAGTGTGTGGCTGTGTGTTCATTCAGAGTAAGTGGGAGAATAAATTACCCTCTTTATTTTAAACTCACAAAAGAATTATTCAAATGGAATACACGCTCAGAGGGTAAGAAAAGGCAGACCACTTATTTCCATATGTATTACAGGCAGTAAGAGGGTAGGTATATTCTGGAATGACAATGTTGGGTATGCTGCAAACATGCTGCCCCTCCTGGAATTGCACCAGAATCAATGCTACAGTTTCAATAGGATACACGGCGTCTGGGTTGTCTCAAACCATCTTTGAACCCACCATTTGCTCAAATGATTTGGTTCAAAGATGATTTTGGAAAGACCAGAAAGAAAGTGGAGATAAGGGATTTTACACCCCAGCATTGAACTTCCTCTTGAATGTTTGCAGAGCTCTATCTCCAGTGCATTACTCCGACATTTAAGGTATTGGTCACAATTTGTCAGAAAGCATTCATACATTGCATCTAAACTTGCCTTTTTACCAGTTTGCCCCTAGGGAATGGATCAATTTTTCCAACGTTCTTTCCATCCGTGCAGAAGACAAACACTTGCTTGGGTATAGTTCTGTAAGAAATTGTTTATTTAGCCTTAAAGCGGGTACATAACCAAACTCAGATCTGTCTTTTCACCTGTTGTGTATAACACAAAGACATCTTCAAGTGAGCATTCTGGATCCGTTTTGCTTAACTAATGGTGCTGAGAACAATTGGCTAACTTATGTCCTGGAGAGTGAACCTAGATATTCTGATCTCTCTAGCTCAATCTAGCATCTGTGGAGGCTTTCCTCACTGAGCCATCAATAAGCTCTGGGAATAGACTCATTGCTTTAATACTGGGCACTAAGGAAACTAACGTACTCTGTTAAGCGTGCTAGCCATATTGTGTGGCCCAGCCCCTCTAAAAGCATTATATGAGACTGCTGAATTCATTGTTCCATCAAACTCAAAAATCTCCAATTTCCCATTAATCAAATGACCCCAACCTTCAAGATCAAACCATAGTCTAGGACTTCCGTGAATGAAAAACAATTCCAGTTATGATTGAACTTGTCCTGGTTCCGGTCAGGTCACATTTACAGTAGCACAATAGATAAGGTCAAAAAGCACATTAATGCAAAAAGCATAACAACGCTAAGTTTACAAAACAGTTTCTTCACAGCAATAAATCTGCTAATTACTGGTTAATATTTATTTCAAAAGTATGAATAATGCAAGTAACAAAAAGGGATTATTCTTAGTTTTAAAACTCAATGCAACGCGTGTGAGGCCACTGTGCTATTACCTGCAGGAACTGAACGGAAAGTCCATGGGGAATTGTTTCTTCGAGAACTAATCGGTTTTAACATTGGGGCTCTGTTTTTTTAAGTCATTTTCTTTATGGGATGTGGGCACTGCTGGCCAAACCAGCATTTGTTGCCCATCCCTCGTTGCCCTTAAGGTGCTTCCTTCTTGAACTCCTACAGTCCAGGTATATATTTCCAAGTCAGGGTGGTGAGTGACTTGGAGAGGAAACTCCAAGTGGTGGTATTCTCAGGAACCTGCTACCCTTGACTTCTGGAGGATAGTGGTTGTGGGTTTGAAAGATGCAGCCTAAGGAGCCATGGTGTGGCCATCTGGGATGGCCACTTCCAACTAGGTGCAGAGGAACTAGCAAAGACTGGCTCAAATGATTTGGTAAAATGGACAAGCCAAGAATCAGGCAGGCTCAGAGCCTGAAATGCATATTTGTCAGCAAATGTCCAGACGGTATCGAAACTCCGTCCCATTAGCATGTTAATCAGGCGGATTGGCATTTGATGGCCCATCTTCCCCAAAACAAAGGATTGGCATTCAAGCGACCGGGACAGTCCTAGACATTTCAGCGCCACTCCCTGGTCAAGAGAAACGCAAACAACGGGGTCAGTGACCGCTTGGGACACGCCCAGCCATCCAGATCCCCACCCACGTATTGGCTAAGGAATCGAACAGAGTGATCAGGGATCCACCCAATTAGTAAGGTCCAAATCGAAGGACCGGCCAAAAGAGCGCAAAACCCCCGAGTATAAGAAGAAGAGTTTGCCATATGTTTGCTCTCTTTTGGCCTTGGTACCCCGGTCACGGCCATTGCCAATTGCAGCAACACCAGAAGTGAGTCCAAGTTCAACGCCCACTACCAGACGGATGAGCCCAGCTGAGCAGCAGTTACTCCTTCGAACCCGAGAGATCCAGAATTGAACAGCGGCCACTGTTTTCTGACCTAAGCCGGGTGCCCGAAGTTAAGTACAGGTTGTCTTAGTTGATAGGTGTAGTTAACTAGTAGTGTTTATGTTGCATGACTAATTGTGTGTAAATAAAGTACACTTGACCTTGAACTAACTGGTGTTTGGCTCTTTGATCGATAGCCGGTTGAAACTTGTGGTGGTACCATTCGATACCTGGCGACTCTAAGCATTCGGACATAGATAGCATAGAAAGAAAGGCAAATTCACTGATTGCCCTAATTGGAACAGTGCCACAGAAAAGACCAAGTAGGAAAAGAATCGGCAACAATGCTGAGTTCCTGCAGTTCATCTTGTAGATGGTAAAAACTGCTGCTACTGTTCAGCGATGGTGGAGGGATTAAATGTTTGTGGAAGGGGGTACTATCAAGCTGGCTGCTTTGTCCTGGATGGTGTCAAGCTTCTTCAATGTTGTTGGAGCTGCACTCATCCAGGCAAGTATGCCATCACAATCAGATCCTTAGTTTTATATTTCCATAAGGACCACGGCACACATTGACAAAGTCTCTCTCTTGCTTTATCTCCCAGGCAGTACCAGCTCCACAAAAGAAAACAGGCTCTCATTGCAGAATTTTGGCATCAGAATTGAGTGTTGGTACATCAACAAATACAGAAAAAAAGTTAGATTAAAAATTCTTACGGTAATATGGCACATGACATTTCTGTACCCAGTTAGAAATCTCATTGTCTCCATGCTGGTTGGTACACACATCTCTGTCTAACAGTTTACCTTACTTCTTACATTGTTATGACTATCATTCATTAACACTGTCATTCCTGTGCTATCACTGCCCCACCTCCCTCCTTGAATTCAAAGGTTCAGGCAGTCTGGAGGCCTGACCATCCTTCCATATCTCATTCACATTGTCAGGTGGGTGGTAAGTTCTGTCACTGCTGGTTCTTTCTGTAGGTTTGGAGGCTTTCTAGAATCTGAGTATGTTTTCACCCTTTCCTTTCATTCCTTTGTGTTGAACCACACTTTTGTCAGTCCAGCTGTTGTGCTGTTGGTTGCTTGCTACCCCAACATTGTTTCTTGTGGAGTGGACAAATGGACAAACATTGTATTTGTCTCTTGTCATTTCTTTTGTTTCTTCTGTCGTTGTGCGGCTCATGGAAATGTTTGCGGTGGTGGAAGATGAACATTCCCGTGACTAGAATGAGGTTTTAGTGGTATACTCACCTCTGCATTTTGATGTTGGCAATTTTGGGCTGTTACCAGGTTCCAGCATCTTTTGAGACTTCGGCATGCTGGCTAGGAGTTGCATCGGATGTTCGGTGGTTGCAGAGTTGACCTGCTGTACCATTGTCGGAGCCAGAGGTTGAAGTCTCATCAGATAGCTGGTCATCCATTTTTTTTCTCTCCTCCACTGGAGGTGTTGTGGTTACCTTCTGGGTGGTTGGCATAAGTGAACATTGCAGGCTTTCCACCACCTGTAAAAAGAGTAGACAAACTTGCTCTGCAAAGAGATAAGAGAGTTCAGAGATGAAGTCCCAGTCAGGATACTCTTTTTTGTTGTTGTTTGAATGCTCAGGAATTTGCAATTCTGTATGATTAATAACTGTGGTTGTCTTGACATCTTCTGCCATTTTAAGGAAATCCCAGGCTTCATTAGCTTGAAGATTTGTTTGCCACCTGTCATGCCTGCCGGCTTCACCCTGCCGGCGGGATGCCATGTTACGCCAGCTGGTCAATGGGGTTTCCCATTGTGGGGCAGCCTCACGCTGTTGGGAAATCCCCAGTCTGCCGGCAAAATGGAGCATCCCGATGACGGAAAATCCAGTTCCATGTCTTTCAGGACTTGTGGGAGGAAACCGGAGCATCCGGAGGAAACCCACGCAGACACAGGGAGAACATGCAGACTCCACACAGACAGTAACCCAAGCTGAGAATTGAACCTGCGTCCCTGGAGCTCTGAAGCAACAGTGTTACCCACTGTGCTACCGTGCCACCCACAAATAAACCTCTCACCGTGTTTTATAAGAATCCAAAGTGTGGGCACCTCAATACCTTTTCTCTTTGCGGCAACAAAGAAATATAACACCATCATACCCAAGTTCTAGAATCATGCCGCTGCCATGGGAGGTGGGACCAGTACAAACCGGACAGTCTGCACCTGGGCAGGACTGGACCTGATGTCCTAGGTGTTTTCTAGAGCTGTTGGGGAGAGTTTAAACTAATGTGGCAGGGGGGTGGGAACCGATGCAGGAAGTTGAAAGGTAGTAAAACAGGGACAGAAACAAAAGGCAGTAAGGGGAAAGTGTAAGGCAGAGAAGCCATAGTCAAAAATCAAAAAGGGCAACAGTACAAGGTACAGTGACTGAGGGGAGCTCAGTGAATAGGACTGGTAATACTAAAAGGAATAAAATGGGAAGTAAAAACATTAATGGTAAGCGACACGGCAGGTTGTTACATGAAGATATGGGTTCAACGACAAGGAAAATTAGGAGAAAAGTTAAGAGGAAATATAACTTGCTCAGCAAAGGATTATACCAACAAAAAGGACAGTAGAAAGAGGGAAAATCGACCATGGATATCTAAGGAAATAAGGGAGAGTATCAAATTGAAGGAAAAAGCATACAAAGTGGCAAAAATTTGTGGGAGACTAGAGGGCTGGGAAATCTTTAGGGGGCAACAGAAAGCTACTAAAAAAGCTATAAAGAAGAGTAAGATAGATTATGAGAGTAAACTTGCTCAGAATATAACAGACAGTAAAAGTTTCTACAAATATATAAAACATAAAAGAGTGGCTAAGGTAAATATTGGTCCTTTAGAGGATGAGAAGGTAGATTTAATAATGGGAGATGAGGAAATGGCTGACGAACTGAACAGGTTTTAGGGTCGGTTTTCACAGTGGAAGACACAAATAACATGCCAGTGATTGATAGACATGAGGCTATGACAGGTGAGGACCTTGAGAGGATTGTTATCACTAAGGAGGTAGTGATGGGCAAGCTAATGGGGCTAAAGGTAGACATGTCTCCTGGCCCTGATGGAATGCATCCCAGAGTGCAAAAAGAGATGGCTAGGGAAATTACAAATGCACTAGTGATAATATACCAAAGTTCACTAGACTCTGGGGTGGTCCCGGCAGATTGGAAATTAGCAAACGTGACATCACTGTTTAAAAAAGGAGGTAGGCAGAAGGCGGATAATTATAGGCCAGTGAGCTTAACTTCGGTAGTAGGGAAGATGCTGGAATCTATCATCAAGTAAGAAATAGCGAGGCATCTGGATGGAAACTGTCCCATTGGGCAGACGCAGCATGGGTTCATAAAGGGTAGGTCGTGCCTAACTAATTTAGTGGAATTTTTTGAGGACATTACCAGTGCGGTAGATAACGGGGAGCCAATGAATGTGGTTTATCTGGAATTCCAGAAAGCCTTTGACAAGGTGCCACACAAAAGGTTGCTGCATAAGATAAAGATGCATGGCATTAAGGGGAAAGTAGTAGCATGGATAGAGGATTGGTTAATTAATAGAAAGCAAAGAGTGGGGATTAATGGGTGTTTCTCTGGTTGGCAATCAGTAGCCAGTGGTGTCCCTCAGGGATCAGTGTTGGGCCCACAATTGTTCAAAATTTACATAGATGATTTGGAGTTGGGGACCAAGGGCAATGTGTCCAAGTTTGCAGACGACACTAAGGTGAGTGGAAAAGGACTTCCGGTGGTGTGGGCGAGCAGGGCGGCCGCAATAACAAGAGCTCAGCCGGTGGCTGCGATTTCGGGGAAATCCCCGAGTCTTCACGCGCCCCCCGATTATCGTCGGCCTTTGGGGACGCCACGATCAGCCAGCGGGGCCGGTTTAAAAAACGGTGAAGAACCCCGCGCAGGTGTCGGGCGCTGAGGCACCGGGCCCGGCAGGTCAGAGCAGCGGGGGCGGAGCTACGAGGAGGCCGAGGCGGCAGGCCCGAGGCCAGAGCACTATGTAGGGAGGGTGCTCCACGTCGGATGGCTCCCACCTAGGAAGAAGAAAGAAGGTTGAAGCCTGGTCCCAGGTGAATGCAGAGGAGAAAGGAAGAAGATTTAAGGAAGTTTGGTAAAAGTTTTTTTTTCTCAAAAAAGAAGAATGTCAGATTGATGAACGGCAGGAGGGTGAAGGGGGAGAGAGGAGAAAGGAAATAAGATTAAAAACAATAAGCCACTAAAGGATGCGAAAAGCAGCGTCGAAGAAAGGAGGAAACGCGGGTTCGCCGCCGAAGGAGAAGACGAGCAAAAGTGTTGACAGGATGGCGGAAGCCAAACTGCAAGGCGGGGCCGCACTACTTACGGTGGAGAAGATGACGAGGTGATGGCGGTGGAGCTGGAACAACGTTTGGTGAGGCACATAGAGGTCGTGAGGAAAGAGATGGCGGTCGTGTTGAGGTCATTGTTGGAGGAGGCAATCAGCCCGATGAGGGTGGAGGTGGCAAAGGTATCGGCCGAGGTGAGAGAGCAGGGCGAGAAGATGAAGGAGGTGGAGGAGGCCGTGACACGATACAGCGACCAGGTCACCTCAATGGGGGACGAGCTGCGGAGGGTGGTGGAGGTTAACAGAGGACTCCGAGCAAAGCTGGAAGACTTGGAAAACCGCTCAAGGCGGCACAATTTGAGAATTGTGGACTTGCCCAAAGGGACAGAGGGCCCAAGGCCAACGCAATACTTCGCTAAGAAGTTGGCGCAGCTGATGGGGGAGGGTGAGAGCCCCACCCTGTACGAGCTAGACCGAGCTCATCAGTCATTAAGGCCGAAGCCCAAAGTGAACGAGCCACCAAGGGCAGTAATTATCTGCTTCCATAAGTTTTGCATGAAGGAGAAAGTATTAAGCTGGGCGAAGCAGGAGCGTGAGGTGCTGTGGGATGGTACTGCGGTTCGGATCTACCAGGACTGGACGGTGGAGTTGGCAAAAAGACGAGCGGTGTTTGGGCGAGTGAAGGCGGCTTTGTACAAGAAGGGGGTGCAATTTGGTATGGTGTACCCGGCGAAGTTGAGAGTAACATATAACGCCAAAGACTTTTATTTTGAGACAGCAGAGGAGGCTGAGGCGTTCGTGAGGGCAGAAGGTTTGGGACAGACGTGAAGACCGGAACTGGAAGAGAGACTGTGGACTGTGTTTGAGCGGCTGGAAAATGTACAAATGTTACAACTTTCTTTTTACTGATTTGTATTGAAATTTACTTCTCTTTGCATTGTTACAGAGTTCAAGTTAATGGCGTTCTGTGTTGTGACGGTTAAATGTTATGTTAGTGAATTGTAGGGGTTGGATTGTTGGGTTTGTTTTGGTGTTTCTTTCTCTGGGACTGGGCGGAAGGGGCGAGAGGTCTTGGTGGAGGGAGCCACCTGCGATAGCTAACTAAAGTCAGTTAGTGAACGGGGGGGAGGTGAGAGGAGGACTGCGGACGTTGGAGCCTGGATAGCAGGCTTCAATGGGCCTACGAGGCGAGCAAGAGGGGGTGGAGGGATGGATGTTGGGGGATGTTTTTGTAGGGGGGCTTCTTGGGAGGGGGGGGGAAGGGGTTCGATGTTAACAATGGACAGGGGCGGGTCAGGCTTATGGGGCAGGGCCCCGTGGTATGGTGATGGTGGATAAGAAAGGTGGGGGGGGTGGGTGAGAGACCCCCAGTAAGGATAGTCACGTGGAACGTGAGAGGGCTAGGAGGTCCGGTCAAGAGGTCAAGGGTGCTTGCACATCTTAAAAGTTTGAAAGCCGAAGTAGCAATGCTGCAGGAGACTCACTTGAGGGTGAAGGACGAGGTGAGACTTAAAAAGGGCTGGGTTAGCCAAGTGTTTCACTCTGGATTTGATGGAAGGGCTCGAGGGGTAGCGGTGCTGGTCAGCAAAAGGGTACGCTTCCAGATGGAGAAGGTGGTGGCAGATCAGGAGGGTAGATATCTGATTGTGACAGGGGCACTGGAGGGGAGATTAGTGGCGCTGTTAAGTGTATACGGTCCCAATTGGGACGATGTGGGATTCGCGAGGAGGGTATTTGGGGCTATTCCCGACTTGGACACGCATGAGCTAATTGTGGGGGGGGGACTGGAACTTGGTGCAGGAGCCAAGGTTGGACAGATCACGGCCGCGCTCACTGGTCCCATCAGGGGGGGGCGAAGGCGCTGCCTGGGCTAATGGTGGAAATGGGAGGGGTGGGCCCTTGGAGGTTCCTGCACCCAAGGGAACGGGAGTATTCGTTTTTCTCAGCGGTCCATAAGGTATACTCGCGGATCGACTTTTTTGTGGTGGGGAAGGCTTTGCTGGCTGGAGTCAAGGGGTCGGCATACTCTGCAACTGCAGTGTCAGATCACGCTCCACATTGGGTGGATATGGTGCTGGAGAAGGGGGCAGCGCAGAGACCGGGGTGGAAACTGGATGTGGGGCTTTTGGGGAACCAAGTGTTCTGTGAGAAAATTGAAGAGGTAATTAAGGAATATGTAAGTTTCAAGTGTACGGGTGAGGTGTCGAAGGCAGTCGTCTGGGTGGCTCTAAAGGCGGTGGTGAGAGGTGAGGTAATTTTGTTTAAGGTCAGGGTGGATAAAGAGGAGAGGTTGGAGTGGCAGAGGGTAATAGATGAGATGTTGGAGGTAGATAGGAGGTATGCAGAGGATGGGGACCCGGCGAAGCTGGAAAAGAGGAAGAAACTACAGGCAATCTTCGACCGACTGTCCACCAGGAAGGCGGTGCGCCAATTGAGACGAGCAAGGGGTGCAGTTTATGAACATGGAGATAACATGGCGTATGTTAGCAGGTCAGCTCCGGAGGGAGGCAGCGGCAAGGGAAATTCTTCAGGTGAAGGATAGGGCAGGGAAGTTGGTGGTCGCCCCAGTGCTGATTAACAAGGTTTTTGAGGCGTTTTATGAGAGGTTGTACAAGTCAGAGCCACTCGGGGGAGACCGTGAGATGCAGGAATTTCTAGATGGGTTGGAGTACCCGAGGCTAGGGGAGAGGGACAGGGCTTCATTAGAAGGAGCAATAGTGGAGCAGGAGATAAAGGATACGATTGGGAGGATGCAGTCGGGGAAGGTGGCAGGGCCGGATGGGTTTCCAGTGGAATATTATAAAAAAGTTAAGGATAGGTTGGCACCCCTGATGGTGGGGATGTTTGAGGAGGCGATAGGGAAGGGGGTGTTGCCGCAAACCTTGGGGCAGGCATCGATTTCCCTGTTACTAAAAAAAGATAAGGATCCGACGGAGTGTGGGTCGTATCGGCCCATATCACTTCTGAATGTGGACGCAAAAGTATTGGCGAAGGTACTGTCGGGTAGCCTTCCGAAGGTGACAGGGGAGGATCAGACGGGGTTGGTGAAAGGGAGGCAGCTGTTTTTCAGCTGTTTTAGGAGGGTTTTGAACGTTGTTATGGCACCGGCAGAAAGAAAGGAAACAGAGGTAGTTGTGGCATTGGACGCCGAGAAGGCGTTTGATCGGGTAGAATGGGGGTACCTGATGGCAGTGCTGGAGCGGTTTGGGATTAGACCAAGGTTTGTGAACTGGGTAAAGCTATTATATAAGGAGCCGAAGACGAGTGTACGCACAAATAATATCAGTTCGAGATACTTTTCTCTCCACCGTGGGACGAGACAGGGATGTCCTATGTCCCCCCTGCTGTTTGCACTTGTGATTGAGCCGTTGGCCATCGCATTGAGAAGTTCGGGAGCATGGAAAGGAATAGTGGGGAGGGGGGGGGAACCCGTTGTACTACTACTGGGCGGCGAACGTGGAGAAAGTGTGGAGCTGGGTCAGAGGGATTGATTCTCAGTGGGTCAGAATGGAGGAGAGTTTGTACAGGGGGTCGGGGCCGAAGGCACTAGCAACAGCGCCGCTCCCGATAGCTCCGGGGAAATATTCAGGAAGTCCGGTAATAATAGCTTCATTGAAAATCTGGAGGCAGTTTCGCCAACACTTCGGGTTGGGTTTAGGGTCAAGGGAAATGCCAATTCGGGGAACCACAGATTTGAGCAAGGGAGGTGGGATGGAAGTTTTGGAAAAGGGAAAAGAAGGGGATTAAGACGCTAAAAGATTTGTTTCTTCGGGGTCGGTTTGCAGGATTGAGGGAGCTGGAAGCGAAGTATGGGCTAGAGCAGGGATAAGTGTTTAGGTATATGCAGGTTCGGGATTTTGCCAGGAAGGGGATACAGAGCTTCCCAGAGGAACCGGCCTCCACATTGCTGGAGGAGGTGTTGACGACAAGGGGACCGGAGAAGGGGGCAGTGTCAGCGGTGTACGGAGCTATTCTGGAAGAGGATAAGGCACCACTGGAAGGGATCAAAGCAAAGTGGGAGGAAGAGCTGGGAGAGGTTATAGAGGAGGGGGTCTGGTGTGAGGTGCTCCGGAGAGTGAATGCCTCCACCTCATGTGCGAGGTTGGGGCTGATACAGCTGAAGGTGGTATATAGAGCGCACCTTACAAGGGCGAGGATGAGCTGATTTTTTTGAAGGAGTAGAGGATGTGTGAGAGCATTCCGGGGGCGGGTGGGGGGGGGCGCGAATCATGTTCATATGTTTTGGTCCTGTCCAAAGCTAGGGGAGGACAGGAAGGAGGTGTTTAGGGTAATTTCCAAGGTGGTGCGTGTGAAAGTGGACCCGGGTCCCCAGGAGGCCATATTCGGGGTGTCGGACCAGCCAGGGTTGGAAACGGGAGCGGAGGCAGATATCATAGCCTTCGCCTCGTTGATCGCCCGAAGGCGGATCCTGCTGGGATGGAGAGCAGCCTCTCCACCCAGTGCCCTGGCGTGGCGGGGGGACCTGTTGGAATACTTGACCCTTGAGAAGGTTAAGTTCGAACTGAGGGGAAGCTCGGAGGGGTTCTACAAGTCATGGGCACTATTTATTATGCACTTTCAAGAACTGGATAACATCGAACATGAGTTGGGTGGGTGGGTGGGGGGGTGGGGTGGGAGGGAGGGGCGGCTATGTAGATTAAGGGCGACTATGGGTAATCCCAGATTCCTTTTTGTCATTTGTTTATGTAAACATGCGGGCTGATGTTTGGGGGTTGGTGGGCGGATGGGATCGTTGTTATTATGGGGATTGACATATCTTGCTGATTATTGTTTATTGTTGATGGGTGTAAATGTGGGAGAAAATGTGAAAAAGGAGGAGAATAAAAATATATTTTTAAAAAAAGATGAGTGGTAAAGCAAAAAGTGCAGAGGATACTGGAAGTCTGCAGAGGGATTTGGATAGGCTAAGTGAATGGGCTGGGGTCTGGCAGATGGAATACAATGTTGACAAATGTGAGGTTATCCATTTTGGCAGGAATAACAGCAAAAGGGATTATTTAAATGACAAAATATTAAAACATGCTGCTGTGCAGAGAGACCTGGGTGTGCTAGTGCATGAGTCGCAAAAAGTTGGTTTACAGGTGCAACAGGTGATTAAGGCGAATGGAATTTTGTCCTTCATTGCTAGAGGGATGGAGTTTAAGACTAGGGAGGTTATGCTGCAATTGTATAAGGTGTTAGTGAGGCCACACCTGTGGAGTATGGTGTTCAGTTTTGGTCTCCTTACTTGAGAAAGGACGTACTGGCACTGGAGGGTGTGCAGAGGAGATTCACTAGGTTAATCCCAGATCTGAAGGGGTTGGATTACGAGGAGAGGTTGAGTAGACTGGGACTGTACTCTTTGGAATTTAGAAGTATGAGGGGCGATCTTATAGAAACATATAAAATTATGAAGGGAATAGATTTTTTTTTTTAAAAACACCATTTTGCAACAGATACATTTAAGTCAGACATAAAAGTGCTGGAAACATCAGCGGGATCTGGCAACACCTGTCATGAGAAATAGAACTAACATTTCAGAACAACCTTCCATTTTCTCCTGCAATGTTTGCTTCTCTACAGATGCATTATCGTATTTTACTAAGCCAGTTGGTCAAATCTCAGAAGGGAATAGATAGGATAGATGCGGGCAGGTTGTTTCCACTGGCGGGTGAAAGCACAACTAGGGGGCATAGCCTCAAAATAAGGGGAAGTAGATTTAGGACTGAGTTTAGGTGGAACTTCTTCACCCAAAGGGATGTGAATCTATGGAATTCCTTGCCCAGTGAAGCAGTAGAGGCTCCTTCATTAAATGTTTTTAAGATAAAGGTAGATAGCTTTTTGAAGAATAAAAGGATTAAGGGTTATGGTGTTCAGGTCAGAAAGTGGTGCTGAGTCCACAAAAGAACAGCCATGATCTCATTGAATGGCAGAGACAGGCTCGAGGGGCCAGATGGCCTCCTCCTCCTCCTAGTTCTTATGTTCTTATGAAGTCAAATTGCTCCAGGCCCATAGAGTGGTGTGGCTGCTGTTGAAAGCCATGGATCTTTTAGCCATGGGATGGCATTCTTCGTTGCCCGATGCAGAAATCGTGATCGGTGATTGGGTGGAGCATGGATTCTGACACCGAAATCGAGGGCGGTGCCATTTTGACACCAGTATGCCATGCTCCCCCCCTCCAAAATGGCATCCCGTGACTCTCGCCGCGTGCCGTTTTAGCGCCATTGGCGCGTCATCGACCATCCTACCCAAAATGCTCTGCCCCTTTTGGGCTGAGTTCCCGTCGATGCGGGACACGTGTGGTCTCAGCCAGCGTGCCAGCTGCGGACGGTGTCCAGTGCTGCCACACCCGGCCAGGATCTGTGCCGCTGGCCGGGGGCAGGAGGGGGGGGCTTGAGGTCGGGCTGGGGGACTGGTGTGGGGTGGCCAGTAGGGTTGCGGTGGTGGGTTAGGTTTTGTGCATGACTGGCACTATGTTGTACGGCGCGATTGGTGCAGGTCGTCAGCTGCGCACAAGCATGGCCCGGGACCCGGCAATTCTCCGCTCGATCCACGGGACTTTCACTAGCTGCCGGTGCTAGCCCTTCACCGATACCAGAATCAGTGAGGGGTTGCTGCCAAATTTCCTGTCGTGAAAGACCACACATACTACGCTGGCATCAGCACTTAGTCTCCAGAATGGAGAATCCAGCCCATGGTTCTTTGTCCGACAGGACTATTATACTGGCTCCTAGTTTTATTTTTAAATTTGTTAAATGGCCCTTGACTGAAAGGTTTTCATTCCAAAATGAGAAACCAAAATCTTTGGCCTCCCCTAAGAAGCACAGCTGTGTATAATAAAAGCAGAAAATGATGGATGAACTCAGAAGGTCCAACAGCATCTGTGGAGGGAAAGTTAACATTTCAAGCCCAAATTATTACTCTTCAGAGCTAGAAGGGGTAGAAATGTGATGTATTATAGATTGAAGAGGTAGGTGAAAAGGTGGAGTAGAGCAGATAAAAGGTCAGGAATAGGTCAGAGGCAAGGAGAGATTGACAAAGGTGCATGAACACAAGACAAAGGCAGTGTTAATGGTAGCATTAAGGGCTAAAGAAGGTGCTGATACTGGCATAAAGGTAGGATGGCAGAAAGTGTGAATAGGAAACAAAGGTTGTTGTTCAGTGAAAGCAAAATGAAGGAAGTGACCCAGTTGGGGAGTGGGGTGCTTAGGGCAAACAAAGAAAATAAACAAAAAATGGGGCCAGGGTGGAGGAGAAAGTGCACAGTCCAGAAGGTGTTGAGCTCAATGTTGTGTCCAAAATGCCTAATTGGAAGATGAAGTGTGGTTTCTCCAGTTTGCATTGGGCTTCACTGGAGCATTGCAGAGGCCAAGAATGGACATCTGAGCATGCGAGCAAGACAGTGAGTTGAAACGGCAGCAACAAGAGGGTTGGGGACATGCCTGTGGACTGAGTGAAGATCTTCCGCAAAGCAGCTGCCATGCTTCCTGATAGCCATGATGTGGAGATACCGGCGTTGGACTGGGGTGAGCACAGTAAGAAGTCTTACAACACCAGGCTAAAGTCCAACAGGTTTGTTTCAAACACTACTTTTTAACCTGAGGAAGGAGCAGTGCTCCGAAAGCTAGTGTTTGAAACAAACCTGTTGGACTTTAACCTGGTGTTGTAAGACTTCTTACTATGCTTCCTGGTACTCATGGCTCTGTCCACATTCAACTGACCCTGAAAAAAAGTCATGTGCTCTTGTACACTGTGGGTGGTAACACTGTCCTCGGTCCTACATTAACCCTTTATGTGCTAGACCCTTCTACTATAATGACCACACTATTACACTATCTGGCATGAATTCTTTTCCATAACACTCGCTATTTAACTTGTATTTATTTGGTATGCTTTATGAAATAAACTAATTGACGCACAGAATCCCTACAGTGCAGAAGGAGGCCATTTGTGCCATAGAGTCTGCAGCGACCCTCTGAAACGGTACTTCACCCAGGTTCACTCCCCCGCCCTATCCCATTAACCCTTTAATCTAACCTACACGTCTTTTTTGGACACTGAGGAGCAATTTAGCACAGCCGATCCACCTAAATGGCACATCTTTAGACTGTGGGAGGAAACCGAAGCACCTGGAGGCAACCCAGCCAGACACGTGGAGAACGTGAAAACTCCACACAGACAGTGGCCCAAGGCTGGAATTGAGTCTGGGTCTCTGGAGCTGAGAGGCAGCAGTGCTAACCACTGTGCTTCACAGGAGCTTTATCAAACAAAATTTGACACGGAGCTGCATAAGAAGATATAAAGGCAGAAAGGAGAAAACTAGGGAAAGGTTGTTTTGGGAAATTTGAATGCTTTGCTGAAAGGTTGGTTTGTTGAACTAAGGGAAGGAAATTAAATGGATGACCCCAAACCTATAGGCAAACAGGTTCATGAGTTCCTTTTGCTGGAGGTGAGGTTAGAAGGGGCAGGGAAGAGGAGGTGAATAAGACTGCCTGCACTGGAACTTGACAAAAACTGTAAACTTCCTGAAGGCAATTTACACAAACGAAAAGAAAAATTGAGAGCGAGAGAGATGTACAATGAGCTGCTGAATCAATACTGCCCGTTTTACACTCATCCAAAGTCAAAATGAACCCTCTCTCCTATGCAGTTATTTTACACACAATTTATTTGGCTCTGCATAAAACCAAATGAACACTGAAAAAGAATGAGAAATTTCCGTCCCAAGGTTAACTCGAGCTGGAAAATCACGCTGGCTGCACCACTGGCTTTTCTTGCTGATTTTTTAAACACTTTGAAGAAAAAAGCAGGAGGCGGGTCTCGTGATGTCATGCTGGTAGGGAAGCCTCTGAATGAGCTCACCCCACCAGTAACCTAGGTTCCCAAGAGATTGGGTAACATGTTATTTAATAAAAGGAGGAACCCCAAATAAATGGACCCCCCTTCGCCCCTACATACATGGACCCTCCTTCCCTGAACCTCCCCAATGGAAGCCCACCGCCCCCTGGCACTAAACCCTGGCGCTGCCCATTGGTATACCAGGGTGCAGTGCCTGGGGCAGTACCCAGGTAATGCAAGGGGACACGGCCAGGCTACTGCCCAGGCATGTCCTTGTCCCCCTGGGTCTGTACTTAGCTGTGTGATCCCGGCAGGTCCTGGTTGCCAGCTCCCCATTTTTTAAAACCTGTGAACCACACCGACATGACATCACATCACCTGGGTTCGGGAGTGGGGTGACGGGAACTTTCCAATGGAAGGGGGATGTTATAGAATCATAGAATTTACAGTGCAGAAGGAGGCCATTCGGCCCATCGGGGCTGCACCGGATCTTCGAAAGAGCACCCTACCCAAACCCAGACCTCCACCCTATCCCCATAACCCAGTAACCCCACCCAACCCAACACTAAGGGCAATTTTAGACACTAAGGGCAATTTATCATGGCCAATCCACCTAACCTGCACATCTTTGGACTGTGGGAGGAAACCGGAGCACCCGGAGGAAACCCACACACCCACACAGACACGGGGAGAGCGTGCAGACTCCGCACAGGCAGAGACCCAAGCCGAGAATCGAACCTGGGACCCTGGAGCTGTGAAGCAATTGTGCTAACCACCATGCTACCGTGCTGCCGGAAGTCCCGCGAATAAAATGTAAATCTATTATAATGGGATTCCCATCATTGCATGTTGGGAACCCCATTAGGTCATTGCCACGGCATGGGGACAATCGAGCTTATGGCGCTTTTTCCTGTAGTGAAGACATTAATATTCAGTAATGTGTACCTGAGGTAACGCTGTCGTCGGCCACAAGGGATTACTAATCAATCTCCCCATGGGGCTTGTAGAGTACATGTTCCCGTGGTAGTGGGCGGAGGTCTGTCCAGCTGGGTCTCGTTAGTGCACCCTTTAAATGCTGCTCCCGGACCTGGACCAGGAATTTGTGCTGTACATCGCGGCAGCGACTTTAAAGTTAAAATAAACCAGTTTCGCTTCCGTGCCTCCTGGATTACTACATTGGCAATGAGAATCATGTCCGAGATTCTGGGCAGCCTTGCTTGAAACTCCAGAAAGGAACATAGTGCGAGGATAACCTGGAAATCTCTCTATTCGGAAAACTCGAGCTATATGATGCGGGCCTAGAGGACTCATCCCATTATGCAGAAAGAATGGAATTTCTTTTGTGCTAACGCTATAGAAGGTGATGACCGACACAAGGTGATCCTTCTGACCACTTGTGGAGCCCCGAAATTCAACATCGTTAAGAGTTTGATGTACCCGGCAGCCCCAGACTCAAAAACATTTAACCAACTGGTAGAGGTAGTGGCAAACAACGGTCGGCACTTTCGATAATCATGGACCATGCTTGTTGGGCCTTTATTAGGAAGACCCACCCCCTGGATCCAACGTTGGACACTATTATTGGCGGCCTACAAGTAGTCCTTCGAGCACCGCCCTGGCACACACATCACCAGCATTGGCACCTTGAGTCGCCTACCACTGCCCACAAGCTTGGTCCCTCTGCCAGTAATGGAAAGAGTCATAATTACACTAAACTTCCTGGTTACCCTGCCTGTATCCACAAAACAAGTCCAGGTGTAGATACAGAAGGGCCCATGCTGGAAAAACTGTACCACATAATCCTAATTGGCAGAATTCGAGGATACTCCGCAGGGGATATAAAGCCCTTCCTATTGAGGGCGGAAGGTGGCATCATCCTATGGAGATCCCGAGTGGTTGCCCCCACCCAGGTCCGAGCCGAATCTTGATGGGAGTTACACACCAGCCACCCAGAGGTCTTCCAAGATGAAGATACTTACAAGGAGCTATGTTTGGTGGTCCAGGCTTGATAAGGACATTGAGAACTTGGTGAAACATTGCCCTTTGTGTCAGGAGAACCAAAAGCTCAGACCTTCGGCCTTGCTGCACCCGTGGGAATGGCCAAGGAGACCTTGGGTATGGGTACATGCAGATTTTGCAAGGCCGTTCATGGGATCGATGTTCTTAATCTTGGTCGACGGCCATTCTGAATACACTAGATGCACTCCACGCATCCCAACATGACCAGAGAGAAACTTGGGCAATCATATTGCGTTCATGGGATATCAGAGATCCTCGTGTCAGACAACTGGACCTCCTTCACCAGCAGAGAATTCCAGGCATTTGTGAAGTCTAACGGGATTAAACATATCCAAACATTGCCATACCATCCATCCTCCAATGGCCTGGCTGAACAGGCGGTCCAACGTTTAAAAATGGCAAGAAGAAACAGACCGCTGATTCTCCAGGCACCTAATGGGCGATTACAGGACCACACACTACGATGGGAGTCGCACCGGTGGAGCTGCTCATGACTGTCGAGTCCAGACCAGGCTCAGCCTATTGATTCCCAATCTAGGGGGAAACGTGGAGTCAAGACAAGAAGCCCAGAAAATAAATGCGGATACCCGAAGGACCGACAGAACCTTCAAGACAGGAGACACAGGCGATGTAATTTTGGAGACGGATCTCTTTGGATCTCAGGCATCATAGTGGAAACACTGGCCCCATTTCATAGAAGGTCAAGACTCAAGAGGAGACCGTAAGGAAGCACACAATCTTAGGAGCAATGAACCGACCCCTGATGAAATGATTCCAGACGGGACAACGCCCTTAACGTCCTATGCGTTCACCTCAGTCCATGGGAAACCCGAGAGTCATTCCTCTCGAGGGAAGAGACTCGAGATCAAAAATGGAGACTGAGATGACTGACCCTCAGCCGGCAGTCAGCATCGAAGAGGAGCCTCGATTATCGGCCCTTTGATGCTCTGCCAGGAAGTGACAATCTTCCATCCACTTTGGGCTCCCCGATCCAGCTCCACTGACGGTTGACCGGAGGTCAAGTGCCAAGAAGTGGAGGAGACCACATAGTCGTGGGACTGGAAGGGGATGATCTCGACTTGCGGGGGAGGGGAATAGTCCAACCACATCAACGCTACGATCAAGAAAGCACAATAGCGCCTATACTTCCGCAGGAAACTAAGGAAATTTGCATGTCCACATTGACTCTTACCAATTTTTCCAATGCACCATAGAAAGCATCCTATCTGTCTGCATCACAGCCTGGTATGGCAACTGCTCGGCCCAAGACCGCAAGAAACATCAGAGAGTCGTGAACTCAGCCCAGTCCATCACGTGAACCCGCCTCCCATCCATTGACTCTGATACACCTCCCGCTGTCTTGGGAAAGTGGGCAGCATAATCAAAGACCTCTCCCTTCCCTGGTTATTCTCTCTTCCAAACTCTTCCATTGGGCAGGAGATACAAAAGTCTGAGAACACGCAGTAACAGGTCCAAACACAGCTTCTTCCCCGCTGTTACCAGACTTCTGAATGACTCTCTTATGGACTGAACTGATCTATCTACGCATCTTCTTTACTATGTAGCACTACACTCCGTATGCTTCACCCAATGTCTTTGTATTTACATTGTGTACTTACCGTATGTCCTATGTTTTTCATGTATGGAACGATATGTCTGGACTGTACACAGAACTGTACACCCAATCCAAATGTGATAACCCTCACGAGGACCATGGGGATTCATCAATTGATCTCTCCGTTGGGCTCGTAGAGTAAGATTTCCCATTATAGCAAGCAGAGGCCCACCCAGCTGGGACACGTTAGTGAGCCCTTTAAATGTTGCTCCCAGAGCCGGACTAGGAGTTCCGATAGTCCCAGGCTGTGACGTTTGTGTTGTACCAAGTGTTAAAATAAACCTATTTAGCATTCTTCTTTGTGTCTCCTGGGTTACTACAGTACCATTATGACCTTTGGTGTAATAACACACAAGCAACATATGAGAAAAGGCTTCTTGGTCCAGAAAGCCTGTTTCTTCCTTGCATCATTTGCCATTTTATAGGTTTCATCTACTTAAAAAAAACTGGGTGAAATATTTGAATAGCTTTTTTTAAGGGAAATGACAAAGCTTACCCAGTCAATTTGTTCAGTATGAGTATTGCTTAGATACCAGGGACACATTTAAATATTAAAGTAAGAAGGGAAGTTGGAAGGGACCTTTATCCTAGTGGGTAATACAGTTAGGTAACACCAGGAAAGGCTGCTTAAGGGGACAGTATAAATGAGTCTAAGACTTATTCTTCAACCAAATTATACAGGGTGTAATTAAAAGTGCTCCCGGAGAAAGAAGTGATTAGGTGATAAGGCAGGAATGTGGTTAAGTAGAATCTGTCTCTCAAGAAGGAACAGGTTTATTGTGCAAAAACATTCTATGTTTTACAAAACTGTTCCCATCATCTAAAGGTAATGGAGCACATCTCAAGAATCTGCCACAAACTCAACAGCTTACGTTATTCAAAAGCAACTACCACAGATGCTGGAAATCTGAAAATGCTGGAAATCCTCAGCAGGTCTGACAGCATAAATGGAGAAAGAAACGGAGTTAATGTTTCAAGTCAATTATCTTTTTCTGACATTTCCTGTTCTGATGAAAGGTCATTGACCTGTTCATGTATTTTCACTCATCTTTGGCCAAGCCAGGTTCCTTATAATTCTCTACCAGTATACATCCTATAATGAAGCCAGTATTATAGGGAGGGCTCCTATTACATGCTAATCCTTGGCTGAAGTTTTGTTGAGGTTCGGTGCTGACTGCAACAAGATGGAATGGCCACCTTTGTAATAGCGTACTGTTAGTTGAACCAGCTGCTGAGAGAAGCACAGGCTTCATAAATGTATTCACCTTCTGTGTTACACTGTACAATACTCTCATCCCACCCTGGAGGCCAACTGGCTGTTAACTCAGTCTCTGTTCACTGGATAGCAGAATGGATTAACACACAGATGTGACTATGTAATACGAAGTCCTGGAGCTAGTTTTCAGACTGTAAGCCTCACATTCCTTTTCCATTTACAACTTGGATTGAGAGCCACCGCTGAATGAACATTACGTTTAATACCTCTCAAAAAGGTTTCCAATTGTCACACTCAGGAGGTAGGCCCAGCAGCCTCTCAGACAGTCCCTGCAACAAAAATGAGCGCACAAAGTGGCGAGTGCAGAATACTCTGGGGTTTGTTTGCAAGATGGTCTCAGAGGTTAAGTGCTTTTGATTCTAAGCATCCAGTGAAATGTTTATACCGTGGAAACAATTCTGTTGCATTAGTGACTAGTAGTGTTTGTACATTAAAATATCTCTTAACATAGAGTTACTTCTGAAATGCATGAATGTTGTTATGATTTATGCTTAATTCATATTACAAAATGCATTACAGAAACACAGATGGGTGTATGGACACATTTTCAGATTCGTTAGTGCTGACTTGGGCAGATTTGTAGTCTGTTGAAAAATGAAAATCGCTTCTTGTCACAAGTAGGCTTCAAATGAAGTTAGTGTGTGTAATAATCCACAGGAGGCAGGGGTTCCGTCACCACACCAGTATTTATTTGCAATAACTTATATACAAGAGCAGCTCCAAACAGTGCTGCTAGCATTCCAGTCAACTTAAGACTGCCTCACAAAGCCTACACAGGTGCTTATATGGGCCCCCTCAATGAGCTATCATTGAGGGAGCTCATACTCCAATTGGCCAACCAATAATGCCAATTGGAGGTCATTACACTGTGAATTGCCCCTAGTCGCCACATTCCAGTGCCTGTTCGGGGAGGCTGGTATGGGAATTGAACACACGCTGCTGGCCTGCCATGGTCTGCTTTAAAAGCCAGCTATTTAGCCCCTATCGCTTGTTGGTTTTGTCCCAGAGCGAGAGACGATTGATTCACTCTGCAGGGTTAACTGAAGGGAGAGAGAGAGAGAGAGAGAGCGGGATTCTCAACGTTCATCAGCCAGTTTTTAACCCACTTTCCCGGTGTATTCTCAAGAGGAAATAGTCATGTCTTGCACTTATCTCAGAACTTCTTACATATCCGGAGAGATAAATCAACAGGCGAAGGGTGTTTTTGGATGTCTGATGAGATGTATGAAACATCTCCGTTGTACTTATATACCCGGGAGATTAGTCCAACCTTTTGCCTTTTCCATACCTTTCTTTCAAACCTCTGTTTGAAGTGGCCCTCAACTTCAGGTGTGAAATTCCATGTCATCCCAAGAAGGTCTGTCATTATAATTCACATGGCAATTTTCCAGAAAGTGGTCACTTTGCAATATTAGCCAACCTTTGGTCAGTGTCTTTACTTATTTCTTTAAAAAACACAGTTCTTCCTTAAAAAGTTCAATATACCCATAGGTAGTTGATGAGGCTGTAGCACACTTTCAATACAATAAGCAACATTGCATTCCACGGGCGGCATGGTGGCAGTGGTTAGCACTGCTGCCTACGGCGCTGAGGACCCGGGTTCAATCCCAGCCCCGGGTCACTGTCCGTGTGGAGTTTGCACATTCTCCCCGTGTCTGTGTGGGTCTCACCCCCACAACCCAAAGATGTGCAGGTTAGGTGGATTGGCCACACTAAATTGCCTCTTAATGGGAAAAAAATAATTGGGTACTCTAAATTTATTTTTTTTAAACTTGCATTCCATGAAAAAGAGAGTTTGGCTAGGATTTACAATAGTGAAGAACATGGGTATTGAGGTCGACTGCTGGCTTTTGAATCAACCAGGATTTATTTCCCCAAGTTCCTACTGGACCGCCACTGTATGTTCCTTTGCTGCAGAGGAGAAGTTTATTCTAGATTTCTCTTCTGTCCATCAGTTATTGCCACTTATACTTCATGGGAAAGTGGATGTAGGCCCTGGGAAGTCGAAGCTAAGAGACTGAGTAACCTGGAAAGACTTCAGTTCTCTCCAATCACCTGCATATTTGCCCATTGTGCTGGCTTCGGTCATTGTCTACAAGATCTTTGGGTTTTTCTGTCCCTTAATTGCACATCTACCCCACTGGGGATTCCACTCCAGCAGTGGTGGGACTTTGCAGTTGGGCTATGTTAGGGGCTTTTCTGGGAGTCTGAATTACATGTGCTGGACTATGCAGTTGCTCTGTTACTGTACATACTGGACAGTGCAGGTGCTTCATGTTCAGTAGCATAGTGGGTGATGCACAATCAATGACCACTAAAGCGGGGTTGTAGTCCAACTGAAGGCTTTAATAAGCTAGATGTTTCCCCTAGCAGCTCAGATACAGAATGAAGGCTGCTGGGGCGGCATGGGCTCTTATACCCTGCCTTGCAGGGCGGAGCTACCATACAGCTTGATCAATAGGAAACATACAGTTTCCTCCAATGGTGCTTTAGCCTGTTAGGTACCGTAATACCTATAATACCACATTCACCCCCTGTTAAAGAAGAGTCCAGCGGGGGTGGTGGCCTGAAACTACAAAACATGGCAACATGGTATAATTAGTTATGGAGGTACCGTAATACCTCCGTACAGTGTTTAGTAATTATTTACAATTCTGATAGCTATGTACATTTGATGGTTTATATTTACAGATTACAATTAAAATGAAGCAATCAGTCGATCGGGGGCCCTGGTCGTCCTCTGCGATCGTCGGAGCTTCGGTGGTGACTCCAGTGGAGGCTCGGGCATCTGTGACTCCGGGAGTGTGGCTTTGATCTCCATGGCAGCTTCGGCACCCCTAGACGGCGTTGATGGGGAAAACGGTTGACCTGGGAAGGGAGCGCCTGCGGGGGGCGTCGGTGGGTGGGGGGGCCTAGACGGGGCCGGCGGAAGAACCGATCCTCCTGTAAGGTGCTGCGGTGGAGGGGAGGGTGGGACTGGCGGCTGGGATGTGCATGGGGTTCCGGCGGGCGCCAAGTCCCGTAGGGAGACGGTATCTTGTCGCCCGTCGGGGTACGCCACGTAGGCGTACTGGGGGTTAGCATGGAGCAGCTGGACCCTCTCGACCGACGGGTCAGACTTGTGCACCCGCACTAGTTTTCGGAGCAGGATGGGTCCGGGTGCTGCCAGCCAGGTCGGGGGCGAGGTCCCAGAGGAGGACTTCCTGGGGAAGACAAGGAGACATTCGTGAGGTGTCTGATAGGTGGTCGTACAAAGCAGTGACCGGGTGGAGTGGAGGGCATCCGGGAGGACTTCTTGCCAGCGGGACTCTGGGGGGTTCCTGGACCATAGGGCCAGTAGGACGGTCCTCCAGACCGTTCCATTCTCCCTTTCTACCTGTCCGATACCCCGGCGGTTGTAACTGGTCGTCCTGCTCGAGGCAATGCCCTTGCTGAGCAGGAATTGACGCAGTTCATTGCTCATAAAGGAGGACCCCCTTTCACTGTGTATGTAAGCGGGGAACCCGAACTGTGCAAAGATGCTATGGAGGGCCTTGATGACGGAGGTTGTGGTCATGTCGGGGCAGGGGATGGGGCATGGGAACCGTGAGTACTCGTCAATCACGTTCACGAAGTACGTGTTGCGGTCGGTGGAGGGGAGGGGGCCTTTGAAGTCCATGCTGAGGCGTTCAAAGGGACGGGAAGCCTTTATCAAGTGCGCTTTCTCTGGTCGGTAGAAGTGCGGGTTGCACTCCGCGCAGATTTGACAGTCCCTGGTGGCTGTCCTGACCTCCTCGATGGAGTAGGGCAGGTTGCGAGTCTTGACAAAATGGAAAAAGCGAGTGACCCCAAGCTGGCAGAGGTCCTCGTGGAGGGCTCGGAGGTGGTCCACTTGTGCGGTGGCACCTGTGCCGCGGGACAGGGCGTCAGGAGGCTCGTTTAACTTCCCGGGACGATACAAGATCTTGCAGTTGTAGGTGGAGAGTTCGATCCTCCACCGCAAGTTCTTGTCGTTTTTTTTATCTTGCCCCGCTGTGCATTATCAAACATGAACGCCACCGACCGTTGGTCAGTGAATCTCCTGCCGGCCAGGTAATGCCTCCAATGTCGCACAGCTTCTACTATGGCCTCAGCCTCCTTTTCGACTGAAGAGTGGCGGATTTCGGAAGCATGGAGGGTACGGGAGAAGAAGGCCACGGGTCTGCCCGATTGGTTGACAGTGGCCACCAGAGCTACGTCGGAGCTACATCGCTCTCGACTTGGAAGGGGAGGGACTCGTCGATGGCTTGCATCGTGGCCTTTGCAATGTCTGCTTTGATGCGGCTGAAGGCCTGGCGGGCCTCTATCGACAGGGGAAAAGCTGTGGGTTGGATCAGGGTACGGGCCTTGTCCGCGTAGTTGGGGACCCACTGGGTGTAGTAGCTAAAGAACCCTAGGCAATGCTTCAGGGCCTTCCAGCAGTGAGGGAGGGGGAACTCCATAAGGGGGCGCATACTTTCAGGGTCGGGGCCTATAACTGCATTTCGCACTACGTAGCCGAGGATGGATAGACGGTTGGTGCTAAACACGCATTTATCCTTGTTGTACGTGAGGTTAAGGATTTTAGCGGTCTGGAGAAATTTTCGGAGGTTGGTGTCGTGGTCCTGCTGGTCATGGCCGCAGATGGTGACCTTATCGAGATACGGGAATGTTGCCCGTAAACCGTACCGGTCAACCATTCGGTCCATCTCACGCTGGAAGACCGAGGCCCCGTTAGTGACACTGAAGGGAACCCTTAAGAAGTGATAGAGCCTCCCATCTGCCTCAAAGGCAGTGTATTTACGGTCACTAGTGCGGATGGGGAGCTGGTGGTAGGCGGACTTGAGATCTACCATGGAGAAGACTTTATAATGCGCGATCCTGTTTACCAGGTCGGATATGCGGGGGAGAGGGTACGCGTCTAGCTGCGTAAACCTGTTGATGGTCTGACTGCAGTCGATGACTATCCTATGCTTCTCCCCGGTCTTTACCACCACTACTTGAGCTCTCCAGGGGCTGTTACTGGCTTCAATGACCCCTTCCCTCAGTAGCCTTTGGACCTCTGACCTAATAAAGATCCGGTCCTGGGCACTGTAGCGTCTGCTCCTGGCGGCGACGGGTTTGCAATCCGGGGTGAGGTTCGCAAACAGGGAAGGCGAGTCGACCTTAAGGGTCGTAGACAGTAAGGGGGGGGGCATAGGGACGCAGAATTGGAAGGTCCGACTTTGAAGGTTACACTGGAAGACTAAACCCAGGAGTGTAGCCGCAAGTTTAGGGGAAGGATGTAGAGACGGAAATTTTTGAACTCCCTTCCCTGGACTGTGAGGTTTGCTACACAAAACCCCTTTATCTCCACTGAGTGGGAACCGGAAGCCAGGGAGATTTTTTGATTAATGGGGTGGATGAGGAGAGAACAGCGCCTTACCGAGTCAGGGTGTATGAAGCTCTCCGTGCTCCCAGAGTCGATTAGGCAGGACGTCTCGTGCCCGTTGATGAATACGGTTGTCGTAGCAGTTGAGAGTGTTCGAGGCCGAGACTGATCCAGAGATACCGGGGCTAGTCGCAGCAGTTGAGAGTTCTCTTCGGGCAGTGCATGGTCAGCCGAGCTGGGGTCCTTGGGGTTCATCCAAGATGGCGTCTCCCCTTGGTCACACATGGCTGGGGGTGGACAAAATGGTGGCGCCCATCCCTCCAACGTGGCGTCCGCGGAACAAGATGGCGGCGCCCGGGGTCCGCACGTGGCCCTGGAATATGCAGATAGCGGCGACCGCTGGCCGCACGGGGCCCGTGGAGAAGTTAGTGGTTGCGGTCCGCATTCGCCGCCGGAGACCGCGGCAACCGCCCGGGCCTGGCATACCACACGAAATGGCCCTTTTTGCTGCATCCCTTGCAGGTGGATGCGTGGGCTGGGCAGTGCTGGCGGGGGTGCTTTGCCTGCCAGCAAAAGTAGCAGCGGGGCCCCTCGGGGTAGCCAGGCCGCCTTGCAGTGCAGGCCTGTGGGGGAATGGGGGAAGTCTCGGGGACGGCCGCTGAGGTGTTCCACGCTGCCCAGGGGGCTGCCGCGCGGTCGGGAACGTAAGCGCGTGCGTTCCTGGAGGCTACGTCCAGGGAGCCTGCAAAAGGCCGTGCCTCCCTGAGACCCAGGGTGTCCTTTTCTAACAGGCGCTGGCGAATTTGGACGATAGCATACCTGCCACGAAAGCATCCCGGACTAATAGTTCCGTGTGTTCGCTCGCCGAAACTTGCGGGCAGCAGCAGCTTCTGCCCAACACCAGGAGTGCACGGTAGAATTCCTCCAGCGATTCCCCAGGGGTTTGTCGCCTTGTTGCAAGCAGGTGCCGGGCATTGACCTGGTTTACTGGGCGAATATAGTATACTTTTAGCAGCTCTATTGCTGCATCAAAGTCTTCCGCTTCCTCGATAAGGATGTAAATCTCCGGGCTCACCCTTGAGTGCAGGACGTGCAGTTTCTGCTCTCCCGTGGGTGTGTTTTCGGCCGTCTCGAGGTAGCCTTTAAAGCACGCCAGCCAGTGCTTCAAGATTGCCGCTGAGTTCGTCGTGTGAGGGCTAAGTTGCAGACACTCCGGCTTGATTCGGAGCTCCATCCTTTCTTCTTTAAAACTAGCTTATTAAATTGTTGCACGATCAATGACCACTAAAGCGAGGTTGTAGTCCAACTGAAGGCTTTAATAAGCTAGATGTTTCCCCCAGCAGCTCAGGTACAGAATGAAGGCTGCTGGGGCGGCACGGGTTCTTATACCCCGCCTATCAGGGCGGAGCTATCATACATTCTACCAATAGAAAGCATACAGTTTCCACCAATGGTGCTTTAGCCTGTCGGGTACCGTAAAACCTATAATACCACAGTGGGTTAGTACTGTTGCTTCACAGCGCCAGGGTCCAACGTTCAATTCCTGCTTGGGTCACTGTCTGTGCAGAGTCTGCACGTTCTCCTCGTGTCTGCGTGGGTTTCCTCCGGGTGCTCCGGTTTCCTCCCACAAGTCCCGAAAGACGCGCTTGTTAGGTGAATTGGACATTCTGAAATCTCCCTCCGTGTACCCGAGCAGGGACCCGAATGTGGCGACTTGGGGATTTTCACAGTAACTTCATTGCAGTATTAATGTAAGCCTACTTGTGACAATAATAAAGGTTATTATTATTATACTCTATATTGTATCTGCTACATGAACTGGATTGGATAGCCACTGTAGGTATTCAGGTCAGGCGAGGTAACACCATTGAAATTGTGGCAAAGAATCCATTGGTAATCTTCAAACTTTTAGAGCACAATTAAAACCTTGTGGAAGCAATTAGGTTTTGTGGTAGTCAGTATTAGAGGTATTATGGTATTCTGTAATGCCGGAAGACCATTGGTGTAGAAGGTACTCTGTTCTCATTGGTTAAGCTTGTCTGCTGGCTCCGCCCAGCAAGGCGGGGTATAAGAGCCCGTGTCGCCCCAGCAGCTGCCTTCTGTACCTGCACTGCTGGGGGAAACATCTAGTGTAATAAAGCCTTCAATTGTCTCCAATCTTGCTTCTGGAGTTATTGATCGAGCATCAATTTATTACACTAGATTTTAAAGAATGGAGCTCCGAATCAAGCCGGAGTGTCTGCAACTCAGCCCCCACGCGGCAAACTCAGCGACAACCTTCAAGCACTGGCTGGCGTGCTTCAACGGATATCTCGGGACGGCCGAAAACACACCCACGGGAGAACAGAAATTACAAATTCTGCACTCGAGGGTGAGCCCAGAAATCTACACCCTCATCGAGGATGCGGACGACTTCAAGGCCGCAATGGATCTGCTGAAAGGACATTATATTTGCCCTGTAAACCAGGTCTACGCCCGACATCTACTAGCGATGAGGCGCCAAATCCCCGGGGAATCGCTGGAGGAATTCTACTGTGCGCTCTGGTGTTGGGGCGAAACTGCAGCTTTTGATCCGGGACGCTTTCGTTGCACGAGCCCTTGCCAGCTCCCTGGATGTGGCCTCCCGAAACGCCCGCGCTTACATCCCCGACCGCGCGGCAGCCCCCTGGGCAGCGTGGAACCCCCCCCCCCCCCCCCCTCCCCACGGCCGACCCCGATGCATCTCCCAACCCCCACAAGCTTGTGCTGCGAGACGGCCTGGCAACCCCGGGGGGCCCCGCTGCTATTTTTGCGGGCAAGCCAAGCGCCCCCGACAGCACTGTCCGGCCCGCTCATCCTTCTCCAAAGGATGCGGCAAAAAGGGCCACTTCGTGGCGGTATGCCAGGCCCGGGCAGTCACTGCGGCCTCCGGAGGCGAATACGGACCGCCACCAGAACCCTCTCCACGGGCCCCGTGCAGCCAGCGGGCGCCGCCATCTTCCTCCTCCAGGGCCACGTGTGGCCTCCGGGCGCCGCCATCTTGTCTCTCGAACACCACGTGCGATGGATGGGCGTCGCCATCTTGTACACCTCCAGCCATGTGCGACCAGTGGGCGCCGCCATCTTGGCTGGACTCTCAGGACCCCATTTCGGATGACCACACAACGCCCGAAGAGAACATCCAACTGCTGCCACGACTAGCCTCGGTGACCCTGGACCCTGGCCCCGAACACACTCGACTGCAACGACGATGGTGCTCATCAATGGGCATGAGACGTCCTGTCTGATCGACTCTGGGGGCACGGAGAGCTTCATACACCCCGACACGGTAAGGCGCTGTTCTCTCCCCGTCCACCCCGTTAACCCAAAAATCTCCTTAGCCTCCGGGTCTCATTCAGTAGAAATCAAGGAGTTTTGCGTAGCGAATCTCACGGTCCAGGGAAGGGAGTTTAAAAACTACCGGCTCTACGTCCTTCCCCACCTCTGCGCTGCCACACTCCTAGCGTTAGATTTTCAGTGCAACCTCCAAAGCCTAACTTTCAAATTGGCGGCCCTATACCCCCCCCCCCCCCCCCACGGTCTGCGGCCTCACGACCCTCAAGGTCGATCCGCCTTCCCTGTTTGCGAACCTCACCCCGGATTGCAAACCCGTCGCCACCAGGAGCAGACGGTACAGTGCCCAGGGCCGGACCTTTATTAGGTTGGAGGTCCAGCGATTACTGAGGCAAGGTGTCATTGAGGCTAGCAACAGTCCCTGGAGAGCTCAAGGAGTGGTGCAGACCGGGGAGAAGCATAGGATGGTCATAGACTGTAGCCAGACCATCAACAGATATACGCTGCTTGACGCGTACCCTCTCCCCCGCATATCCGACCTGGTCAACAGGATCGGGCAATACCAGGTGTTTTCCACGGTGGATCTAAAGTCCGCCTACCACCTGCTCTCCATCCGCCCTAGCGACCGCAAATACACTGTTTTCGAAGCAGATGGGCTGCTCTACCACTTCCTAAGGGTTCCCTTCGGTGTCACTAATGGAGTCTCGGTCTTCCAACAAGAGATGGACCGAATGGTTGACCGGTACGGTTTGCGGGCCACATTCCCGTACCTTGATAATGTCACCATCTGCGGCCACGACCAGCAGGACCATGACACCAACCTCCGAAAATTCCTCCATACCGCAAAAATCCTTAATCTCACATATAACAAGTATAAATGCGTGTTCAGCACTGACCGTCTAGCCATCCTTGGCTACGCCATGCATAATGGAGTTATAGGCCCAGACCCTCACTGCTCCAAGGCCCTGAAACGCTGCCTAGGGTTTTGCTCTTATTATGCCCAGTGGGTCCCCAACTATGCGAACAAGGCCCGCCCGCTGATCCAATCCACGGTTTTTCCCCTGTCGACAGAGGCCAGCCAGGCTTTCAGCCGCATCAAAGCAGACATTGTAAGGGCCACGATGCACGCCATCGACGAGTCCCTTCCCTTCCAGGTCGAGAGCAACGCGTCCAACGTAGCTCTAGCGGCCACCCTCAACCAAGCGGGTAGACCCGTGGCCTTCTTCTCACGCCACGCTCCACGCTTCCGAAATCCGCCATTCCTCAGTCGAAAAGGAGGCCCAGGCCATAGTAGAAGCTGTGCGGCATTGGAGGCATTACCTGGCCGGCAGAAGATTCACTCTCCTCACTGACCAACGGTCGGTTGCTTTCATGTTCGATAATGCACAGCGGGGCAAGATAAAAAACGACAAGATCTTACGGTGGAGGATCAAACTCTCCACCTACAACTATGAGATCTTGTATCATCCCGGGAAGCTAAACAAGCCTCCTGATGCCCTATCCCGCGCCACATGTGCCAACACGCAAGTGGACCGCCTCAGAGCCCTCCAAGAGTACCTCTACCGCCCTGGGGTCACTCGATTCTTCAATTTCATCAAGACCCGCAACCTGCCCTACTCCATCGAGGTCAGGACAGCCACCAGGAACTGCCAAATCTGCGCGGGGTGCAAGCCGCACTTTTACAGGCCAGAGAAAGTGCACCTGATAAAGGCTTCCCGTCCCTTTGAACGCCTCAGTATGGACTTCAAAAGTCCCCTACCCTCCACCGACCACAATACGTACTTCCTGAACGTGATTGACGAGTACACGCGGTTCCCATTCGCCATCCCTGCCCCGACATGACCGCAGCCACCATCATAAAAGCCCTCCACAGTATCTTTACGCTGTTCGGTATCCCCGCATACATACACAGCGATAGGGGGTCCTCCTTTATGAGCGACGAACTGCATCAATTCCTGCTCAGCAAAGGCATTGCCTCGAGCAGGACAACCAGTTACAACCCCCGGGGAAATGGACAGGTAGAGAGGGAGAATGGAACGGTCTGGAAG
This sequence comes from Scyliorhinus torazame, assembly GCF_047496885.1. NCBI lineage: Eukaryota > Metazoa > Chordata > Chondrichthyes > Carcharhiniformes > Scyliorhinidae > Scyliorhinus > Scyliorhinus torazame. Next base: position 19,218,646 of record NC_092722.1, on the reverse strand, counting down.
ACCGTCCTACTGCCCCTACGGTCCAGGAATCTCCCAGTCTCCCGCTGGCAGGAGGTCCTCCCGGATGCCCTCCACTCCATCCAGTCACTGCTGTGTACCACGACCAACCAAACACCTCACGAACATCTCCTTGTCTTCCCTTGGATGTCCTCCTCTAGGACCTCGCTCCCGACCTGGCTGGGAACTTCTGGACCCATTCTGCTCCGCAAACACGTGTGTGCGCACAAATTGGACCCATTGATCGAGAGGGTCCATCTCCTCCACGCTAACCCTCAGTACTCCTACGTGGCGTACCCAGACGGCCGACAGGATACGGTCTCCCTACGGGACCTGGCGCCCGCTGGATCCCCCCACACACCCCCACCACCAGTCCCACCCTCCCTCCCACCAGCGCACCCCACAGCCGCCCCTTCCCAGGTGGATCGGTTCTCCCACCGGTCCAGTCGAGGGGTGATGAACTGCCGAAGAAGCCAAAGCCACGCTCCTGGAGCCACAGACACCCGAGCCGCCGCCTGCATCACCACCAAAGCTACAACGATCGCAAAGGACGACCAGGGCCCCTGATCGACTAATTGCTTCATTCTGAAATGTAAATAAATTTTGTAAATAGTTGCGATGTAACGAGGCGAAACACTGTACGGAGGTATACCAGGTACCTTCATAACCTTAACTTCTACCACTCTGTTATGCGAGGCCACCACCCCCGCCGGAGCCACCAACCCCGCCGGACATTTTTTTTAACAGGGGGTGAATATGGTAGTCAGTATTAGAGGTATTACGGTACTCTGTAATGCCGGAAGACCATTGGTGTAGAAGGTACTCTGTTCTCATTGGTTAAGCCGGGCTGCTGGCTCCGCCCAGCAAGGCGGGGTATAAGAGCCCGTGTCGCCACAGCAGCTGCCTTCTGTACCTGCACTGCTGGGGAAAACATCTAGTGTAATAAAGCCTTCAATTGTCTCCAATCTCGCTTCTGGAGTTATTGATCGAGCATCAAGTTTCAAATGGGTTAACAGTGAGTCCTTAGCAGGCTTGGTGTCATCTACTCACTGCTTAGTTGATTTGCTTTGTCCTCCTTCCGGCAGTTATTAAAACTGTATTAAATAACAGGTCTGGTCCTTTCACAAGGAGAATAAAAGTTTGTTGAACACTTTCCAATAAGATTGGCACACGTTCAAGGGAGTAATTTACAAACAATGAGTGACAGCAAGGCAAACGGTAGCACAGTGGTTAGCACTGTTGCATCGCAGTGTCAGGGTCCCAGGTTCGATACCCAGCTTGGGTCACTGTCTGTGCGGAGCCTGCACATTCTCCCCGTGTCTACGTGGGTTTCCTCTGGGTCTCTGGTTTCCTCCCACAAGTCCAAAAAGATGTGCTTGTTAGGTGAATTGGACTTTCGGAATTCTCCCTCAGTGTACCCAAACAGGCGCCAGAGTGTGGCGACTTTTCACAGTAATTGCTTCATAAGCCTACTTGTGACACTAATAAAGATTATTATAAATTATTCAAATTCCTTCCTTTACCTGCCGAGCATTGTGTAAGGTTAGTAAATCGAGGAGAATGCAATACACCAAATTTTTGTTTCTAAATGCAAATTTCCAAGCAATTTTAAAACATTCAGAACATTGTGGAGTACATTGACACAAACTCACAATGGCCTAAAGTACTGAAAACAATTTTCCCTTCTGCATTTCAACAGTTTGTTTGTAATTTAAAGGGCATGTATTACGATCCCAGACCAGACCAGACCCCAACAGTGGCTAGGGTACTGGACTGAAACCCCAATATTTTAGCTTATTTGTAAGACTGTGTGGAAAGAATGATTCGCGTCAGGAGTGAATGCATGAAGAAATAGGGATTTGGTATTTTTGTTATGAATACAATATTAAACTCCTTAACTTTACACCTGAAAGAAAAAATGCTTAAAATTACCCCTTAAACTACTCAATTCTCCGTTAAACAACAAGAAACATACAGCTCTCAAACCATCTTAAAAATCATCATGGCATAGAGTAATAATTGTTTCACAGAACAGATTTGGCTCCTGTTAAAACCCCTTCAGACTCTGCCTGAATCTCTTCAAAATGTTGGTTCACCTAGCGTGCTTCAGCTTCTTCCTTGTCCTCAGATAAGACTGGTCTGTTTTAAATATTATTACTCTTTTTATAACTATCCTGCTGTGAGAGAAAACTGTCTGTATCTGCGGTCAAAACAAAGGATGCCAGATCATACTTCAGCTCCTCTCCAAAGCTCTCAAAGACATGTCAGAATCCCTTAGCTCCACTCAATCAGTTTCTCCCCAAGCTGAAAAACAAATTAACTTTACAGGCTAAAAGCATATTACCTCCCCAGGGACTTTCCCCAGTCAAACCACAGTGTATTAGACCAGACTGAAAACCACATTTCTCCGGTCAATTTCACCTTCGGCTCCTAAAAGCTCCCCAGGCCCTGCAAACAGGATTTTTTTTTTAAATTATGACCACTGCAGTCAAACACAGTCAAAAGACCAGGCTTTTAACCCTTAAATTGCCACAATATTTAGAATCCAATATTCCTAAAATCCTCCATCTGTCACACATGTCAATTATCAGTAGGTTTTTCAATTCTCATTTTTGTCAATTGTCAAATGTTAGAACAAAGAACAAAGAAATGTACAGCACAGGAACAGGCCCTTCGGCCCTCCAAGCCCGTGCCGACCATGCTGACCGACTAAACTACAATCTTCTACACTTCCTGGGTCCGTATCCTTCTATTCTCATCCTATTCATATATTTGTCAAGATGCCCCTTAAATGTCCCTATCGTCCCTGCTTCCACTACCTCCTCCGGTAGCGAGTTCCAGGCACCCACTACCCTCTGCGTAAAAAACTTGCCTCGTACATCTACTCTAAACCTTGCCCCTCTCACCTTAAACCTATGCCCCCTAGTAATTGACCCCTCTACCCTGGGGAAAAGCCTCTGACTATCCTCTCTGTCTATGCCCCTCATAATTTTGTATCCCTCTATCAGGTCTCCCCTCAACCTCCTTCGTTCCAGTGAGAACAAACCGAGTTTATTCAACCGCTCCTCATAGCTAATGCCCTCCATACCAGGCAACATTCTGGTAAATCTCTTCTGCACCCTCTCTAAAGCCTCCACATCCTTCTGGTAGTGTGGTGACCAGAATTGAACACAATACTCCAAGTGTGGCCTAACTAAGGTTCTATACAGCTGCAACATGACTTGCCAATTCTTATACTCAATGCCCCGGCCAATGAAGGCAAGCATGACGTATGCCTTCTTGACTACCTTCTCCACCTGTGTTGCCCCTTTCAATGACCTGTGGACCTGTACTCCTAGTTAGGTTTCTAGTTAGTACTCCTAGTTAGTACTCCTATAGTTAGGTTTAACTATATTTTGTTTTTTAAATGCCCTCAGGGCTGGGCAATAAATACTGGCCCAGCCAGCGATGCCGACATCCCATGAACGAATAAAAAAAAAGTTTTCCTTCCATCGAACAAAGTAAAAGGTAGATTAACCTAGTTTCTCCAAACACACATCAATTAGGAACCATTAAATCTATTGGAAATTCAATAATATGATCTTCCTGACATTTTAGGACATTACTTTTTTAGCTGGAGGTCCCAGATGCTGAAGGTGCACAAAGGAAGTCTGGGTCCACAAGACCATTTTTCCATTGATCATTATTTGCAATCAATCCCTAGGACAACCACAATATTTTAAGGTGGTTTGTTACATGGCAATATTTGAAAATCACTTCAGAGGAGAACTCTAATTAAACAGGAGCAAAAGTAAATTCAAGCAAAGTTTAATGAAATAATACATTTAAAGATTACATTTTGGGTTATCATTTAGTGTTAAATAAATAAATGCTGATTACAACATTTAACAATTGACAGCAACATTGGGAAGGATTTTAGTTTCAGCCAAAAGTCTTAAGGTTCAAAATGTGCAGACAGTAATATCTTGGATTGGCGAAGTTTCAATCATAATGATGTAATCAGCACCATTTCAGAAATAAAATAATATTATAAAATTGAGGGGTATGGAACACAGCAAAGAAATAAAAACAGCAAGCACTTCTTCCCCCCCCCCCCCCCCCCCCACAGTTCCCAAACTTTTCAGCTGTGAGTCACTCCAGTAGGATTCTGAATAAATTTCCTATCCTTAGGTCGGTCAGGATTAGTCTCTTGGACCAACTGCAATATTCATGCTGCTACACAAACTGGGATTAACTAATGCAATGTAGACTAGATATTGCAACCAAGATCATCTTGGTGTGTATGACTCAGTTCCACATTAGGGAGCACACTTAACTGTGTCATCTAGGAAGCACACTTAACTGTGTCATCTAGGAAGCACAAGAAGAATTGCAAATGAGCATTGCTCTGATATGCACAGTGCCTGTTCACAAAGGGTTAAGATTCCTTTCAGAATTCTATACACTGAACACAAAGCCTCGAGTGAAGTACAACAACATATCAAACTCGCTCCAAAATTACTGAAAAACCTTCTCCATGACAGCTCCCTCTACGCTTTTCGCCTCAGCTCATGAAATAGCAGCAACCCCTCAACATTTAAAAAGAGCGTCACTTGCTTAGTACTTACCTGAAGTGGAATTTTTTTTTTAACTCCACGGGGACCTTGTGAGCAGGAGTGGTCTGCTATTGTGAAACCACATTATTTACTGCAGCTCAGCATGTAGCGTCCCTGTCTCCACGGCGACGGCATCTGGTGCCGGGGAGAAGATTAGGTGGAAGTGTGGCAAAGGCTTTTCCGGGCATGGAGGCAGGACTTTGGGTTGAGACTCGGCAAACTTGAAAAGAAAAGTATTCACACACAAATCAGTTCACCCAATTGCAGACTAGCCGGATTTAAAGGGAACGGATCAATGCCAAAATACTTGGTAGATCTGCCAACCGTGGATTGGGCTGACGGTGGGCAACAATATCGTCTGCAACTCAATGATGTCACCCATGGCCACACAAAAAAGTAATTGGAAGCTGCACCGCTGATCCCCCCACAATCTCAGTTGTTTGAGGGATTGAGTATTCAAGTTATACAGGTCAGGAATGTCCCAGTTTGATTCTTGTACTGAGCTGCAACAGTCTGCCTCAGTGTTCTTGAGTAATGCAAGAAGACATTTATATAGTTTCCCACCTATGATTGCTATCCACTGGGACACACTAGAAATACAAATGTGCAGACGTTCGGTTAGCAGGACTTGGCTCAGAGAAAAAGATCAAAGTCCACCTAGTTCATCTCTTACTATCCTTGGTAGTCACAACAATAATGTAGTTGTTGACTAATCATTGCAATCAGTCTCTATTAATTGCTCTATAACAGACAGACACATAGACAAGGAAAACCTAAGGTCTTAACTCATCCCTTCTTCCCAAGCATGCTATGTCAACCCAAATTACTCATATACAGTATCGCAAGATATAATTCTCCTGAAGGAAATCTATCTCATTTGCATCTGAATGACTTAATGCTATCTGCTTCCACTGTCTCCATGGAGAGCTTGTTCCAGATTTACCTCAGCTGTGACGTTGTCCGTGGTTCAATGACCTGGCAACACTCACTCTCAGCCTCATACCCGAATGTCCATTGCTCATGAAAGTGCACCACTCAATTGAATTAGTGCCGTAAGGAATCAAAAAATGGTTGAACAGAAATAAGAAGGGAAAATTTGTACAACAAATATGAAGTGCAATAGCCTGGGCAGATAATTAATTCACTACAGTAGGATAATTTGCTGTAGCCAATATAGCAGCTGGTTCAGAAGTGGAACGTGCAAGAACATTCTCCATATCGATGACAGTGTGTCCAAGGCTGGGGTAGGGAGTAGAATGGGCACTGTTAGAGTAGGCATGGCAAGTGGATGACTTGATTCTTCCCAGAGGAACAAGCAAAACAACTGCTTCAGGGATAAAGGGCTGGAGGAGTGACAATTATAATCTAGTCTTTGGGATTCTGGATTCCTCTTCCCCTCTAGTTGGTAGCAAACCTGGTGCTCCATGCATTTCTGGATCTCCACCCATGTCTTGCATGTGGTACCACTCTAGAGCTGGAATTTAGGTTGTTTCCATTCACTGGCCAGCAGAAGGAGACAAAGAAGATAAATGCCAAGAAAGACATAGAATAGCAAGAGTATGCCAATCAGCCATGCTCTGCTATTTAATTAGATTATGGCTGATCTGAATCCCAACTCCTTTGATTCACATCTCTTGATATCCTTGCCTCACAAAAAAATTATTTATCTACACCAATTTCCAAAACTCAATTCCTTATGCATCCACAGTATAAAGTGGGGGGGGGGGGGATTCCCAGATTTTTGCTACTCTTTTCAGTGCAAGCCCACATCCCGATTTTCCTCCTGGAGGGCCTAGCTCCAATTCAAAGATTGTGACCCTTCGTTCTCGATTCTTCCACCAGAAGAAAATAGTTTCTCCATATCAAGCCTATCAAATCATTTTAATGGCTTTAAGCACTTTTATCACAGCATTGCCCATCATCTATACTCAAGAGAAGATGAACCATTTTTGCAACTCATCCTCAGTTTAGCCTGCAAGCCAGCCAGCGCAACTTGCATGGAACAACGGTGCAGGAGTTCTCATAGCTGACTGCTGTCCCGCTGACTTGTATCACAAAAACTAACTTTTGGGAACCAGTGTGCAGAGATTTCCACATACATTTCCGAGGCTTTGATTTCCTGGGTTATAATACAATGTAGTGACTGCATACAACTCGAGGCTGCTGCTCCACATTTCTACATGCTGTCAAACTACCTAAAATTACACAGCACACAAACAGGCCAATGTTTATGCTCCACACAAGCCTCCTTCACCCAACTTCACCAACTCATCCCATCACCACATCCTAATTTTATGTCCCTGGCTTTTACCTAACTTTCTCCTAAATACATCTATATTTTTTTCTTTTATAAATTTAAGAGTATCCAATTATTTATTTTCCAATTAAGGGGCAATTTAGTGTGGCCAATCCACCTACCATGCACACCTTTTGGGCTGTGGGGGTGAGACCCATGCAGACAAGGGGAGAATATGCATACTCTACACGGACAGTGACCCAGAGCCGGGATTGAACCTGGGACACTCGGTGCCGTGAGGCAGCTGTGCTAACCACTTTGCCACTGTGCCGTCCCTCCCTTAAATACATCCATGGCAATTGCCTCAACTACTCCTCATGCAAAGTTCCACGTTCTCCTGAACTCCTAATTATTGACCATCTCACATTAGCCTCTAGTTCCAGTACTAGTGGTGTAATCATACCCTTAACTAATAGACAATGAAGCAGCACAATACCTGACGATGTTGAATGATGGGTTAGCAGTTCGTTATTGTGGAACGTGATATGGATTCAAACAGCCTAGATGCCTTTCACATTTATCAGCAGCCAGGGTCACTCGTGTTACATAAAAAATTTAAAATGGCACACTAACGAAGCCTCCATAAAGTGTTTGTTAGAGTAATTAATTAACTTATTTAAATTAGCATGACCTTTGCATGTAATCCCATGAGTTGCACGAGAGTGCAGTCCCCTGAGCTGAGCTTCAATCGTCAAGTCTCTGCAAGGTGTCACCCCTGCAACACGACACTCAAGAAAGACTATTTTGCGGTGGAAGATTTGTTAATTCTCAGCTTTGATAAGCTGCTGAGAGGCTGCTTGTTGATTTTAACTCCTAACGCAGGCACCAACTTAAGCCAGTCCTTCAAAAGGAACATCTCTGGAAATCATAGTCTATTGGTCTGGGATATGCCATGCGACCAACTTCTCTTTTCCCTCCCTCAATTTCCTTGTTCTCTCTAGTGAAATGCTGGCTCTTATTGGTCTACAGTTCCACAAGTGATAGGGACTCTCTTTCACCTGTCCCAGGCAAATATAATTTCAAGAATGATGTCCTAACTCAACATTTACTCTCTTTTACGTGTCCCAAGTGACAATAATTTCAGGAATAATTTCCTAACTCAACACCCACACATACATTTTATATCATGGGCAAATGGATAACAGTGGGAATCCTAGATGATATTCCCCCAGCCTAGACTGAGTAAAGCCAGTGTAACTCCCTTACCACCTTCTGGACAAGACCAGCTAACCAAGCACAGATTCACCCAATAGGATAAATGAACTGGAAGGTGACCAACCAATGTTGACTGCCAGCAGTTACCTGGGGATTATTTGAGACTGAATATAATTGCAAGGCATAACGCTAAGCATCCAAAGTCAGCAAATTAATCAGGTAATTAGCTATTTGACTATTATGAACTGGCACCATAGGTTAACCAGTAACTGGTTAGAATAATAACAGTGAAGATGGAGGCCAGTCGGCCCATCCCTCTGGAAGAGCACCCACCCTATCCCCATAATTCATTAACCCCACCTAACCTGTACATCGTTGGGCACTAAGGGGCAATTCTGTGTGGCCAATCTACCTAACCTGCACATCTTTGGACTTTGATTCTCTTGATTTCTGTAGTTACCTTGTACATCAAGGACTCTTCCAGGGAAAATATGTACGGGACTACCAGGTACAGCTAAAACTGCCAGTATCCCCATCGACTTGAATGGGGTAGATCAGCTTAATGGAGGCGATTCTCCAAAATGGAGACCAAGTGTTCGCACCGTCGTGAACGCCATCGCGTTTCACGATGGTGCGAAACGGGCCTGGGTACGACCACAAGGTGCCAGCACGGCACTGGAGCGGTTCATGCTGCTCCAGCCGACCTTCCCGGCGCCAAATGGGCGCCGCGCCAACCTGCGCATGTGCAGGGGACTTTGTCAGCGCGCCGGCCCCGACTCAACATGGCGTCGGTGTTCAGGGACCGGCGCGCAACAAAGTAGGCCTGGGGGTGGGGGGGGGGGGGAAAGAGAGGCCGGCCCGCCGATCGGTGGGTCCCGATCGCGGGCCAGACCCCATCGGAGACCTCCCCCCGGTGAAGGATCGCTTTTCCCCGCCCCACAGGCCGCCCCCCCCCCCCCCCCGACCCTTCGCGCAGAGTTCCCGCCGGCAGCAACCAGGGGTGCACGGCGTCGGCGGGACTCTGTCGTATCAGCGTGGCCGTTAGGCCCATCCGGGCTGGAGAAACGGCGGCCCTGCCAATTCCAACGGCCTGCGGCAACTCGGAGAATCGCGCGCCGGCGTCGGGGCATGGTTGCGGCGATTCTCCGGCCCGGCGCGGGGCTTGGAGAATTGTCCCCAATATTTTCTGTTTTTTCCAGCCAAGGATGGTCGAGTGATCAAAAGATTAATTTAACACGTTTCCCATTTCTGCTTATTTCTCTCTGCTTACTTTCTGCTCCTCGGAGCCATTAAAGGAGTGGAAATGGAACAGTACCTTGCACTCTCAGCACCCAGTGACCGTATCAAACACTCAACACTCTCAAAGCATAGTTGCACCTGGAAAAAAGCTCCTACTGTGCTCCACTGTTTAAGAAGGGAGGGAGGCAGAAGACGGGAAATTATAGGTCGGTTAGCCTGACTTCGGTCATTGGTAAGATTTTAGAGTCTGTTTTTAAAGATGAGATCGGGAAGTACTTGGAAGTGCATGGTAAAATAGGACTGGTCAACACTGTTTTGTCAAAGGGAGGTCATGTCTGACAAATCTGTTAGAGTTCATTGAGGAGGTAACAAGGAAGTTAGACAAAGGAGAACCAGTGGATGTGATTTATTTAGATTTCCAGAAGGCCTTTGAAAGGTGCCGCATAAGAGATTGTTAAATAAGTTAAGAACCCATGGTGTTAAGGATAAGATCCTGGCATGGATAGAGGATTGGCTGACTGGCAGAAGGCAGAGAGTGGGGATAAAGGGGTCTTTTTCAGGATGGCAGCCGGTGACTAGTGGTGTGCCTCAGGGGTCTCTGCTGGGACCACAACTTTTCACAATATACATTAATGATCTGGAAGAAGGAACTGAAGGCACCGTTGCTAAGTTTGCAGATGATACAAAGATCTGTAGAGGGACAGGTACTATTGAGGAAGCAAGGGGGCTGCAGAAGGATTTGGATAAGATAGGAGAGTGTGCAATGAAGTGGCAAATGAAATACAATGTGGAAAAGTGTGAAGTTATGCACTTTGTAAAGAGGAATTTAGGTATAGACTATTTTCTAAATGGGAAAATGCTTCGGAAACCGGAAACACAAAGGGACTTGGGAGTCCTTGTTCACGATTCTCTTAAGGTTAACGTGCAGGTTCAGTCAGCAGTTAAGAAGGCAAATGCAATGTGAGCATTCATGTCAAGAGGGCTAGAATACAAGACCAGGGATGTACTTCTGAGGCTGTATAAGGCTCTGGTCTGACCCCATTTGGAGTATTGTGAGCAGTTTTGGCCCCCGTATCTAAGGAAGGATGCGCTGGCCTTGGAAAGGGTCCAGAGGAGGTTCACAAGAATGATCCCTGGAATGAAGAACTTGTCATATGAGGAATGGTTGAGGGCTCTGGGTCTGTACTCGTTGGAGTTTAGAAGGATGAGGGGGGAATCTTATTGAAACTTACAGGATACTGCGAGGCCTGGATAGAGTGGACGTGGAGAGGATGTTTCCACTTGTACGAAAAAATAGAACCGAAGGACACCATCTCAGACGAAAGGGACGATCCTTTAAAACAGAGATGAGGAATTTCTTCAGCCAGATGGTGGAGAATCTGTGGAAATCTTTGCCGCAGAAGGCTGTGGAGGCCAAATCACTGAGTGTCTTTAAGACAGAGATAGATAGATTCTTGATCAATAAGGGGATCAGGGATTATGGGGAGAAGACAGGAGAATGGGGTTGAGAAAATATCAGCCATGATTGATTGGCGGAGCAGTCTCGATGGGCCGAGTGGCCTAATTCTGCTCCTATATCTTATGGTCTTAATGTGCCTGGCTCCTTTTCACACGAATTTGACATTTTCCATACATTTCCATTCCTATACGATTCCGGAGTGCGATGGACATACATTCACCAAGAAACTAGATTAAATTGACCATTTTTTTTCAAAAACAGGACCTTTGAAACCAATAGATAAGGAGATGCCTCCTTAATAGGCAGGGTTTTCTGCTCTCACTGGTGGTGAGCTTGGAGGCAGGAAAGATATATAATTAGGTGGAATGGTGGCAATACCGGAATGCTGCCACCTTTCCACCTCCTCCACGTTCTGGGCAGGAAGGCCCATCATCAACCCATTAACATCCTGGAATTACTATTGATCAGAAATTGAACTAGGTCAGCCATATGAATACTGTAGCTATTAGAGCTGGTCAGAGACTGGGAATTCTGTGATGGCCCTGTCCACCATCTGCAAGGTACAAGTCAAAAGTGTGACAGAATACTGTGCCCTTGTCTGGATGAGTGCAGCTCCAACAACATACAAGTTCAAAACCACCCAGGGAAAAGCAGCCTGCTTGATTAGCATCCCATGGAACTGCTGCAATGTTCACTTACTCCACCACTGACGTACAATGGCAGCAGTGAGTACCATCTACAAGATTCACTGCAGCAGCTCACTAAGATTCCTTCGACAACACCTTTGACAACAGTCAACAGGAAGTATAATTAAGGGGGCAGCTAAAGTTTTATTTCTGTACCGTATCGAATCCAGTTCAGAATTGAACAGCCTCTCTCTGCTGAACGGAAGGACCAAAGTGAAATTGGTTTGAACAGTCTTAAAGCAGTTCATAGTGGATACCCATGATCAAATTGCTATATAGAGGATGGGCACTGGGTTGATGGGCTGAATGGTCTCCTACTAGTTACCCTATCACAAAATGTCAAGCAGACCGTGACCGGCACCAAACAGGCATTGAAGAGAGCCAGCAGGTGTTGAATCATAGAATTTACAGTGCAGAAGGAGGCCATTCGGCCCATCGGGTCTGCACCAGCACTTGGAAAGAGCACCCTACTTAAGCCCACACTTCCACCCCATCCTCACCAAACCTTTTTGGACACAGAGGGCAATTTTGCATGGCCAATCCACCTAACCTGCACGTCTTTGGACTGTGGGAGGCAACCGGAGCACCCAGAGGAAACCCACGTCATAGTCAGACTCTGCAATTTCTTCCCTGGCTTCTTCTATCAGCCCCGAGCAGAAAGTGAGTTGACAGTGCGTGTGTTAAATTCTTTCATGGGGTGTGGGCATCGTTAGCTCGGTTAGCATTCATTGCTCATCTAATTGAACTTGAGAAGGTAGTGCTGAGATGCCATCTCAAACTGCTGCATTCCATCTGGTGCAAGTACACCCTCAGTGCCATTAATGTAGGAGGTCCACAATATTGATCCAGCGATGGTGGAGGAGCAGTGATATAGTTCCAAGTCAGGATGATGTGTTGCTTGGAGGGGAACTTGCAAGTGGTAAGTGTTTCAATGCATCTGCTACCCTTGTTCTTCTAGGTGGTGGGGTTGTGGGTTTGGAAGGTGCTGTTAAAGGATGCTTGGCAAGTTGTTACAGTGCATTTTGCATAGAGTAGGCACAAATACCACAGAGTCAGTGGTGAAGGAAGTGAATGTTTTAAGGTGAGGGATGGGGTTTCTATCAAGCAGGTTGCTTTGGCCTGGTTAGTGTGGAGCTTCTTGAGTTCTTGCCTGTTGTTGGAAGCGCACACATCCAGACAAATGAACTTATTTCACCCTCCTAGATGGTGGACAGACTTTTGGGAGCCAGGGGGCGAGTTACCCGTCACAGAATTCCCCGTATCCAATGTAAATCTTGTAGCCATAGTACTTATATGGCTGTTCAGTTCAGTTTCTGGTCAATGGTAACCCCAGGATATTGATAATGGGCCATTGACCATCCAGGGGGGAAGTTAAGTTCTCTCTCTTGTCGGAGTTAATCATTGCCTGGCTCTAATGTTACTTGCTTATCAGCCCAAGCCTGAATATTGTCTGTGTCTTACTGCAAATGGACACAGACTGCTTCAGAATCAGGAATTGCGAATTACATTGAACGTTGTCCAATCAGAGAAAACCCCAACTTCTGACCTTACGATGAAGAGGAGGTCACTGATAAAGCAGCTGAAAAGATAGTTGGGCCTGGGACACTACCCAGAAGAACACCTACAGTGATGCCCTGAGAATGAGATGATTGGCCTCCAACAGCCACAGCCTTTGTGCTCCATGTGACTTCAACAGTAGAGAACTTAACTCTGATTTCCACTGATTTCAATTTTGCTGGAGATCCTAGATGCCACACTCGGTCAAATGCTGCTTTTCTATCCAATGCAGTCATTCTTATCCCAACTGAGCAGCCACTGAACAGGTTTTGAGAAGACAGTGAATAGATACCCAACAGGCGTACACTGAAAAGAAAACTGCGTAATAGGCAATGAGTAATCATTGGGCATGTTCTATACATATGGACGATAAGGGAATAGTGTAGACGGGCTTTAGAGTGGTTTCACAGGTCGGCGCAACATCGAGGGCCGAAGGGCCTGTACTGCGCTGTAATGTTCTATGTTCTATGTCGTGAACAGGCACCGGGAGACGTTGAGCAGGTATTTTATGTGGAACATTTATCCATTACATGACCATAACCCAGAAGAATAGAGGACCTCATGAATATTATCAGTGCTGTCACTGAAATCACTATCCATTTCTGTCAAAGGTCCACTGACATCAGTGTGGAAATATTTATTTTGTATGTGATATGGCATGAGCCCTCTACTGGAGCAAGGATGATATTACGGCTCAGAATTTGACTCAGTTACTTACAATGTTAAAAACTGAAGAGTTCGCGCTCCGTTGCAGCTAATATTCCAATATCCACAAGAAAATTCAAAACCTCAAGTATTTTGCCCTACACTCTCTGATACACCACCAGCATGTTCATTCTTCAATGAGAGCCTGGGCAGCAGTTGTTATTCAACTATGAATGGCATCATAACCATTCTCAACGAATACTGTCCATGTGGGTGTTTCAAACTACCTGACAAATAAATATTCTCAAATCAGACAGAAAAGCACTCCAGGGCTAATGGAGTGTGAGCGCACTTTGTGACACGGACCGATCAGCAGTTTACATCGAGGCTGCTTTCACAATTGCAAACATACTCCCACTAAATAGTTCCAGAGGCCAGGATGTCAACAACGTGTGCCAACGTTGAACACAGCTTCACAAACCCATGAAAATCCTTCAGCACCACAAGTACACATGTACTGAAAATTGTCTCAAGTGTAACAAGAGGCAATGTCACTAAAGGACGCTGTTGTAAAACTAGGAGATACTGAGAAAGTATTATCAAAGATAGTAAAATTTAGTTGCCTGGCAGTGGGGGTGGGGTGGGGGAGAGCGGAGGGTGGGTGCAGAGCGTGGAAATATAAGAAAATGTATCCATTCCAGTCTTGTACATTTTCATTCACCCAACGCTATTGCTTTTTTGGAAACGAGGTGTCAAATTTCCATCACACGGGTGTGAAAGACTGTTCTTGGTGGTGCTTGTCGAGAGAGGAATGTTAGCCAGGACAGCTCCTCGTTATTCCTCAAAAAACACCATGGGATCTTTAACATTCATCTGAGCCTCTTACCCATGGCTGCACTGCACTGACGGGCTGCATCATTTGTTAAGTCATGGAGCAGAACATCTGGCTTACAGACCGGGAACACTATCAACTTAACTTAGCTGATATGACGGACCTGGTGTATGGTTAGGGCAAGTGATCTGTTGCACAACAGCATCCTGCAATTGTTCCCACAGTTTCTCATTGAAAGTCCTAGGTGCAGTAAGAATGGCAGTTTCTGAGCAATTAGTTTACTTGTTCTATTTACTGTTAAACTTCTCCTTCATACAAAAATAATTTTACTGTTAAGTGCAATGAACAAAGAAATAAATATGTCTTGTCCAACACTCGGTCAGCAAACACCATTAAAAACAGACAATTTTGCAATAAAATCTTTCACTGTTTGCTAGACATTGCTACGTTAAACTTGGGCTGCTGTACTTGTCTGTAAAAGTAGCATATCGGTTGTCTGGTGCTTTGAGATGGTCCAGTGATGCTATATATAACGGTAGCAGTGATTAGCACTGTTGCTTCACGGTGCCAGGGTTCCAGGTTTGATTCCCGGCTTGGGGTCACTGTTTGTGCAGAGTCTGCACATTCTCCTTGTGTCTGCATGGGTTTCCTCCGGGTGCTCCGGTTTCCTCCCACCAATCTTGAAAGACGTGCTTATTAGGCGAATTGGACATTCTGAATTCTCCCTCAGTGTAACCGAACAGGCGCCGGCTGGAGTGTGGCGACTAGGGGATTTTCACAGTAATTTCATTGCAGTGTTACTGGAACCCTACTTGTGACAATAAAGATTATTATTATTAAAAGCTGAGGGTTTAAAATCTTCCTCCATTGCTATAAATGCCCATCCAAAGAAGTAACCACAAAAATGCCCAATTTGTTTCACACAAGAGTACTATTAACTCAAATATAGTGAGTAAATTGCGGAGAGTAAAACACATAAATCATAAAGGTACAACAAAACTATCACAACAGGCTAGACCTGCTTACTAGCAGCTGCAAGGGATGTTTTACCTTTTATTTATAGATTGAACTGACTATACAAAAGCATCACTGTCAAGATATTTGACGTTTCATTCAACTAGGCTTTGTATTAACCTACATAGCTGTGTCGTTTCTGCTTTTTTTCACAAAAGTCCATCACATATACTGCATACAGTCCCACCTTTCCAGCTGTTTCGACTGGTAGGAAATGTAGAAAACGTCTTTCATGCTACGAGGGCATGCAATAGTCTTAGAAGTTGTGCAGGATCTAGGAAACAATGCCGATTATTAAGGTTATTAACTCTTGGTTTATGCCCTCCTGCAAATCACAGCATGTGGTATCACTGCACTCAAGTCACAAGCCCAGGAAGAACAAATGGCACAGTTGCATCTCATCCACCTCAGCCCTCTGTGCAT
Organism: Scyliorhinus torazame; assembly: GCF_047496885.1. NCBI lineage: Eukaryota > Metazoa > Chordata > Chondrichthyes > Carcharhiniformes > Scyliorhinidae > Scyliorhinus > Scyliorhinus torazame. The sequence goes on along the minus strand of NC_092722.1, from coordinate 19,202,748 downwards.
GTTCATCGCTTGAAGCAGGCACCCATCCATGCAAACACACTTTGCAGGTACTTGAGTTTGAGATGATAACACAACTCAAGTAACTAATTATACTATAAGGAAGGGGCGGTTGTAGTGTTTGAACAAGGGTTGGTTTTTACTGTGCAGAACATAAGTTGTGATCTTAACATAAATGGATGGGCAATTGACTTGTCTCATTACACAAGATATAAACTAGTTTAGTTAGAGCATGGGAATTCTATTCTCCAAAAGGGCAAAGCTGTGCAGCAAGAGTTGTGTCAGAACTATAATGAAGCAGCTCACATCAGTAACAACTTCAGGAGAATGTAAAGACATGCAGCAGGTGAACATATGTGAAGCATCTCTCAAAAATGTTACTGTTGATGATGTTAGATGTCCAGCGTGAAAAACACACCAAAATCAGTTTTTCATGAGCTTAGAAACAGCCCAGGACCATGGTTGAACTGTCACTGCACATGTTCAATCTAAAAATTAAAATAAAGCATTCAGGTTCAATGTAAACCCAGAAGAGCAGTGCAACAATGCAATGAATCTACTCTTCATTATGCTTCAAATATAGATAACGCAAGGATAAAGACAAGTATTAAATGAAGTATGAGTTGAAGTACAGTAATAATTATGAAAAGCATCTTTCCTGTAAAAATTATCAGAACCTTCTTTGTACGTATTAAATAAGCCTTCATCGAATGTTGTTTACTTATAATTCAGTTTTAATTTGCATGCTGCACAAATTGGTGAAAACTTTCACAAGTAGACTGGCATTTCCTCTTCTCAATTTATGTATAATTAGTTGAGAACTATCAATAACCTGGAATTTTAGAGAAAGAGAGGATGCCTGTTGAGGCTTGCCTTGGTCTGAAAGTGATAGGTGAAAACTCTAATTACCAGGGAATATGAAGAAGTGAAAATGAAAAGCAGTAAGTGACGCTGGTTCTAATACGTTTGCAGCTATCACAATCCATAGTGCCAACGATTACTGAATGTTGCTCTTCCCTTTTACAAATATAATTGGTATCTGGAGCTAACAACAGATTCAAATTGCTTCCAAATTTCAGCTTTTGTTTTCTAAATGTAATCTTGTTGAATGTTATTCCTAAAATTTCTTATAATAAAAAATGACCACCCACAGACTTCTGAATTACAGCCATGAGTGGAAAATCCTTGGAAATTAGATTAGGTGGGGCACTACAATTGGCATTAGACTCCCGAGACTAATGGGTTCACTGTACAAAGGAAATAAAGATTTATATTAATATAGCACCTTTCATGACCTCAGGACATCCCTAAATTATTTACATCCAATTAATTATGTACTTTTGTGTAGTCAGTGTTGTAATGTAGTGAACCCAACGAAAAATCGGTCCAATAGATGTTGGGTGAGAACAGGAACGGACATTGCTGTCAGATTCTCTAGTTGAATAGTCTGCCTATACACGGTGTTTGCACAAGTGCACAAAAAGAAAAGGTGATTTGGGAAGATTATTTAAGTGTTTACAGCCCAACAAATACGTCTGCCTATTTCAAAACCAACAACAATGCCTCAAGGTTCTCATTTAATTAACTACTCGATGTTCCCTTATGAGAAACATGTACATTAGACTAGTTCATTGATCAATCTACCAGGCCTGCAAGCCTGTCTGCAGAACCTTACAAGTGTAAGTTTGCTGACTGCGGTTTTAGTCCAATGGGAATATACAGTTGCATCTATTAAGCCTATGATGTTTTAGTCTACTGGGTTTGAGCTGGTGGAGCTGAACTCTACTTAGATCAGCGATTTCAATCCAGTAGGCCTGTGGGATTTCAGTCTTCAGGGCTTGTGGGGTTTGAGTGAATACTACTAGTGGGGTTTCAGTCTACAGGGCCTGTAGGGTGTTCAGTCTTCTTTTCCGGTATATGTTCCATATTCCTTTGCATTACAGGTAGAGTATCCTTTATCTGTAAATCGGAAAAGCAAACATATGCAAAAACAGCATTTTTTTGAACCTCATTGACCATTAGTGCGAGAAGTCTCTGACCCGAGCCAACAATACCCAAGCTGACATTAACCTCACGAAATGCACTGTATCCATCAAGTGGACATATACCATTACATCACTCAAAGGTCTGTTTATCCCTATTACAAGAGGAGAGGGTAATTAACAACTTAGACCATATGACCGTAAAACATAGGTATAGGGCAGAATTAAGCCACTCGGCCCATCGAGTCTGCTCCGCCATTCAATCATGGCTGATATTTTTCTCATCCTCATTCGTCTGCCTTCACCCCCATAACTCTTGATCCCCTTATTAATCAAAAACCTATCTATCTCTGTCTTAAAGACACTCAAGTGATTTGGCCTCAACAGCCTTCAGCCGCAAAGAGTTCCACAGATTCACCATCCTCTGGCTGAAGAAATTCCTCCTCATCTCCATTTTAAAGGATTGTCTCTTCAGTCTGAGGATGTGCCCTCTGGTTCTAGTTTTTCTTACAAGTGGAAAGATCATCTCCATGTCCACCCAATCCAGGCCTCGCAGTATCCTGTAAGTTTCAATAAGATCCCCCTTCATCCTTCCAAACTCCAACAAGTATGACAAGCTCTTCATTCCAGGGATCATTCTTGTGAACCTTCTCTGGACCCTTTCCAAGGCCAGCACATCTAGCCTTAGCTAAGGGGCCCAAAACCACTCAAATACTCCAAATGGGGTTTGACCAGAGCCTTATACAGCCTCAGAAGTACATCCCTGCTCTTGTATACTGCCCTCTAAACATGAATGCTAACATTGCATTTGCTTTCCTAACTGCCGACTGAACCTGCACGTTAACCTTAAGAGAATAGTGAACAAGGACTCCCAAGTCCCTTTGTGTTTCTGATTTCCTATGCATTTCCCATTTATAAAATAGTCTATGCCTCCATTCTTCTTTCCAAAGTGCATAACCTCACACTTTTCCACATTGTATTCCATCTGCCACTTCTTTGCCCACTCTCCCATCCTGTCCAAGTCATTCTGCAGCCCCATTCTTCCTCAATACTACCTGTCCCTCTGCATATTTTTCTATCATCTGCAAACTTAACAGTGACTTTAGTTCCGTCTTCTGGTGGTCCCAGCACCGACCTCTGAGGCACACCACTAGTCACTGGCTGCCATCCTGAAAAAGATCCCTTTATCCCCACTCTCTGCCTTCTGCCAGTCAGCCAATCCTCTCTCCATACCAGTATCCTACCCTTAACACCATGGGCTCTTAACTTATTTACCTTATTTAACAGCCTCCTATGCATCACCTTGTCAATAGGGACTCTAAATAAATCATGTCCATTGGTTCTCCTTTGTCCAATTTCTTTGTTACCTCCTCAAAGAACTTTTAAAAAACTTAAAATATCTATTGCAGCACAATTTCAACTAACACAAGACACCACAAGATTTACAAAGCCTCAAGATACAGTTGTGAAATGATAAAAGAGGGCCTCCCTATCTGATTTGTGCAGTGCCTAAAACTAGAAACAAGAGAACAAGACAAGTGTGACGAATGCAGGATTTTAGATATATTGGATTATAAACATTTAGCAATTTAAGTGTTAAACACCTGGGGTTGGAGTGTGTTTGACTGCAGTGGTCATGTTGTTAAAGGAATCTTGTTTTGCAAGACCATAAAGCTTTTAGGAGCCAGAAGTGAAACTGACCAGAGTGCAAAGTCTGGGCTAATGCACTATTGCTTGACGAGAGGGGAGTCGATGGGGAGTTAATGTGTTTTCAGCCTGGGGATATGATGTCATTGCTAGATTGAGCTACAGTATTCAGACATTTTGAGAAAAAAATAGAGTTGAATTCTGATCCTACTTGTGGCTACTCTTTAGACCACAAGTAAAGTATTTTGCTCTCACCATAGGATAGTAAACAATAAACGATAAATAGTATTTAACTTTTTTTTCTTTTCTTTTTATTACTTTTTCTGAGTTACAAAGCCAGGGCTCAGAGTTTGGACAGGGGTGAATCCCTAATCCAGCTCCTTGCCTGCTCCGAAAACCAATTCAAATTCAAATTGAATCCAATTTATGGTCCCCACAAGAGAGACATACCAGATTTGAGCCAAAAGGCAGAGCAGATACTACACTTGACCTTAGCCAAAAGGCCGAGAAGCGATGATAAATAGTATTTAAAGCAGTGTAGACTTGTCGGAGGAAGGAAGAAACTGAAACAAGCCAGTTAAAACAGCTTTTTGAAGACATCCAACTAGAGTCTGCAGGAGTTCTAACAGGAGCCAAATCTGTTCTGGAAAAAATATTACTCTGTGCCATTGGGATATAGGAGCTCTTGAGAGCTGTATGTTTTTTTTCTTGTTGTTTAATTGGGAATCGAAATAGAAATTAAGGGTATTGTATTTACTGTATTTAGTAGTATTGTTTAAGGGTTATTGTAAGCTATTTCCAGGTGTTATATTAAAGAGTTTAACACTGTGTTAATAAAAAAAGTTTTGTTTAAAAATACCAAATCCCTATTTCTTTGTGAAATCACTCCTGGAGTGAAGTTTTCTTTCTGCAGCTTTACAAAATAAACTGGTTTTGGTCCAGTATCCTAACCACTGTTGGGGTCTGGTCTTGGATCGTAATACAAGAAATAAAGAGTGCTAAACAGAGAAGAAGCAGGCAGAGATGTAATTATGCACTCCCCATTTAGTCATTTTATGGAAAGTATTTCGTCTACATTAGGCTGTAGATCACTTCCCATATTTATTTCATAGAATTTACAGTGCAGGAGGCCATTCAGCCCATCGAGTCTGCACTGGCCCTTGGAAAGAGCACCCTACCCAAGCCCTCACCTCCACCCTCCCCGTAACCCAACCCAATCTTTTTGGACACAAGGCAATTTTGCGAGGCCAATCCACCTAATGTGCACATCTTTGGACTGTGGGAGGAAACCGGAGTACCCGGAGGAAACCCACGCAGACACGGGGAGAATGTGCAGACTCCGCACAGACAGTGACCCAAGCCGGGAATCGAACCTGGTTGCTATAGTTTACTTGGAAACCTAATAAACATGTTCTGACTTATTTCATTCAGTTTCACAGCTTTTGCTCATAACAATTAGGGGTTCAGAACTGCTTAAAACCAACAAGCCAAATTTGAAGTGTTTATCTCATCTCCTATCAGTCACCTCTTCAGTGTGCTTCCAGGTCATAAGATGACAGGGAGCTTAAGCAATTGAAGGACAAAAGGATAGTGGCAGCACCCCAGGGATTTTATGCACTTCTGCAGAAATATCATTTTGTAGTGGCACACCAGCTGCATATTGATGGAAATGACCTTGCAATTGATGACTACTCATATTTGATATGTGGGATGCCCAGGTTATCAGCTGTGTGCAGCCAATGACACCCTGAACCTGTGGCATTCTAGCCAGAGATGCAAACCTGAGCGCTTACCTATTTTGATTGGAATCATAAAAGACAAAATTCACATAATTGCGGATCCTGGAAAACAACCCATCATTCACCTGCCTTACGCATTCATAGGTTGCCGACTGGGAGATCCTGCATATATCTCCAGCAGAGCCGTAGAAGGACCCAGTAACACCACCTTACCTTTTTGGACACCAAGGGCAATTTAGCATGGCCAATCCACCTAACCTGCACTGTGGGAATGTGGGAGGAAACCGGAGCACCCAGAGGAAACCCACGCAGGCACAAGCAGAACGTGCAGACTCCATACAGACAGTGAGCCAAGCCGGGAATCGAACCTGAGACCCTGGCACTGTGAAGCAGCAGTGCTAACCACTGTGCAACCGTGCCGCCATTACAGGTTTCTCACCTTTAAAAGAAAAATCAGCTCTTCTGTTCTTTTGACCAGTGAATAACTTCACATTTCCCTACATTTTTATCCATTTCCCATTTGTTGTCCACTCACATAACCTGCCTATATCCCTTTGCAGCCTCTGTGTTCTTCCCAGAGCTAACCTTTCCATCGAGCTTTGTATCATTCACAAACTTAGATACATTACTCTGTCTCTCCATTTATAGGTGCTAGTCATATTGCCTCTTTTCCGAGGTCCAAGGCAGCCAAAGTGCCACCTATCTTGATGTGACCCAGAAAACTTGTGTGTTGAAAGTAGAGTCTCAGCAAATGTACTGTGAACAAATCCTATTATACTATGATAACAATGCAGTTGTGAGAACTGGGCATTTATTGAAGTTTCATTGAGGTTGAATGAATCCCTTCAATTATCATTGTGCTTTTGTCTCGTGTTCACAGGAGAGTATTGGGAATCTCACAAAGCCTGTGGACGTACCATTACATGTGAAAGTCAGCTGAAATATCACCCCGATGAGTGATGTTTAAACAGCAACCTGGCTCTCTTGAGGGGGTTTGAATGCAGGGAGCCCAATACATTCCAGTTAAATACCGAAGTCAATGTCGTGTTAGGTACACTGGTCTAACACTGGCTGCAATTGGATGCAGCTTAGATCAAAAAGATACTCCAGACCTTGAAGTTAGTTCAATCAGGTTTATTGAACTAATAGCACAGTTCTCTGTGAGTTCGACTTTCTGCTAACTTAAGTGTGGTTACTCTGTCTGACTGAACCAAACTAGTTCTTAGCCACATGGTGGAGGTGTGAGATTGTAACAACACCCTTGACTGACTCTCTTGATGTTCATCAGTGGAAAGAGGCGGAGTGTGAGTGCCTCGTGTATTTTATAGTCAGATCCCACCCGAGTGTCCTGCCTGCCTATTGGTCATGTCCTGTTCTCTGTGTCCATTAGCTGCTTGTCTGTATATCATTATGTGTGTGTCTGCATATCATGACAGTCAACAGGTTAGAATTGGCTCCCCATACGCTTTCATTTTCCCCAGTTGTCATTCCTCATCTCCAACCGAACCCTAGGTGCTCCTGGAGACCTCCAACTGAACCCTAGGTGCTCCTGGAGGTTATGATTATCTCTCCTCCGCCCCCCCCCCCCCCTCCCAAAACACCACCACCCATGTCCAATCACCAACAGGCAGTTTAACAGTCAGGACAGAATTACTTTTGGATCTCATAAAGCAGCAAGCGCCAACTTGCCTAAGTTAGAAACGCTCTAGAATTTTAACATAGAATTCAGGTTGACATATCAGTGTAGTATTGAGGGAGTGCTACATTGTCAGAGGTGCTGTTCTTCAGATGGAATATCAAATGATGATCCTATCTATTCTGGTAAATGGTAGAAGGTTCCCTGGTGCTATTTGAAGTGCATCCTCTCCAGCAAGAAACATATTCTACCCTGTACGACTGTCCAGCCTCTTCATCATCATAGATGTAACTCTTCAACTTGTTCCTTACCCCATGTGTAACTCTCTCCAGCCTGAACATTGGCCATAAGTAACTCTTCCCAGCCTTTCCACAAGTGAGGAAAAGTTCAGACAGTTATTTGATGCTGACCACCTACAGACTTTACGATCAGGTACGATTTGGGTTAACAGGAATGAAGAAAGGGATGACAGCTCGACTGTTTGGCAGAACTGAGAGTACAATACAGTGGAAGGAGAAAATTACATGTGGAAGAAATTTCTAGAAAACATCAGTGGGCTCAGCAAATAATAAAGCCCTTGAGCTACTGAATAATGGTACAATGCGACAGTTTTTGATGAATAGAGGAAAGCATTGAAGAGCCTTAATGGCCTCAACAGCCTATGCAGATACTCAGTAAGAAAAACTGAAAACTCTGGAAATACTCAGTAGGTTGGGCAGCATCTGTGGAAAGAAACGGAGTTAGCATTTCAGGTCAATGAAAGATCATCAACCTGAAACGTTAACTCTGTTTCTCGTCTTTAGGTACTTGTAGGTGCGGGACTTCCTCTGCAGGCAGGTCTCAACTTACTGCTCCTACCACCAAAGGGCATACAGGACAGGGTAGTCTCTCGAGTGTGGGTGGGAGAAGGGAGGGTTTCTGACATTTACAAGGAACTCATGGGGTCAGAGGAGACGCACACCGAGGAGTTGAAACGCAAGTGGGAAAAGGAGTTAGGAGGAGAGATAGAGGATGGTCTCTGAGCAGGTTCTTTGGGGTAGAAGATAGGTGTGCAAGGTGTGCGGGAGGGTCAGCGAACAATGTCCATATGTTCTGGGCATGCCAGAAGCGTAGGGGATTCTGGCAGGGGTTTGCGGAGGTCATGTCCAAGGTGTTAAAAACAAGGGTGGCACCGAGTCCATCCAGAGGTGGTAATTTCTGGAGTGCCGGAAGACCCAGGAATCCAGGAGGAGAAAGAGGCAGACGTTCTAGCCTTTGCTTCCCTGGTATTAGCTTGGAGGGACCCAAAGCCCCGGACGAAGGAGACCTGGCTAACTGACATGGCTAGCTTTCTCTGTCTGGAGAAAATCAAGTTTGCTTTGAGAGGGTCACTGTTCGGGTTCGCCCGGAGGTGACAGCTGTTCGTCGACTTCTTTGCGGAAAATTAACCATCAGCAGAAGGGGGAGGGGGAGGGTTAGATTCGTTAGAGTAGGGGTTAGTAAAGGTGGGAGCTGTAAGGGAGGAAGATGGCTTTTGCACTATGTTTATAAATCCACGTACATTGTGTATTTTGCTGTTATAAAACCATAAATACCTCAATAAAATGTTTATTAAAAAATCTATGTTTCTCGTCACAGATTCTGCGAATCGGCTGAGTATTTCCAGCACTTTCCACCTTTATTTCAGATTTTCAGCGTCTGCAGTATCTGGCTTTTGCGTTTCTACGCAGGACACTGACTCACTCACACACACACACCACGGATGTAAAAGCAACCACTTCCAACATCAATTTGCAGCTAGCTGTGATTATGTTCCACACACCTGCCCAATTACACCATCACATTCCCCAAGTAATTGCCCTCCAGAGAGAGACAGGCTGGGCTAGCACAGCAACATGACAATTAAATAACAGCGATTCCTGTAGGTGATGAGAACAATTGAATTTCCATTTGGACCTAAACCGAGAAACATGTTGTTCCAGAATGCAGCATGTGTTGTGACTTCACATGCTGGGTGTTGATTCATTTAACTCTTTGATTCCAACAATGCACCCACAAACTATCATATAGTGGTCATTTGTCAAAGTTTTCAAAAATATACCTTTTCTGTGATTTTATTCACCCACTTCCCTGAAGAATGTACGGATGACAAAGACCATTCAATCCATGTTAGTTATTATCCACCCCATTACAGGATCTCTCAAAACCTCGACAAGTGTTGGCCTCCTCTACCTTTCTGCAACTGGGGTAATGGGCCTGTTCCAAGGTTTCAGGATATCCTTTGATGGCTCATGCAAGGAGTTATATTTTGTACGCAAGTTTATGGAGTAAACGTGGGTCGGTTATTTCACCGTTGTGTCACAGTTGAGCCCCATCTTGGTCTCACCCAGAATTCACAAATAGCAGAAAATCGGAGTGGAGCCGCAATGCATTTTTATTTGCATCTTAACCTAGTGGCACTGAGTCAATTGTAGCCTCCCGACTCCTAGTCCAGTTGAGGCCAGCTAACCCGGTTTAATCAAGAATTATCTTGTGACCTTCTGCTTCAAATTGTTGGCTTTCACCCACCTTTGATCATAAGACCATAAGACAGAGGAGCAGAATTAGGCCACTCGGCCCATCGAGTCTGCTCCGCCATTCAATCATGGCTGATAATTTCTCATCCCCATTCTCCTGCCTTCTCCCCATAACCCCTGATCCCCTTATTAATCAGTCCATCATTAGAGAGGTTATTTGGTAAGAATTTAGATCCACGAGTGGATGGTAATGCAGGCCAATGTCACAGATATTACTTTTTCTCGTCCACTTGTCGGATTCCCACACTGTGATGCCAAGTCCTAATTCTGGACCTCTACAACAATGCTTTTTCATTCACCAACTTTAGGGAATGAGCAACTGCAGCCTCAGGATCAGTCACAATTCTCTCTGCCTCTGTGGAAGATCCATAGTTGGGGGACAATGGAGATATAGACTAAAGCGGGAAAGGAATGAGAAAATTGAAAACTAAAGTAATATATATATATTTTTAAATTCTACATCTAAATAATCATAGAAAAGTTACAGCACCACCCTGTCCATTCTCACTTGCTGCAACAGCAACTCAGCTAGTCCCACTCCATCGTTCCCTGGAACCCTACAGATATTTCTCCAGGTGCTTTTTAAAATTTCCTTGAAAAATCATGATTGAATCTTCCATCGCAGGTCTTGAGGTATACATTCCCTATCCTAACCATGTATTGATGTCGATGATAGATCTTTCTTCTCATCCATCAGAACAAGAAGTTGAAATGCACTGTGTGTAAGAAACAGGAGTGTGAGAGCACAGGGAGTAGGATTTCCTACTCCGGTCTCTGACTTCGAACTTGAACGCACAACCCACAATGGGATGTTGCATGTTTCCTACATATTTGTTTTGTGACTGCACAATTATAGGAGTACATTATCAATCAGGATACCCAGTTATAACAGTAAGAAGTTTTACAACACCAGGTTAAAGTCCAACAGGTTTGTTTCAATGTCACTAGCTTTCGGAGCGCTGCTCCTTCCTCAGGTGAATGAAGAGGTATGTTCCAGGAACATATATATAGATGGATTCAAAGATGCCAGACAATGCTTGGAATGCGAGCATTAGCAGGTGATTAAATCTTTACAGATCCAGAGATGGGGTAACCCCAGGTTAAAGAAGTGTGAATTGTGTCAAGCCAGGACAGTTGGTAGGATTTCGCAGGCCTGTAAAGATTTAATCACCTGGAACCCTAATGGCAAGTTGCTGGTTTGAAACACTGCAGTTCATCTGGTGTCGGTACACATAGGGTTGTTTGATTGACAGTTCCAGGTTTTTGACCCAGCAACAGTGAAGGAATTGGACGAGAAATTACAGGTGGTGGTGTTCCCATGTGTTTGCTGCTCTTATCCTTCTAGGTGGTAGAGGTTTTGGGGTTGGAGTGTGCTGACGAAGGAGCCTTGTTGAGCTGCCACAGTGCATCCTGTAGATGGTACACATGGAAGCTGCTGTACGCCAGTGGTGAAGAAAGTGAATGTCAAAACGGTGGATGGGGTGCCAACAAAGTGGCTGCTTTGTGCTGGATAGTGCCGAGCCTCTTGAGAGTTTTTGGAGTTGCACTTATCCAGGCAAGTGGAGAATATTGCTTCACACTCCTGACCTGTGCATTCAAGATTGAGGCAAGGCTCTGGAGAGTCAGGAGGAGTTACTCACCATAGAAATCCCAGCCTCTGACCTGCTGTTGTAGTCACAGAATTTGCATGGTTGGCCCAATTCACTTTCTGGTCAATGGTAACCCCCAGGATGTTGACAGTGAGGGATTCAGCAGTCAGCAGTAATAATGGCATTGAATGTCAAGAGAAGATGGTTTTATTCACTCTTGTTGAAGATGGTCATTGTTTGGCACTTGTGTGGCATGAATGTTACAACATTTATCAGCCCACATCTGATTATCCAGCTTTTGTTGCACCCGAAATTGGACTGCTCCGGTATCGGAGGCATTGCAAATGGTATCGAATGCTATGTCTCACTTTTGACCTTATATTGGAGGGAAATTCACCCATGAAGCATCTGAAGATTGTTGGGCCTTGGACACCATCCTTATGAACTCCTGATGTTGGGGGGGCTGTGATGATTGTTCTTCAACAATCAGGTGCTAGGTCTGATTCTAACCAGGAGAATTTTCTCGCCGATTCCTATTGACTTCAATGATCAGAGGGATCTTTCCTGCCACTTAGTAAAAGTTGCCTTGGTGTCATGGGCAGTCACTTTGACCTTACCTCTAAGATTCAGCTTTTGTCTATGTTTGGATCAAAACTGTAATGAGGTTTCCCTTTGGGCAGAACCAAAACTGAGCAGCTTATTAATGAATAAGTATCAACAACATTTTCTATCACATTAATGATGATTGTAAGTGGACTGACAGGGTGGTAATTGGCCAGATTTGATTTGTTCTGCTTTCTGTAGTCAGAAAATACCTGGATAATTTGGTGCATTGTTGGATAGATACCAATGTTGTAGCTATAATGAAATAGCTTGGTCAGGGGCACGGTTAGTTTCGAAGCTTTAGCACTACAGCCAGGATATTGTCAGGGACCATAGCCTCTGTTGTACCCAATGTTTTCAGCCATTTCTTAATATCACGTGGAGAGAATCAAATCTGTAATGCTGGGAACATCAGGAGGAGGCCAAGGTGGATTATCCACTAGGTCCTTCTGGCTGAAGATGGATGCAAATACTTAAGGCTCAAATTTAAAATACCCAATTCATTATTTTTCCAATTAAGGGGCAAGTTAGCGTGGCCAATCTACCTACCCTGCACATTTTTGGTTTGTGGGGGCGAAACTCACGCAAACACGGGGAGAATGTGCAAACTCCACACAGACAGTGACCCAGAGCCGGGAGCGAACCTGGGACCTCGGCGCCGTGAGGCTGCAGTGCTAACCACTGCGCCACCGTGCTGCCCTCTAAGGCTCATCTTTTGCACTGATGTGCTGAACACTACCATCATTGGGGATGGGGATGTTTTTCTTCAGTCTCCTCCTCCGGTTAGTCGTTTAATTGTCCAATTGGATAATTAAATTACTGATGATGTAAGCTTGACATCAGGGTCAGATGACTGAGATCGCAAGGGAGCAAGACACAAAACAGTCTGCGAGCAGAGTATAATATGCTTACCATGAGGTCTTGGATGCCAGTAGTTCTAAATTTAATACTGGTTATCTCCAAGTCACTCACTGAACAAGTGAAACCCATTTGAGCCAGAAGGCAACACAAGCAAAGGACAAGCCAAAGCATAGTGGCAGTGCTGAGAGCCACAGTTTAAGAAAACTGAGGCCATAGACTGGTAACTCAAGGGTGAAGATTTAGCAATAACTTCACTTCACAAACAAAAATAGGGCAGCGTGGTTAGCACAGTTGCTTCACAGCTCCAGGGTCTCAGGTTCGATTCCCAGCTTGGGTCACTGTCTGTGCGGAGTTCTCCCCGTGCCTGCGTGGGTTTCCTCCAGGTGCTCCGGTTTCCTCCCACAGTCCAAAGATGTGCAGGTTAGGTGGATTGGCCATGCTAAATTGCTCTTAGCTAAGGTACCCCACTGGTTTACGGGGGTAGGTGGAGGTGTGGGCTTAATTGGGATGCTCTTTCCAAGAGCCAGTGCAGACTCGATGGCTGAATGGCCTCCTTCTGTACTGTAAATCCTATGATTCTATGAAAAATAAGATGCATCTTGGTAGGGACAGTGAGCAAACCATTCATCATGTGCACAGCCATTGAAAAGCCACTACTCATTCCAATACATCAAGAGTCCACAGCAAGGACAACGATGGGTGCTCTGGCACCGACAGTTTGAAAAGGTACCCAACAGCTTTGGGCTTACAACAGGGGGCACAAAAACGAAAGGTCAGTGCTCTTTCATATGCCATTTGGGCCATAGCTGCTGATCCTGGCGAGACAAGGTGTGACAATAAACCAAATCAAATCTCGGCATCCTACACGGAGGTTTTCAGGGCCTTTGATAATTACTTCAGACCCAAGCCGAATCTGGTCATTAAATGGGTGAAATTCAACCAAAGGAGCCAAAGGCCGGGTGAATTCATTGGTTCATTTATCAGCGACCTGTATAGAATGGCCAGTAGTTCGGCTACAGAGCCTAAAAATGAGATTTTTAAAAAAAATTTAAAGTACGCAATTCTTTTTTTCCAAGTAAGGGGTCATTTAGCGTGCCCAATCCACCTACCCTGCACATCTTTGGATTGTGAAGATGAGATCCAAGCAAACACGGGGATAATGTGCAAACACGGATAGTGACCAACTAAAAATGAGAGTCAATGTGCGACCCCATTATAGTCAGTGTGCTCGATGAGGCTTTATTAGACCTCTTGCAAACCAAGGAAAATTAAACATTAAAGAAGGCTTTCTCCGAGGCAAGGCCAGATCTAATGCACAATGTAAAGCAGAAAGCTAGAACGGGCTTCCAAATATATTGAAGTTTAGGAAACTGGAAGCAGAGCATTTCAACCTAACAATTTCCGAGGATAAATCAACAATCCCAATAAACAGTTCTGGTCAGTAGAGTTAGAAGCCCAAGGATACAGAACAGAATTTAAACTGGACACTTGGCTGGGGTCATAGACTTATTGGAAAAATTGGCCGGCTTCAAGAAATAGAAATCCAGGCATCTAAATTCAAGCTACTAGGAGCCAGGAGGCACAGACCTCAAAATGAAGGGTCAGTTCACTCCAACCCTTGGACAAAGACAAATAAATTAACACAACTCTGTATATCTTACAGAACCAGCTCTACTCTACTCAGCAGGCAGCGCATACAGGATTCGGTCATCTGCAAAAGATCAATGCGAAATGAGAGTTGATGGTGGAGCAATATACAGGAATTAATTTCCAAAGTTGTTCCAAGGACTGGAAAAGTGCAAAACTGCAGCAGAAATTGAAGTTAACTCATTACTCAGTGAGCCAGTCTTTGTTGTATAAACACCACCAGGATCACTGAGGGAAATCATGGGCACTGGTGTTTCTTGTTTCCAGAACCCTGCACCCCCCTTCACCACTTTAACTCTTCCCGCCATTCTCACGTGATATTTTTTCCCTTTCAAAATTCACCAATCAATTCACAAAACAATCACAGGACGGTCTGAGTAAAATTAACACCCATTGTTGACATCTGGTTACAAATATATGGAGCATGGGTCATTAATATTAAGAACAGCGATAATATAATGCAGTAGGTAATCCGACTATGACTGTTAAACAAACCAGAGAACACAATTTTACTTTAACAGCAGGCCCAATATTGTTAATTTGTCAGGAAAATATCCCATTAGATATTTATGACACTATGTAGATGATAACACTGATTTCAGTGACGACCTCAGCCTCATTAACATGTTCTGCACATTGTACCATATGAAAACAGTGACAGTAAATTCATACCTGGGGAAAGATTTAGTACTTGCTACCCAGATAAACTGAGCATGATCTTTACCATTCTGTAGAAGTAGAAAAATACTTTCTTCTGCCTGGGTGCATGATATTATTCGACATAACTATTTCATTCAAAGGGTGTAATTGAATTCCATTTTATCAGTAATCTCACAGGGTAGAAGATCAATGACTCGTGAGATGACTGAACAACATGGGTCTTTACTGTCGGTGAGAAGCATTGGAGCCCTCAGGTGTCTCTATATGACAACATTTAATATGTCAGAGGACAAAGACTAAGTGGTTCACAATTTTATATGTTTTCTTGATCAGCTAGTCTGAAGACTCTGATTACTGCTTCACATCACAATATATTTTCAATGTCTACTATACAACACAACTTTATCTCAACACCTTAAAAAAAACTCAAACAGCACCAAGATAGAATGGGATAATAGGTAAGTAGACAAAATACTGAAGTAAATGGAAATGATCCACAAGAATCATGTACAGTGCAAAACAGGTTACTGATTCACTATAAGCCCATTGCGCACTCCTGTCCTCGCAACTTCACCTCACAAAGCCTGTTCACACTATTAGCAGCAGAATAAACAGAACTCCAGCCATGATTCCACCCTTGTTTGCAAGATAGATATGGCTGACAAAGGCCATCTAGCCCAGCTCATCTTATCCATCCAGAATGACACGCACATGTATTAGGAGAAGGAATAGGCAATATAGTGCCTCCAAAGTACTTAATTGGCTGTGAAGTGATTTGAGACATGGTAAAAGGTGCTATTTAAATGTAGGTTTTGTCTTTCTTTGATTACTCCTGCATGTAGTAGGCAGAGTGTCTATAGCAATGGTGAAATTGGAGGCTTGATGTGGAGGTTCCAAGGATAATTAATTGCAGAAAAAAACTGATGCCAAAGAAATGGCTACAAATAAATCACTACATTTACAAAACAATTCAACTCTGTAGCTACTATAACCATGCCATTCAGTCATCTGTGGCACCAATGCACTGTCATACAATTGTGTTGCACACTAAATTTACAGCCTATCCACAGGTTCCATATGACGTTGAGTTACATTTGTACCAAATAAATTTGAATATAGTGTTTTCAATTCTATTTGTTGTTGAAGAACGAGAGAAATAAGCAAATTAGGTGTAAAAATTTAATTAATAAAGAAGAAACTTCAACAGCAGAAAAAGGAGCATGACAGCAAAATCTCAGGAGAAATAATTTCTAGAAGCACTTAAGTCATAAGATTGGATTTCTATAAAGGCACTTTTTGGTAAAAAGCCCTTTATGCTGTTCTCTGGGATTGATGATCAGGAATCCTTACCTCGACTGAAATGTTAGCCCCACAGTGTGACTACCTTCTGCTAGATTTTAAACAGGATGGTGCAGGGCTGGGTGAACCTAAGATGGAATAGAGATCTGCAAATCTATTCTTTAAACAATCTCCTAATGACAAGAATGGATTTAATTACTAGACTTTGCAAGAGTAATATAATGGGCAATAGTGAGTCAACCTCGCTTGGACTCCTGGTTTCAGTTTCTTACACTTATTTTGATGAGGCTCAAGATTCTCAAGTGATCAAGACATCATATCATCAGAATTGTGTCTATCGTAAGGCACAACAAAAATTTAGACTATTTATATGCTGGTTTAAATTCAAAAAGAGAATTTTGAAACGTGTTCAGTCTTTAATTTTGTGGTACTAAACCTTAAAAAAGTGAATCCCACTCTCAGCCTCCCTCCCCGCCCCCTCCCACAAACCCCCACAGAACCACTCCCACCCCCCCCCTTGCTCCCCCCCAAACATCCTCACCCCCTCCAAACTCCCTCACATCCACCCTCAACCTCCTACAACCTCCCCCACAATCACCCTCCTCCAATCAGCCCCCACAATCCCACACCCACATCCAATTGTTTTGAAAATTGCTCGCCATTTTTCATTTGTAAAGAGGGAACATTCTTGAGATTTGTTACACTGCCGCTGCTGACCTTTGGGCAGTTTTGTGGTTTTAGGCTTTAAAATAAAATCAGAACCATGAAGCTTCCAGAAGGTTGGAAGCAGCCATGTAACTATTGAAAAAGACCTGATACTGACAGACCAACTGGATTTAAAAAGAACCCCAGCACCTTCAACCTGATAGTTGCAAATGTTTTAAGCTATCTTCAAGGTCTGAAGCTCTGGCTGGACAACTTGAGAACACATAAAATCGAGCCTGATCATTCCCCCTCCACGCCTGCACACCCCCCGCCCCGGAGTGTATATCTGCTGTTCCACATGTCAGGAAATTGCCACAGCATCCGATGAAAGAGTTGGCTGCAGAAGAACAATCTGAAGTAGTACTGACACTAGCTGCCGTTCCCCATTACTACAGAGACTTGTAACAACGCACGACACTGATGTTGAACTTTCAAGCAAGTTTGCAGACCCATGTACCTGGCATGGACTTCTTATAGGCCCAAATTTCTTCCATTGTTGATGACGTAATTCTACTTTTTCCTGCTGATCTCATTCCATTGTGTGCGGCGGGGCAAGTGTGGATATGATAGAAAGTGAAAGCCCCAACCGCAGTCGGGAAGTTTTTCTTTCCTTATATCCAGCAGTGTCTTCAGAGTGTTCTTCATTCTTCTTTTCATCTATCAAGTTCATTCTTGACTCAAATGTGCATCACAGGAGATAACAGAGAATTTCAGTCAATTGTCTTCTTTTACAAGACGTTTGTGGCCCTGAAGGGTTCTCCTTTGAATCAGGTTTTTCTTGATTGGTTTTATGTGCCTTTCCATTTAGGTAATCATAAGAGTCACAGCTCAGAAGCCAGCTGTCATGAAAAGCTGATATCCCACTCCAATGTGTTTGACTTCCCTCCCAACAGGACGATAAGGAACACCATTTGTCCCTTGATGCACGATCAATTACTATTAAAACGAGGTAGTAACATAACTGTCGGCTTTAATAGACTAGAACTGTTCCCCAGCAACTTCGGTACAGAATGAGGGCTGCTGAGATGGCACCGATTCTTATACCCCGCCTGTCGGGGCAGAGCTACATACAAAACAGCCAATGGTAAACTCCTAGGTTTAACCAATGATCTTCAGCCTCTCGGGTACTGCAATACCTGATAATACCACATTCACCCCCTGTTAAAAAGAGTCCGGCGGGGGTGGTGGCCAGTAGTTACAATTGCATTTAACATGGTATGATCAGATATGGAGGTACCATGATACCTCCTTTCAGGGTTGTAAATAAGATTTACAGTCGTGGAAGATATATACATTCAGTGTTTATTTACATTTACAGTTCAGTTATACTGAAGCAATCTGTCGATCTGGTGGCCTGGTCGTCCTCCTGGATCGTCTGAGCCTCGGTGGTGATTCCGATGGGGGTCCGGGCATCTGTGACTTCAGGAGCGTGGCTTCGGCCTCCATGGCAGCTTCGTCTCCCCTAGGCGACGCTGGTGGGGCAAACGGTTGACAAGAGAGGGGGGCGCCTGTAGGGGCCGTCGGTGTGTGGGAGGGCCAAGGCAGGGGCGGCGGGAGGACTGGTCCTCCTGTGAGGTGCTGTGGAGTGGGGTGGGTGGGTGGGGGGGGTGTGGTTCGGGTGCGCGTGGGATTCTGGTGGGCGCCAGGTCCCGTGGGGAGACCGTATCTTACCGGCCGTCAGGGAACGCCACATAGGTGTACTGGGGGTTAGCATGCAGCAGGTGGTGGACCCTCTCGACCAACGGGTCCGACTTGTGCGCCCGCACGTGTTTTCGGAGCAGGGTGGGTCTGGGTGTTGCTAGCCAAGTCGGGAGCGAGGTCCCGGAGGAGGACTTCCTGGGGAAAACAAGGAGACGTTCGTGAGGTGTCTGGTTGGTATTTGTGCAGAGCAGTGACCGGCTGGCGTGGCGGGCCTCCGGGGGGACTTCTTGCCAGCGGGAGACTGGGAGGGCCCTGGACCGTGGGGCCAGTAGGATGGTCTTCCAGACCGTTCCGTTCTCCCTCTCTACCTGCCCATTTCCCCGGGGGTTGTAACTTGTCGTCCTGCTTGAGGCGATGCCCCAGTTGAGCAGGAATTGACGCAGTTCGTCACTCATAAAGGAGGACCCCCTATCACTGTGTACGTACATGGGGAAACCGAACAGTGTAAAGATACCCTGGAGAGCCTTGATGATGGTGGTTGCGGTCATGTTGGGGCAGGGGATGGCGAATGGGAACCGGGAGTACTCGTCAATCACGTTCAGGAAGTACGTGTTGCGGTCGGTGGAGGGGAGGGGGCCTTTGAAGTCCATGCTGAGGCGTTCAAAGGGACGGGAAGCCTTTATCAGGTGCAGTTGCGGGTCTTAATAAAGTGAAAAAAGCGAGTGACCCCCAGGTGGCAGAGGTCCTCGTGGAGGGCTCGGAGGCGGTCCACTTGTGCGGTGCCACGGGACAGGGCATCAGGAGGCTTGTTTAGCCTCCCGGGACGATACAAGATCTCGTAGTTGTAGGTGGAGAGTTCTATCCTCCACCGCAAGATCTTGTCGTTTTTTATCTTGCTCCGCTGTGCATTATGAAACATGAACGCCACCGACCGTTGGTCAGTGAGGAGAGTGAATCTCCTGCCAGCCAGTAATGCCTCCAATGTCGCACAGCTTCTACTATGGCTTGTGCATCTTTTTCGACCGAGGAATGGCGAATTTCAGAAGCATGGAGGGTACGGGAGAAGAAGGCCACGGGTCTGCCCGCTTGGTTGAGGGTGGCGGCCAGAGCTACGTCGGACGCATCGCTCTCGACCTGGAGGGACTCATCGATGGCGCGCATCATGGCCTTTGCAATGTCTGCTTTGATGCGGCTGACGGCCTGGTGGGCCTCCATCGACAGGGGGAAGGTCGTGGACTGGATTAGGGGATGGGCTTTGTCTGCGTAGTTAGGGACCCACTGGGCGCAATAATTGAAAAACCCGAGGCAGCGCTTCAGGGCCTTGGGGCAGTGAGGGAGGGGGAACTCAATGAGGGGGCGCACGCGTTCAGGGTCGGGGTCTATAACTCCATTTCGCACTACGTAGCCGAGAATGGCTAGACGGTCGGTGCTAAATACGCATTTATCCTTATTATAAGTTAAGGATCTTAGAGGTCTGGAGAAATTTTCGGAGGTTAGTGTCGTGGTCCTGCTGGTCATGGCCGCAGATGGTGACGTTATCAAAATACGGAAACGTTGCGCGCAAGCTGTACCGGTCAACCATTCGGTCCATCTCGCGTTGGAAGACCGAGACTCCGTTAGTGACACCAAAGGGAACCCTTAAAAAGTGATAGAGCTGCCCATCTGCTTCGAAGGCAGTGTATTTGCGGTCACTTGTACAGAGGGGTAGTTGATGGTAGGCAGACTTGAGATCCACCGTGGAGAAGACCTTATATTGCGCGATCCTGTTTACCAGGTCAGATATGCGGGGGAGAGGGTACGCGTCCAGCTGCGTAAACCTGTTGATGGTCTGACTGTAATCAATGACCATCCTATGTTTCTCCCCGGTCTTTACCACCACTACTTGAGCTCTCCAGGGACTGTTGCTAGCTATGATGACCCCTTCCCTCAGTAGCCTTTGGACCTCTGACCTGATGAAGGTCCGGTCCTGGGCACTGTACCGTCTGCTCCTGGAGGCGACGGGTTTGCAATCCGGGGTGAGGTTCGCAAACAGGGAAGGCAGGTCGACCTTAAGGGTCGCGAGGCCGCAGACAGTAAGGGGGGGAATAGGGCCGCCGAATTTGAAGGTCAGACTTTGCAAGTTACATTGGAAATCCAACCCCAGGAGTGTAGCCACGCAGATGTGCGGCAGGACATAAAGGCGGAAATTGTTGAATTTCCTGCCTTGGACCGTGAGGTTTGCTAGGCAGAACCCCTTTATCTCCACTGAGTGTGAACCGGAGGCCAGGGAGATTCTTTGGTTTACAGGGTGGGTAACAAGTGAACAGCGCCTTACCGTGTTGGGCTGTATAAAGCTCTCCGTGCTCCCAGAGTCGATCAGGCAGGACGTCTCGTGGCCGTTGATGAAGACCGTCGTCGTTGCTGTTGAGAGTGTCCGAGGTCGATTTTGGTCCAGAGTCACCGAGGCCAGATGAAGTAGTTGCGGGTTTTGATTGGGCAGCATATAGTCGGCCGTGCTGGGGACCTGGGGCCCCATCCAAGATGGCGTCTCCCATGGGTCGCACATGGTGGTCGGGGATGGACAAAATGGCAGCGCCCATCCGTCCAGCGTGGTATCCGAGGGACAAGATGGCCGCATTTGTGGGCCACACATGCCCCTAGGATAGGGGGGTGGCGGTGAATGCTGGCCGCCTGGGGCCCGAAGAGAAGGTTGCTGCTGCGGTCCGGAGTCGCCGCTGGAGACCGCGGCCACCGGCATGTAAAGTGCTCTTTCAAAGGGTTGGTGCAGACTCGATGGGCCAAATGGCCTCCTTCGCCACTGTAGGGATTATATGATGTAAGCATGACATCAGGGTCTGATAAACGTAAACTCAAAGGGAGCAAGATATAAAGCAGTCGTTGTTCAGAGTATAATGTACTTCCTATGAGGTCTTGGATTTAAATTGTTCTAAATAAAACTTTCAAGAAACGCTGACTGATATCTTCAAATCACCCAACGGGTAACCTCAATTGAGTCATAAGACAACACAAGTAAAGGGCATTAAGCCAAAGCAACCACCATTGGCATCTTGATATGGCAGGACTACAGAGCTTTGTTGTGATCGGTTTGTTATGGAGGTTTTTATGTCTATATCATGCACTCCTGCTGTTTAGCCTGTTGCATCTTCACCAGGTTGGTTTCTCTCATATTTAGGTATGACTGGTGCTGCTCTTGGCATGATTCCTCATTGAATCAGGGTTCCCCTCCCCCTGGGGTAATGGTAGAGGGAGAGTTATGCCAGTCCAGGAAGTTACGTATTGTAGCTGAATGCAATTCTGCTTCTGATGACCCACACCTCATGAACACCTAATTTTGAGCTGTTAGATCTCTGATTCTATCCCATTTAGCGCAGTACAAAAAGAGTGCCGAACAACATGATGAAGGATGTCCTTAATATGAAAAAGGGACTTTGTCACTCTTACCAGTATTGTCGTGGACTGGTGCATCTGCAACAGATAGAGCGCCAAGGGCAAAATCAAATAGGCTTTTTCCTCAGTCAGTCCTCAGGCCCAATCTGGCAGATATGTCCTTCAGAACCTGGCCAGTTTGGTTAGTAGTGATGTCACCAAGCCACTGCTGGTGATGGACATTTAGGTTCCCCCAGCCAGAGTACACGAGTACTTTATTACCCTCAAGAATAATCCACCAGGGCAACATGGTGGCGCAGGTGGTTAGCACGGTTGTCTCATAGCTCCGAGGTTCCATGTTCGATCCCGGCTCTGGGTCACTGTCCATGTGCATTCTCCCCGTGTTTGCGTGGGTTTCGTCCCCACAACCCAACAAGATAGGCAGGGTAGTTCGATTGGCCATGCTAAATTGCCCCTTAATTGGAAAAAATGAATTGGATACTCTAAATTTATTTTAAAAAAGAATAATCCAACAGGGATGTAATTGTCCTTTCCAAACGTCCAGACCTGCGAGATTCTAACAGGACTGACAAGTGAACCCAGTGAATATCAGAGTTTTCTGAGCTTCGAGTTCTAGATCATCAGGACTGGGGGCACAGATTGGACACCTCTGACTTGTAAAACATTAAAATGTTTGTGACTTCCTAGTATTCTTAGATTAGGTCAAGAATAAAATGGTGCGGTATTGCCATCCTTTCTTGGCTATAGCACAACCTGCGCATATTTCTTATAGGAAGCAATCTTTGCATAAAATGAGCTGTTGTTCATTTCAAAACTACTTTTTAAATTGAAAAATAATGCAGATTCTATGTGAAAATAAATTCATGGATTTAATTCAATTTTCACAAAAAATACTCAGTTTAGCACAATGAGTTTTGAGGTTTTGTGTAAAACACAGCATACATTATAGGTATAATAATGCTAATCCCAGTTGTCAGGAAGTTAAATTACTTTCAGTATTATTCGTGCATTTTTGAAAGGCTGCATGGTAACATTCTCATTGTGTCCACAATTTTCTGCCACTTGCCTCTATGTAATCAACTAATGGAACAGAAGTTATATTTTAGCTAACTTCTCTAACCAGCCCTGTTAAACTTTTAGCTTGGGTTCACCTGCTCCCCTCCAAGTTAGACACACACATCTCCCTGGTAACATAGTAACATAACACAACTCTGTCCACTGGGGTCACCTACACACTCTCAGAAGATCAATGTTGCAATTTCAACATCATTTGTGCAAAGGAAAAAGCACCGAAAGAGTTTGCATGTATCTCTCAACCAAGTTTCTGTAACATTGTAATTCCTCTTGACCCCCCTGTTCACAACACTGCACACCAATTTAATGGCATTACATTTTAGGGGCATGTGTCTTCGTAGCATGTTTGTTTAACATTTATAGTTCACCAATGTCAATTAAGGCTGTACTAATAGTGCAAGCAACGCACCAGTGCTGGAAAACTAGCATGCAGATACAGCAGGTAATAAAGAAAGTGAATGGAATGTTGGCATTCATTGGTAAATGAATAGAGAATATAAGACCAAAACACAGAGGAGCAGAATTAGGCCATTCAGCCCATCGAGTCTGCTCCGCCATTCAATCATGGCTGATAGGTTCTCATCCCTATTCTCCTGCCTTCTCCCCATAACCCCTGATCATAGAATTATAGAATTTACAGTGCAGAAGGAGGCCATTCAGCCCATCGAGTCTACACTGGCCCCTGAATGAGCACCCTACCTAAGCCCACACCGCCACCCTATCCCCGTAACCCAGCAACCCCACCTAATTTTTGGACAATATGGGGCAATTTTAGCATGACCAATCCACCTAACCCGCACATCTTTGGACTGTGGGACGAAACCGGACCGGCACCCGGAGGAAACCCACGCAGACACAGGGAGAATGTGCAGACTCCACACAGGCAGTGACCCAAGCAGGGAATCGAACACGGGTCCCTGGCACTGTGAAGCAACAGTGCTAACCACAGTGCGACTGTGCTGCCCCCTATTAATCAAGAACCTATCTCTGCCTTAAAGACACTCAAGCGATTTGGCCTCCACAGCTTTCTGTGGCAAAGAGTTCCACAGATTCACTACCCTCTGGCTGAAGGAATTCCTCATCATCTCTGTTTTAAAGGATCGTCCCTTCAGTCTGAGGCCGTGTTCTCTGGTTCTAGTTTTTCTAGGCATTGGTGTTAAGACAAATAGCAATCATTAAATTAGCAAGCCTCAGGTGAAACGTTTGCTTCCCTTAGGATTGTACACTTGTGGAACAGGTCTCATTGCAAAGAATTAAGGTGGTATGTGTTGGGGAGTTGTTTTTATATCATTATTACACTATTTTGGGAAAAAGGAGATTTTAAAAATGAGATAAAAAATACTATGTTCCTGGTCTTGTTTTTATGCTCATATATACTTGTCACATCAGGTTACGCTGCTTGGCTAGCGAACTGTGGGTGTGTTAATAATCATGGGATATTTGGTGGATTATATTCTTTCAGTCCTCAATCCTGAGCAGAAGACAATTGAGCCTGGAAAACCTAGCACTGCTGAGCATTTTCAGAGAGGCAACACACACAATGGCCTTCTTCCTGACAGTTAAATACTACGGTTCAGATAAGGCATTCCCCTTCACGGTAGCAGAGTGGTTAGCAAGGTTGCTTCACAGCACCAGGGTCCCAGGTTCGATTCCCGGCTTGGGTTACTGTCCTGTGCAGAGTCTGCACGTTCTCCCCGTGTCTGCGTGAGTTTCTTCTGGGTGCTCAGGTTTCCTCCCACGGTCCAAAGATGTGCAGGTTAGGTGGAATGGACATGCTAAATTGCCCTTAGTGTCCAATAAGGTTAAGTGGGGTTACTGGGAGGGCGGCATGTGGAACAGTGGATTGCACTGGGACTGCGGCGCTGAGGACCTGGGTTTGAATCCCGGCCCTGGGTCACTGTCCGTGTGGAGTTTGCACATTCTCCCCGTGTCTGCATGGGTTTCACCCCCACAACCCAAAGATGTGCAGGTTAGGTGGATTGGCAACGCTAAATTGCCCCTTAATTGGAAAAAAAATAATTGGGTAGTCTAAATTTTTTTTTTTAAATGGGGTTACTGGGATAGGGTGCAGGTGTGGGCTTAAGTGGGCTCTTTCCAAGGGCCGGTGCAGATCGATGGGCCGAATGGACTCCTTCTTCACTGTAAATTCTATGTTCACACTTTCCTTCGCAGGGAGGTCAACTGCATCCTTGAAAAATGAGCTGGAGTAATATCTAGTTGTCAACAAAATTAAAGATCGCAAGGGAGAAATTAGATAAAGAGAATCAAACACTGGGATCTGTTGGGTTCTGCATCTGCTAGAACTTCAGGAGTGTTACTAGTAGAATACATTTGGTCAAGATTGAATAATATGCCTGTAAAGTGCAGCTGAGGCTGTTTTTTATCAGTTTGATCTCCTTGGCAGATTCCCTGGGGAAGCAGAATTTCTTCAAGAGTTTCAAGTTGAGAACAACTAATAAAACTAGGAATTACGTGTGGACAGATGGAAAGAGCCGGTTTGTCACGGCTGAATGTATTTTCCTAGTTGCATGGTTTATGATGTTTACTGCTGTCATGATATGCAGACATGCACATAATGAGATACAGACAGGCAGCTAATGAACAAAGAGAACAGGACATAACCAATCAGCAGGCAGAACACTGGGGGGGTGGTTTCCCACTATAAAAGGCACGAGGCACTCACTCCGCCTCTTTCCACTGGTGACATCTACAGAGTCAGTCAGGTGTATATATCACATAACACCTCCAGCACGTGGCTAAGAGCTAGTCTGGTTCAGTTAGAGTAATCACACTTAGGTTAGCAGAGAGTCGAACTCACAGAGAACTGTGCTAACTGTCTGACAGGTTCAATAAATCAAATTGAACTAACTTCAAGGTCTGGAGTGATGCGACCATCAATTCACTCGAAGACACGTGGAGAAGTAAACTGTGGTTTTAATCAGCTTAGAACTGAGCCTGCCTGTGACCGGTACAACACTGAAGGCGGCCCCGCAGGTCAGCTGCTCTTATACTTCCTGTAAAGGGGGTGGAGCCATGGGCGGAGCCCGTACATGCCCCAACATATCCCCTGTGGGTGAAGCCACACAATGGCCCATATGTAGAGCCCACAGGGTTAACAACATAACATAGTGCACTGGTGAATTATCAGTAATTATACATTCACCCCCTGTTTAAAAATGAAGTCCGGCGGGGGTGACGGGCTCATAGATTCAGTCGGTCCGGTGCCCGGATCGTACATTGCGACTGCCGAAGCACTGGTGTTGCAGCCGCTTTGGGTGGCTGTGGAAGTGGGTCCAGAGCCGGCACAGGCGTGGACTCCGGGAGCGGCTCTTCCAGAGCTTTATTCCTGTGGACTGGTGCGGCGGTTGGGAGGGAGCGCGGGAACCATATAGGGGTGGGGGCACTGAACATGGACGGGACATAGTGTGGGGGATGCAGTAGTGGGAGTGGTGTTGGAGCCTGCGGGCGCCAGGTCCCGGAGGGAGACGGTATCTTGCCGGCCATCGGGGTGTTCGACGTACGCATAGTGTGGTTGGAGTGCAGGAGCTGAACCCTCTCGACCAGGGGGTCGGTCTTATGGCTCTGAACATATTTTCGGAGGACTGGACCTGGTGTCACCAGCCAGGGCGGAAGCGAGGCCCCTGAGGTAGCTCCCCTAGGGAAAACAAACAAACGGTCATGGGGAGTCTGGTTTGTGGCCGTGCAAAGGAGGGACCTAATAGAGTGGAGTGCATCGGGGAGGACCTCCTGCCACTGAGAAACTGGGAGATTCCTGGACCGCAGGATCAGTAGGACGGTCTTCCAGACCGTCGCGTTCTCCCTCTCCACCTGCCTGTTTCCCCTGGGGTTATAACTGGTAGTCCTGCTCGAGGCGATGCCCTTACTGAGCAGGTACCGACGCAGTTCGTCGCTCATGAACGACGAGCCCCGGTCGCTGTGGACATAACTGGGGAAACCAAACAGGGTGAAGAGACTATGCAGGGCTTTAATGACAGTGGGGGTGGTCATATCAGGGCAGGGGATGGCAAACGGGAAGTGGGAGAACTGATCTATGATGTTAAGGAAGTACGTGTTGCGGTTATTGGAGGGGAGGGGCCCTTTGAAATCGATACTGAGGCTGGGATGCCTTTACCAGGTGGGCCTTATCCGGTCGATAGAAGTGTGGTTTACACTCCGCACAGATTTGGCAGTCCCTGGTCATAGCTCTGACCTCCTCGGTGGAGTAGGGCAGGTTGCGGGCTTTGATGTAATGGACGAGCCAGGTGACCCCCGGGTCGCAGAGGTCATCGTGGATAGCCCGTAGTCGGTCATCTTGCGCGCTGGCGCATGTGCCACAGGACAGGGCATCTGGGGGCTCATTGAGCTTCCCAGGACGATATACTATATCGTAGTTATAGGTGGAGAGTTCGATTCTCCACCTCAAGATCTTATCATTCTTGATCTTGCCCCGCTGCGTATTGTCAAACATGAAGGCTACCGATCGTTGGTCGGTGACGAGGGTAAACCTCCTACCAGCGAGGTAGTGCCTCCAGTGCCGCACGGCTTCCACGATGGCATGGGCTTCTTTTTCGACCGAGTGTCAAATTTCGGAGGTGGTGAGGGTGCGTGAAAAAAACGCCACCGGTCTGCCAGCTTGGTTGACGGTGGTGGCGAGAGCGACCTCTGAGGCGTCGCTCTCCACCTGGAAGGGGACGGACTCGTCCACCACGCGCATCACAGCTTTGTCGATGTCCGCCTTGATGCAGTTGAAGGCCTGGCGGGCCTCGGCTGCCAGTGGAAAGAGGGTGGCCTTAAATAGTGGGCGGGCTTTGTCCGCATACTGGGGGACCCACTGGGCGTAATACGAGAAAAATCCAAGGCACCTCTTCAGGGCCTTGGGACAGTGAGGGAGAGGGAGTTGCAGGAGGGGGCGCATACAGTCAGGGTCAGGCCCTAGGACCCAGATTTTCACAACGTAGCCGAGGATGGCTAGCCTGGTTGTGCGGAAAACGCATTTTTCCTTGTTGTAGGTGAGATTGAGGGTTTGGGCGGTTTGGAGAAATCGGTGGAGTTGACGTCGTGGTCCTGCTGATCATGGTCGCAGATGGTGACATTGTCCAAGTACGGAAACGTGGCCCGCAGCCCGTACTGGTCCACCATTCGGTCCATCGCTCATTGGAACACCGAAACCCCGTTCGTGACGCCAAAGGGGACCCGGAGGAAATGGAAAAGGCAGCCATCTGTCTCAAACGCCGTGTACTGGCGGTCCTCCGGGCGGATTGGGAGCTGGTGGTATGCAGACTTCAGATCCACCATGGAGAACACACGGTAGTGTGCGATCTGATTGACCATGTCTGTAATCTGGGGAAGGGGGTACGCATCGAGTTGCGTAAACCGGTTAATGGTCTGCCTGTAATCAGCCACCATCCGGAACTTTTCCCCGGTCTTGACGACCACCACCTGAGCTCTCCAGAGGCTATTGCTGGTCTCTATGACCCTCTCTTGCAAGAGACGCTGGACCTCGGACCTAATGAACATCCTGTCCTGCATGCTATACCGCCTGCTTCTGGTGGCTACTGGCTTGCAATTGGCGGTGAGGTTTGCGAAGATTGGAGGGGGGGGGGGGCGATTTTTAGGGTCGAGAGGCTGCATATGGTGAGCAGGGGCAGGGCCGGCCCCCCCCGAACTTAAGAGTTAGGCTCCTGAGGTTGCACTGGAAGTCGAGTCCCAAAAGGAGAGCAGCGCAGAGGTCTGGGAGCACATATAGTTGAAAATTAGCGTACTCAGCACCCTGTATCGCTAGGGTTGCAGTAGTGCACCCTTGGATTTGCACTGAGTGCGACCCAGAGGCGAGGGATATGGTTTGTTGTGTCGGGAATATTGGGAGCGAGCAGCATCTTACCATGTCCGGTTGAATGAAGCTCTCTGTGCTCCCGGAGTCGAAAAGGCAAGGTGTCTCGTACCCATTAACCCGGACAGCCATCATGGAGCTACGGAGGTGCTTAGGTCGCGACTGGTCCAGGGTGACCGCACTGTGGTGTGGGTAAGCCGGTGGCGTGATCGAAGGTGCTGGGGAGGCCCCGCGATGGCTGTCCGTGTAGGCCGTACGCGTTGAGCGGCGTAGCAGATGGCGGCCCCCGTTAGTCGAGTGTGGCGGGCGGTGAGGAAGATGGCGTCCAAGATGGCGGCCCCCATGGATCGCATGTGGCCGGCCGCGTGGGGAGGATGGCCAAGATGGCGACCCCCATGAGTCGCACATGTTACGCGGAGGCGGAGTCGGCAGACACGCTGCCACCTTGCGGGGTCTGCGGGCCTGTGAGTCTGTGGATCGGGTCTGTAGGTTTGAGTTCTTAGACCTTGGCGAAGTGTCCTTTTTGCCCGCAGCTACTGCAGTTCGCGTTGCGGGCCGGGCAGTGCAGTCGGGGGTGTTGTGACTGGCTGCAAAAGTAGCAGGGTAGCCCCCCCATGATGGGCGGGCAGCCTTGCAGCACAGGCCTGAGGTAGTCTTGGGTCGGGGGCCCACGAGGGGGGTCGCGTGATCGGCCGGGAACGCAGTAAGGCTCTGAAAAGCAGCCTCCAGAGAGGTAGCCAGTTTTACCGTGTCGTCCAGGTCCTGGGCCCCTTTTCCGAGCAGGCGCTGTCTCACATAGTTTGATCAGACCCCTGCCACATAAACGTCTCGGACGGCGAGCTCCATGTGCTGAGTGGCCGTAACGGCCTGGTAGTTACAGTTGCGCGCGAGGGCTTTGAGGTCGTGTAGGTAATCATCTAGCGACTCCCCGGAGCGCTGGTGGCGAGTGGTGAAGACGTGTCGCACGTATACCTCATTCACAGGCCACACAGAGAGGCGTTTGAGTAGTGCGAGGTCCTCTGTATAGGAAGCGGCTTCGTCGAGCTGAAATGCAACAGAAATGCGATGGCTCACCCATGCGTGGATTATCATAGAATTTACAGTGCAGGAGGCCATTCGGCCCATCGAGTCTGCACCGGCTCTTGGAAATAGCACCCTACCCAAGGTCAACACCTCCATTCTATCCCCATAACCCAGTAACCTCACCCAACACTAAGGGCAATTTTGGACACTAAGGGCAATTTATCATGGCCAGTCCACCTAATCTGCACATCATTGGACTGTGGGAGGAAACCGGAGCACCCGGAGGAAACCCACTCACACACGGGGAGGATGTTTATGAACTTTAAATTCCGGATTTATATTGGATTTAAGCATCACCATCTGCCATGGTGGGATTTGAACCGGGTCCCCGAGAGACTCTGGTCTCTGCATTATTAGTTCAGTGACGCTACCGCTTTACCACCCTTTCTCTGCAAGGCTCAGCTTCTGTTCGTCAGTGACGGATGGCGTAGACGACGCGGCGAGATAGGCCTTGAAGCATCGAAGCCAATGTGAAAACAAAATTTCCGCCTCCGCGGCCTGTGGATCAAGTTCCAGTCTGTCAGGTTTGAGGGCTGATTCCATAGTAGTATTTTAAGCTGATTAAATTGATGCGACCATCAATTCACTCGAAGACACGTGGAGAAGTAAACCGTGGTTTTAATGAAATGAAAATCGCTTGTCACAAGTAGGCTTCAAATGAAGTTACTGTGAAAAGCCCCTAGTCGCCACATTCCGGCGCCTGTTCGGGGAGGCTGTTACGGGAATTGAACCGTGCTGCTGGCCTGCCTTGGTCTGCTTTCAAAGCCAGCGATTTAGCCCTGTGCTAAACAGCCACATTAATCAGCTTAGAACTGAGCCTGCCTGTGACCGGTACAACACTGAAGGTGGCCCCGCAGGTCAGCCGCTCTTATACCTGTAACGGGGGCGGAGCCATGGGCGGAGCCTGTACATGCCCCAACATGTCCCCTGTGAGTGAAGCCACACAATGGCCCATAGGTAGAGCCCACAGGGTTAATAACATAACACAGTGCACTAGTGAATTATCAGTAATTATACATTCACCATATGGAGTATCTTTCAGTTATAGCTGCAACCAGTTGCAGCCCGTGTTATCTCAGTGCGCTTAACACGACAACTGCTTTCAGGTTTTGAAACACACCCTGCCACTGAAGTAGCCCCCATCCTGTCCCCGATACAGCCTACAACTATTTCTTAAATGCATCCAGGATTTTGACCTCCATTGTTTTAATGTGAAGTCAATTTCAACTGTTGACAATCTTCTTTAGAAATGTTACTTGTGAGGAGCTGATTTGAATCAAACCTAGATAAACGATTGATGCAAGTGTAACGATTCCTAGCATGGAGTTTAACGCACATAAATAGAATAATGATTGGATGATGCTTATAAGCCACACTCCTCAATTGTCATAGCGCAATGTGGTTGCCTAAGGGGCAAATAAGAGACAGACAAATGGATGTAGATGTACTCAGGAGTATGTACATCAGTGTGTTAATTAACATTCACTTATTTTTGTTCCATATGCCCAAACTTGATTGCTGAAGCCCATAACACCACACCTTTAATTGAAATGGCCTTCGATCCCCCAGGGAAGGTCTCGGCTCTGAGATACGACATTAGTGCCAAACATGACCTTATGCTCTTGTGGACCTGGGAACCAAATGAGTAGATTTGATATTCTGTAATTAAAAAATACTCCAATTTCTAGCATAATACATCAGCAATATCAGCAACAGCCTGCATAAAATGTAGAAGTAAAATATTCCAACCAAGGTACTTTAGACGGGTGTAAACAGACAAAAATGTGGATCAAGGAGGATAAGAGAGCTTGCCAAATGCTTGGTCGGAGGTGGACTTTAAAGAGACTCTTAATGGGAAAGAGGATTGTGGAATCATAGGATCTATAGTGCAGAAGGGGGCCATTCGGCCCATCAAGTCTGCACCGGATGTTGGAAAGACCACCCCACTGAAGCCCATACCTTCACCCTATTCCCGTAACCCAGTAACCTTTTTGGACAAGAAGGGCAATTTAGCATGGCCAATCCACCTAACCTGCATATCTTTGGAATGGCAGAGGAGACGAGGGAGAAAATTTCAGAGCATAGGGCCTCGAAGGCTGAATGTGCTACTCATGGGCAAAAGCACACAAGCCCAGAGTCAGAGAAATGAAGAGGTTACAAGAGTGGGAGTTCTTGGACTGGAGGAGGTTGTGAGATAGGAAAGCAATGATGAGACTTAAACACAATGATGAGAACTTAAATTGGGGGCCATAGAGAATCAAGAGCCAATGTATATCAGTACGGACATTGGATGAGAATAAGAGGGACCTGATGTAGATGTATATAAGAAAGGATTAACTTATGTTTGTGGAAAGTGAGGAATGGACGAACATTGGAATAGTGGCATCTGGAAGTGACAAAGGAATGGATGAATGGTTCTGTGGGCTCAGTCAAGGGGAGAGGCAGTAGATATTAAAGGGAATGAAGTTGGTAGGCTTTTTGATGGAGAATAAATGGGGTCAGAAGTTCAGCCCATTGCTGTAGATATTCTGGCTACAATCAGAAAGCTTTGAAGAAGGGTGGTGTGTCAAAGAGTGCAGAAAGAATGAGGAATCACAGTCAAAGTCTTAAAAGGGCATGATTCCTGACTTTGGCTAGACAGGTTTTGCTGTAATGGTAGAAGGGACACCTGATTGGAGAACTACAAACACAATTAACTTCATGTCAAAAAGATAAAATCAATGGTAATGACAAACGAGGATGGGTTTCCAAAAAACTCCCCTCAAGAGTAATATGGAAATAGAGCAATGGATAAAATTGTTTATTTGGATGGTGTAGTAATGCCTGCATGCTGAAGCAACAAAGAAACTCATGATTACAATGGGATATTTAACATAAAGCCACTTCTGGCCACGATCTACTAGTCTCATGGCGCCAGGAGTGAAAAAGAATGGGCCGATTAGATCGCGGGCGAGGCCAAAATTGGGAACATAGCCAGGCACCGATTGGTTTCCGATCTAACTGGCCCGCTCCCATTGGCGAGATCCAAATTCTGCGACGGTGTGGCGAAAAACCAATAACCACCAATTAAGTCCAATTTCCATACTATTAATGGGAAGGAGCCCCTATCACACGGTCACCCGTGATCTAACCGCTTCCCCAGCAAGCAGTCACGTGGGCACTGATCAGGACACCTATTTAAAAACGATAAGCCAGAGCCATGGTTGCTGTGGGGACCAAGGTGAGTAGTCAACTTCGTAATGGGGCAGTCAGCCCAGGATCAACTGTCCCTAGCTTCCAATGGTGCCACTCCCCCTCCCCCCCAGAAATTCTCATGCGCTTAGCGTTCTACTGCCACGTCACCAGGATACACATGAAGAGGGAGAGGCATCCTGCTGCTTACTGCATCCTGTGGCCTTTGATGCCCCTGGCGGGTGTCCTCTGGACGGCCTAGGGCCGGAGGTCCGCTGATGACTTGACGGTGGCACATGTCTTGCCGTGCCACACTGTTCCGCGCGTTGACCCTATGATGCACCGTTGCCAGGGGGGGTGGACTCGGGAGAGCTGGTGATCACCGTTGTCTCCCCAAAGGAGGACTCCAGCGCTCCCTTCTCCTGATGGGAGCCCATAGGGTTCTGGAGGTCACCTCGGGATGGAGGGGCAACTGGATTGCGCTCTGGATGCCCCTGCGTCATCTGGCTCTGCCAGCACTGGCAGCTCCCCAGTGTCCCCACCGTGGTGTCGATGCTCTCGGCGATGCCCCTCTGTGAGCAGGCCATGCTCAGCAGCACCTTGCGAATGTCCAACTGCACCTGGGACACAGTCCTCAGCGACCAGGACATGCTTTGCAGCACCTCAGCAACATCCACCTGTGTCAGGGACATGTCCGCCAGTGACTCAGACATGCTGTCGCGGCGCGCAGCCATGTTATCACTGACTGAGCCACACGCCTTGGACACCATCACTCATGCTGCTGATGTTGTGCTCCAGACTCTCCACTGCGGTCACACTAGCATTGTTGACCTCTGTGCCACACACCATGCATTGCCAGTGCTATCTCAAGTGGCCTTAGCCTCTGGGACTCCTCCAATCGGCTATGGACCCCCTTGGCATCGCGACCAGGCATGGAAAGGGTGGTGGGTGCCAGGGTGTGCTGGGGCACGGGCATGTGCTTCGGGAGGGGCGGTGCCAGACACTGGGTCACCGGAGAGGGGGTATCTGGGGATTGCAGGCAGAACCAGTGCCAGGGGGTCACTGCCAACTCACCCGTGCGGCCCGGTGGAGGTTGTTGATCTTCTTCCAGCACTGGATGCAGGTTCTCCTGGTCACACTCCCCATGCCGATGGCTGCTGCCACCACCTCCCAGGCTGACCTGTGGCTGACCATCTGACCCCCTCGGGGGAATATGCTATCCTTCCTGGACATAACCGCGTCCATGAGCCTGGACAGGTCCGCATCTCTGAATCGCAGAGCTGGTCTGTGCGATTAAATGGCTGCGCGCTGTCTGGTGTTTCTCTATGGGATTGGTTTAAGTGCTGCTCCCCCTCGTTAGCGGGGAGCTGCCAGGCGCGGTCACGGTGAATCAGCTGACGGGACAGTCATTTACACCGTAAAGTCCGTGGGCATCATTAAGTGCCATAATTAATGTTAGATAACAGTGACGGCCTTGCCAGGTCGGCCGTTGGAAACACCCACCGATTCCCGCTGACTACCACACTTAGAACAAATTTTGTTAGCTCGCGCCCTCTGTGTAATTGTAAAGTCACACTGGTGATAAGTAAGATTAAGTTGTATTAAAGGGCAACAGAATTGTACAAAGAAAAGTAGTGAAGCATAACACTAACGTTTGTATGAATGGAACTATGGAGGAAGATTTTCTCTTGGCAGTTAGTGCAAACCCCACACGGACAGTGACCTGGGGCCAGGATCAAACCCGGGCCAGTCCTCAGCGCCGTGAGGCAGCAGTGCTAACTACTCCACCATGCCACCGTACATTTGTTTAATTTAATACAGCAGGAAAGCTTTCCTAAGATTTAATTTCTCCAAACTTTCCAGTGCCATAGATCTGCTTTAAGTCAAAAATATTTGGTGCCTATTTTTATTTAGTTTATATAACTGTTTGTCCCTTTACAACTGATTTAACATATCTTTCCTGATCTAAAACTACACACCAACAATCAACAAGGTGATCTCAACTTTCCTGCCTGAATAATAAGCCGAGTCTGCCATTACCCATAGATCACTTAAATGACAAATTTCAATTACAGTTAATGTTTGTGGAGTATTTAAATTTTTTGGAACTATATAATAAATTGCTGCACCTCTCCTAGGACAAAGAAGGTGTGTAGTATTATGTGGGGCCTGTCCCTGTACAGGTACTGCATGTACTCCATCTGTCCTTGTTCAGGTCAAAAACAATATATACAATATGTTAAGCCTGTCTATTACAGGTACAATGTACACTGTATGAAACCTCTGATGTTTCAACCAGCAAACCCTACATTAAACCTGTTCCAATACAAGCTCTATATATGTATATCTTTGGCTCCCCAATAACTACACTCACGCAAAGGCCACAACTACCATCTAATTTCTAACCTCCCCATCACCCACACACACAGACACACACAGGGGAAAGACGGGTGTAAAATAATGATGGACATCTCCCAGTTAGTTTCTTCAGTCTAGGCTTTCAGACGAATGTTTTCTTCTTTCAGCTTGGAATGGAATTTTTGCTGTAGACTCAGGCATCCAGCACTCAGGAGAGTGAAGAGAGAGCATGCACGCGAGAGAGAGAGCACAAGAGGGTGAGACGGAGCGGGCGAGACGGAGGGGGCGAGACGGAGAGAGGGGGGGCAGGGGCGAGAGAGGGGGGGCAGGGGCGAGAGAGGGGGGGCAGGGGCGAGAGAGGGGGGGCAGGGGCGAGAGAGGGGGGGCAGGGGCGAGAGAGGGGGGGCAGGGGCGAGAGAGGGGGGGCAGGGGCGAGAGAGGGGGGGCAGGGGCGAGAGAGGGGGGGCAGGGGCGAGAGAGGGGGGGCAGGGGCGAGAGGGGGGGGCAGGGGCGAGAGAGGGGGGGGGCGAGAGGGGGGGGGGCGAGAGAGGGGGGGGCGAGAGAGGGGGGGGCGAGAGAGGGGGGGGCGAGAGAGGGGGGGGCGAGAGAGGGGGGGGCGAGAGAGGGGGGGGCGAGAGAGGGGGGGGCGAGAGAGGGGGGGCGAGAGAGGGGGGGGCGAGAGAGGGGGGGGCGAGAGGGGGGGGCGAGAGGGGGGGGCGAGAGAGGGGGGGGCGAGAGAGGGGGGGGCGAGAGAGGGGGGGGCGAGAGAGGGGGGGGCGAGAGAGGGGGGGGCGAGAGAGGGGGGGCGAGAGAGGGGGGGGCGAGAGAGGGGGGGGCGAGAGAGGGGGGGGCGAGAGAGGGGGGGGCGAGAGAGGGGGGGGCGAGAGAGGGGGGGGCGAGAGAGGGGGGGGCGAGAGAGGGGGGGGCGAGAGAGGGGGGGGCGAGAGAGGGGGGGGCGAGAGAGGGGGGGGCGAGAGAGGGGGGGGCGAGAGAGGGGGGGGCGAGAGAGGGGGGGGCGAGAGAGGGGGGGGCGAGAGAGGGGGGGGCGAGAGAGGGGGGGCGAGAGAGGGGGGGGCGAGAGAGGGGGGGGCGAGAGAGGGGGGGGCGAGAGAGGGGGGGGCGAGAGAGGGGGGGGCGAGAGAGGGGGGGGCGAGAGAGGGGGGGGCGAGAGAGGGGGGGGCGAGAGAGGGGGGGGCGAGAGAGGGGGGGGCGAGAGAGGGGGGGGCGAGAGAGGGGGGGCGAGAGAGGGGGGGGCGAGAGAGGGGGGGGCGAGAGAGGGGGGGGCGAGAGAGGGGGGCGAGAGAGGGGGGCGAGAGAGGGGGGGCGAGAGAGGGGGGGGCGAGAGGGGGGGGAGAGGGGGGGCGAGAGGGGGGGCGAGAGGGGGGGGCGAGAGGGGGGGGCGAGAGGGGGGGGCGAGAGGGGGGGGGGCGAGAGGGGGGGGGGCGAGAGGGGGGGGGGCGAGAGGGGGGGGGCGAGAGGGGGGGGCGAGAGGGGGGGGGCGAGAGGGGGGGGGCGAGAGGGGGGGGCGAGAGGGGGGGGCGAGAGGGGGGGGGCGAGAGGGGGGGGGCGAGAGGGGGGGGGGCGAGAGGGGGGGGGCGAGAGGGGGGGGCGAGAGGGGGGGGCGAGAGGGGGGGCGAGAGGGGGGGGCGAGGGGGGGGGCGAGGGGGGGGGCGAGAGGGGGGGGCGAGAGGGGGGGGGGCGAGAGGGGGGGGGGCGAGAGGGGGGGGGGCGAGAGGGGGGGGGGCGAGAGGGGGGGGGGGCGAGAGGGGGGGGGGCGAGAGGGGGGGGGGCGAGAGGGGGGGGGCGAGAGGGGGGGGCGAGAGGGGGGGCGAGAGGGGGGGGCGAGAGGGGGGGGAGAGAAGGGGGGGAGAGAAGGGGGGGAGAGAAGGGGGGGGAGAGAAGGGGGGGGAGAGAAGGGGGGGGAGAGAAGGGGGGGAGAGAAGGGGGGGAGAGAAGGGGGGAGAGAAGGGGGGAGAGAAGGGGGGGGGAGAAGGGGGGGGGAGAAGGGGGGGGGAGAAGGGGGGGGGAGAGAAGGGGGGGGAGAGAAGGGGGGGGAGAGAAGGGGGGGAGAGAAGGGAGGGGGAGAGAAGGGGGGGGAGAGAAGGGGGGGGAGAGAAGGGGGGGGAGAGAAGGGGGGGGAGAGAAGGGGGGGGAAAGAAGGGGGGGGAAAGAAGGGGGGAGAGAAGGGGGGGAGAGAAGGGGGGGAGAGAAGGGGGGGAGAGAAGGGGGGGGAGAAGGGGGGGCGAGAGAAGGGGGGGCGAGAGAAGGGGGGGCGAGAGAAGGGGGGGCGAGAGATGGGGGGGCGAGAGATGGGGGGGCGAGAGATGGGGGGGCGAGAGATGGGGGGGCGAGAGATGGGGGGGCGAGAGATGGGGGGGCGAGAGATGGGGGGGCGAGAGAAGGGGGGGCGAGAGAAGGGGGGGGCGAGAGAAGGGGGGGCGAGAGAAGGGGGGGCGAGAGATGGGGGGGCGAGAGATGGGGGGGCGAGAGATGGGGGGGCGAGAGATGGGGGGGCGAGAGATGGGGGGGCGAGAGATGGGGGGGCGAGAGATGGGGGGGCGAGAGAAGGGGAGAAGGGGGGGCGAGAGAAGGGGGGGGCGAGAGAAGGGGGGGGCGAGAGAAGGGGGGGCGAGAGAAGGGGGGGCGCGAGAAGGGGGGGGCGAGAGAAGGGGGGGCGAGAGAAGGGGGGGCGAGAGAAGGGGGGGCGAGAGAAGGGGGGGCGAGAGAAGGGGGGGCGAGAGAAGGGGGGGCGAGAGAAGGGGGGGCGAGAGAAGGGGGGGCGAGAGAAGGGGGGGCGAGAGAAGGGGGGGCGAGAGAAGGGGGGGCGAGAGAAGGGGGGGCGAGAGAAGGGGGGGCGAGAGAAGGGGGGGCGAGAGAAGGGGGGGCGAGAGAAGGGGGGGCGAGAGAAGGGGGGGCGAGAGAAGGGGGGGCGAGAGAAGGGGGGGCGAGAGAAGGGGGGGCGAGAGAAGGGGGGCGAGAGAAGGGGGGGCGAGAGAAGGGGGGGCGAGAGAAGGGGGGGCGAGAGAAGGGGGGGCGAGAGAAGGGGGGGCGAGAGAAGGGGGGGCGAGAGAAGGGGGGGCGCGAGAAGGGGGGGCGCGAGAAGGGGGGGCGCGAGAAGGGGGGGCGAGAGAAGGGGGGGCGAGAGAAGGGGGGGCGAGAGAAGGGGGGGCGAGAGAAGGGGGGGCGAGAGAAGGGGGGGCGAGAGAAGGGGGGGCGAGAGAAGGGGGGGCGAGAGAAGGGGGGGCGAGAGAAGGGGGGGCGAGAGAAGGGGGGGCGAGAGAAGGGGGGGCGAGAGAAGGGGGGGGCGAGAGAAGGGGGGGCGAGAGAAGGGGGGGCGAGAGAAGGGGGGGCGAGAGAAGGGGGGGCGAGAGAAGGGGGGGCGAGAGAAGGGGGGGCGAGAGAAGGGGGGGCGAGAGAAGAGGGGGCGAGAGAAGAGGGGGCGAGAGGGGGGGGCGAGAGGGGGGGGCGAGAGGGGGGGGCGAGAGGGGGGGGCGAGAGGGGGGGGCGAGAGGGGGGGGCGAGAGGGGGGGGCGAGAGGGGGGGGCGAGAGGGGGGGGCGAGAGGGGGGGGCGAGAGGGGGGGGCGAGAGGGGGGGGGCGAGAGGGGGGGGCGAGGGCGAGAGGGGGGCGGGGGGGGGGGCGAGGGGGGGCGAGAGGGGGGGGCGAGAGGGGGGGCGAGAGGGGGGGGCGAGAGGGGGGGGCGAGAGGGGGGGGCGAGAGGGGGGGGCGAGAGGGGGGGGGCGAGAGGGGGGGGTGAGAGGGGGGGGTGAGAGGGGGGGGCGGGGGCGAGGGCGGGGGCGAGGGGGGGGGCGGGGGCGAGCGCGAGAGAGGGGGCGGGCGCGAGAGAGGGGGCGGGCGGGAGAGAGGGGGCGGGCGGGAGAGAGGGGGCGGGCGGGAGAGAGGGGGCGGGCGGGAGAGAGGGGGCCGGTGGGAGAGAGGGGGCCGGTGGGAGAGAGGGGGCCGGTGGGAGAGAGGGGGCCGGTGGGAGAGAGGGGGCCGGAGGGAGAGAGGGGGCCGGAGGGAGAGAGGGGGCCGGAGGGAGAGAGGGGGCCGGAGGGAGAGAGGGGGCCGGAGGGAGAGAGAGGGTCGAGGGAGAGAGAGGGTCGAGGGAGAAAGAGGGTCGAGGGAGAAAGAGGGTCGAGGGAGAAAGAGGGCGAACGAGCTTCTTTTTTCAGGATGTAGAAATTTCTGCCTTCAGACAGCAGGCAGCAGAGCGAAAGAGCGAGCTACTTCCAGCTTGAGAGCCCAGTGGCTTCTCCTGGGTTGTCTCTGAAAAAACTCTGAACAGGAACCAATCGCTTTTGGCTGTCAGGCAGAATATGGTCTCTGGCCAATCCATTGGTCACCAGCCAACTGATCGAAACAAACCCCTCCAATCCCCTGGGTACTATAAAGTCTGGGTTCTTCTGCCCAAAATGCAAACCTTTATAACACAGTGTCCTATTTTGACATTTGGGAGTTCCTTACTTCTTCTGCGCAACTTAAAGATATGTCTCCATTAACGATGCATGGACCAAAAATGATAAAGACAAAATAAAAGAAATGGGAACTAAGGGAATCTACAGCAGGAGCCCTTACAGTACTCTACTTGGACCTGAAGGTAGGATTTGTGAATGGGTAAAACAAACATTGCTTTTTTTTTTTAATTTGAAGTGCCCGATTCTTTTTCTTTCCAAATAAGAGACAGTTGGGCTGTTTAACGTCGCCAATCCACCTACCCTGCACATCTTTGGGTTGTGGGTGGTGAGACCCACGCAGACAGGGGGAGAATGTGCAGACTCCACATGGACGGTGACCCGGGGCTGGGATCGAACCCGGGTCCTCGGTGCCGTGAGGCAGCAGTGCTAACCACTGAGCCACCCCAAAACAAACATTGGTGGAATAATATTTCTCAATAAATTAATGTGTTAGATTCTGGTCAAATGGTTGCATAGTCATTGAGAATAGTCTCTGGTCTTATTACCTGTACTTTTTCCTACCTTCTCACGATGGTTTCTGATAACATTATTAGATGAAGGGTCAGAATAAAATTAGATTTATCGAATAAAGTTGAGGTAGTTTTTAATCCATTACATTTATTTGCAATTCCAAACTGAAATGTGATTCAATGTCTCTTGCAACCAAGTTAGTTTTTCTGAGCAGGCCAGAATTTCAACAAAGGTCTTCAGTGTGATTTGTGCTTAGATTTTCCTCAGACAACAAATCTTCCCTTAGTTGTGAAAAGTTAACTGTGGGTAAACCTACACCACATGGGCCACAAAGGTTCAAGAAGGTGGCACACCGACACCTTCTCAAGGGCAATTAGCGATGGGCATTAAATGTTGGCCTAGCAATGCCTACATCCTGTAAAATTATTTTTAAAAGCCGCGATTATCTTTGGATTACCGCAAAGATACAGTTTATGCGATCAGACACAGATATGAAGAATAGAAGCCACCTGGTCTATGCACTGAAAGACTCTTGGCTACATCGAAAGCCATCATATTTGAGAGACTTGGGGGAAAACTGGAAAACTAATTCTTTCCATTTCAGGAATCCCATGAAAAGATTGATAACCTAAAAACACGAAGAAATGACAACTACTGCTGATAATTCGGCTTTTCACTAACGTAGTTCCTCTCGACCCATCTTTTTTTTCTGTATTTGTCCAATTACCATCTCCTTTTGTCATTTAATCTCTTCTGCTTCCCATTTCATCACAGACCTTCATCTTTCTTCTTTCCCCCTCTCCTTCCCACTATATTTGCTGAAAACCTGATACATCTGAAACTTTTTCTAGCTCTGATGGTCATCGACCTAAATCATTAACTCTGTTTCTCTTTCTATAGATGCTGCCTATCTTTGGATTTCTAGCGGTTTCTATTACCTAGCATCTGCAGTATTATGCTTTTGTGTTTAATTCACTGCCACATCTTTTCCAGGAATGCCGGCCTTAGCGAAGTTCCACTCTTCTCTCAGATGAAGGTTTTGTTTGTCTCTCGTATCTTGTTCATCTTCATTGCTTTCTGTTTTAGTTCTTGTGTTTGGTCAGGGATTTAACAAAACTCACTTTCACAACCATATCTCTTTCCTCAACAATCGTCTCAAGCTCAGATTTCGGCCACGTGGATTAGAACTGAAATTCCCCCTTATTGTTGTAGATCCATCCACGATTACAGGTATCTCGAAGACGTTCATCATTACTTGAACTACTGCTCTCATGCATCCTGAGATCCACACTCAATGTCTTGCATCACCACATACTCCCTCTCACATCAGCAGCACTCAAAGCTCTCCTGGTCCACAGTTCCAATTCACCCTTTCCTCATCCAAACTTTAACAAAAGCTTTATTTCTTCCTTTTAAGTATCAAGGATTACAAGCTCCAACAACTCTTGGATATCAGTGCACCTTCAGATCCTCTTCCCCTTCGCTTTCCTGCTACCCATCCTTTCTTCCAATATCATGCCTTCCAATGTTTTCACTATCCCCACGGACCTTTCCCTCTCTGACCCTGAACAACCAACCAATCTGTAACAAAGGCTTCAGCTTCATCCCCTTCTGCTCCCACCTCAATATATTTTGAGCTCAGCACAACACTAACACGTTCCCTCGCCTTCACCTCCATGCCCACTTCTTTAGCCAGTAGTCTTACACCTGCACATCAGAATCTTTCTCATGGCTTCAGATGTCTTGTTTTACCTGGATACCTCTCTTTGGCCTTAACCCTCAATGAATCTTTTAATTGAGAACTGTTGGTGTGTCGATGGCTGGCTCAATTTCTCTGCTCTCTTCACGGACTCTAAACTATCTCCCTCAGAACTTTCAGCATTCCATTCACTCATGACCAATCCGAACAATGCCATTAAACCTAATAATAATAATCGCTTATTGTCACAAGTAGGCTTCAATGAAGTTACTGTGAAAACCCCCTAGTTGCTACATTCCGGCGCCAACCTCTACCTCACAGAGACTGAAAGCCAACTCTCTGACACCTCTTCCTACCTTTCCTGGGACCATGACCCCAGCACTGAACATCATGCCATTGTTTTCGGGACTGTTACCGATCTCATCTCTGCAGATGTTCTCTCCATGGCTGTCAACCATCGACCCTCAGTGCTGCACAGTTTGCTTCTAGTTCCTTCTCAAGATTCACAGACCGGGCTGCTCTGTTAGACCAATTGTTTCAAACTGCTCTTGCCCCAAGGAACTGATTTCTTCCAGATGATTCTATTTTTAAAATTTTCTTGGTCCAGTTTCTTCCCACCTAGTTTCACAACTTTTCTGATGGCCCCTGCCATTTTAGCGGTTTCCAGTTTCCCAGTCCCAACTGTCGCCCTTTCTCCACCAATGTCAAATCCCACTAAAACTCTATTCCCTATCAGGTCAATGTGAGGAATCTACATTTTTTCCTTAGACAGGAACTGAATCTGTTCCCATCCATGACCATCCTCTTCCCCCAGGCTGATTCCCAAATCTAACAACTTTCTGCTTTGAGTCCACTTACTGT
Source organism: Scyliorhinus torazame (assembly GCF_047496885.1). Classification (NCBI taxonomy): domain Eukaryota; kingdom Metazoa; phylum Chordata; class Chondrichthyes; order Carcharhiniformes; family Scyliorhinidae; genus Scyliorhinus; species Scyliorhinus torazame. The sequence goes on along the minus strand of NC_092722.1, from coordinate 19,159,797 downwards.
CTCCAAATGAAAGTTGTTATGGGAGCCATATGGATCCTAGCTGTGCCTGCCTTTTGTGGGATAAATGGAACATTCTTTGTCCAGGTCCTGTTCATATTGTCTCCTTCAACTCATTTTCAGTACATTGGTACCATTTCTGGCTCTCAACCAAATTGGAAAATTTCATCAACTTTGCTTCAAAGTTCCGCTCTTTCCTTATTTTTACATGGTGCATCTCCAGGTCATCCCTTCCCTTCCTTGACTACTGTCTTCATTTCTGGGGGTAGGCTATTGGTCACTATCTTATGTAAGCTCATGGACTCCCACAGATACCTGAACTACACTTCCTCCCACCCCACTTCCTGCAAAGTCCCAACTTCATTCTCGGAGTGCTTCTGCCTCATCTGTTTTATTGATGCCATCTTTCAAGAACAACAAAGAACAAAGAAATGTACAGCACAGGAACAGGCCCTTCGGCCCTCCAAGCCCCTGCCGACCATGCTGCACGACTAAACTACAATCTTCTACACTTCCTGGGTCCGTATCCCTCTATTCGCATCCTATTCATGTATTTGTCAAGATGCCCCTTAAATGTCACTATCGTCCCTGCTTCCACCACCTCCTCCGGTAGCGAGTTCCAGGCACCCACTACTCTGTGTAAAAGACTTGCCTCGTACATCTACTCTAAACCTTGCCCCTCTCACCTTAAACCTATGCCCCCCATGTAATTGACCCCTCTACCCTGGGGAAAAGCCTCTGACTATCCACTCTGTCTATGCCCCTCATAATTTTGTAGACCTCTATCAGGTCGCCCCTCAACCTCCGTCGTTCCAGTGAGAACAAACCGAGTTTATTCAACCGCTCCTCATAGCTAATGCCCTCCATACCAGGCAACATTCTGGTAAATCTCTTCTGCACCCTCTCTAAAGCCTCCACATCCTTCTGGTAGTGTGGTGACCAGAATTGAACACTGTACTCCAAATGTGGCCTAACTAAGATTCTATACAGCTGCAACATGACCTGCCAATTCTTATACTCAATGCCCCGGCCAATGAAGGCAAGCATGTCGTATGCCTTCTTGACCACCTTTTCCACCTGTGTTGCCCCTTTCAGTGACCTGTGGACCTGTACACCTAGATCTCTCTGACTTACAATACTCTTGAGGGTTCTACCATTCACTGTATATTCCCTACCTGCATTAGACCTTCCAAAATGCATTACCTCACATTTGTCCGGATTGAACTCCATCTGCCATCTCTCCGCCCAAGTCTCCAAACAATCTAAATCCTGCTGTATCCTCTGACAGTCCTCATCGCTATCCTCAATTCCACTAACCTTTGTGTCGTCTGCAAACTTACTAATCAGACCAGTTACATTTTCCTCCAAATCATTTGTATATACTACAAACAGCAAAGGTCCCAGCACTGATCCCTGCGGACCACCACTGGTCACAGCCCTCCAATTAGAAAAGCATCCTTCCATTGCTACTCTCTGCCTTCTATGACCTAGCCAGTTCTGTATCCACCTTGCCAGCTCACCCCTGATCCCGTATGACTTCACCTTTTGTACTAGTCTACCATGAGGGACCTTGTCAAAGGCCTTACTGAAGTCCATATAGACAACATCCACTGCCCTACCTGCATCAATCATCTTTGTGACCTCCTTGAAAAACTCTATCAAGTTAGTGAGACACGACCTCCCCTTCACAAAACCATGCTACCTCTCACTAATATGTCCATTTGCTTCCAAATGGGAGTAGATCCTGTCTCGAAGAATTCTCTCCAGTAATTTCCCTACCACTGACGTAAGGCTCACCAGCCTGTAGTTCCCTGGATTATCCTTGCTACCCTTCTTAAACAGAGGAACAACATTGGCTATTCTCCAGTCCTCCGGGACATCAGCTGAAGACAGTGAGGATCCAAAGATTTCTGTCAAGACCTCAGCAATTTCCTCTCCAGCCTCCTTCAGTATTCTGGGGTAGATCCCATCAGGCCCTGGGGACTTATCTACCTTAAGATTGTTTAAGACGCCCAACACCTCATCTTTTTGGATCTCAATGTGACCCAGGCTATCTACACACCCTTCTCCAGACTCACCATCTACCAATTCCTTCTCTTTGGTGAATACTGATGCAAAGTATTCATTTAGTACCTCGCCTATTTCCTCTGGCTCCACACATAGATTCCCTTGCCTATCCTTCAGTGGGCCAACCCGTTCCCTCTTGCTTTTTATGTACGTGTAAAAAGCCTTGAGATTTTCCTTAACCCTATTTGCCAATGAGTTTTCGTGAGCCCTTCTAGCCCTCCTGACTCCTTGCTTAAGTTCCTTACTACTTTCGTTATATTCCACACAGGCTTCGTCTGTTCACAGCCTTTTAGCCCTGACAAATGCCTCCTTTTTCTTTTTGACAAGGCCTACAATATCTCTCGTTATCCAAGGTTCCCGAAAATTGCCGTTTTTATCCTTCTTCCTCACAGGAACATGCCGGTCCTGAATTCCTTTCAACTGACACTTGAAAGCTTCCCACATGTCAGATGTTGATTTGCCCTCAAACATCCGCCCCCAATCTAGGTTCTTCAGTTCCTGCCTAATATTGTTATAATCTGCCTAATATTGTTATACCAGTATTTCCAATATGTCTTACATTTTTCAAAACTGAGAATTCCCTATCACCATGGTTGATCCGGCCCTTGGCTTTATCCATTCCAGATCCCACGTTCTGCTCCCATCACTTCCCCTTCTTCTAAGAACCAGGATGTGGAGATGCCGGCGTTGGACTGGGGTGAGCACAGTACGAAGTCTTACAACACCAGGTTAAAGTCCAACAGGTTTGTTTCGATGTCACTAGCTTTCGGAGCGCTGCTCCTTCCTCAGGTGAATGAAGAGGTCCATGATGCAGACCTCTTCATTCACCGGAGGAAGGAGCAGCTCTCCGAAAGCTAGTGACATCGAAACAAACCTGTTGGACTCTAAGAACCAGGACAGCCAACCCCCAGTCTTCACAATCACCCTCTGCTGTTTCTGCCACCTCCAAAGTGATGCCACCATCAAACACATTTTACTCTCCCGTCCCACGAGTATTCCAAAGAGAGTGCTCCCTCTGTGACATTGTTGGCCATTCCTCAATCACTGGTCCCCTTCCAATAAAAGTGCATGAGACGAAATACCTGCCCTTTTACCTCCCCCTTTACTATAGCCTAAGGTTCCAAGCATTCCTTTGGAAGTAAAACAGTGACTTATTTGTGCTCATTTTAATATAGTGCACTCTATTCACTGCTCATGATGTGGACGCTTCTATGTTGGGATGAACAAATACAGAATGGGTGACCACTTTGGAACACCTCCATTGATCAAGGATGACCCCTAGCTTCTAATTGCCTGTCATTTTAATTTTGCATTCCACGTCCACTTCAACCTCTGTATCTTTGACTTCATACACTATAATGAAGCTTAGCCCAAGGAACAATGTCTCACCTTTCAACTGGACACTCTACAGCCTCCAGGACTCAACACTGAATTCAAGAATTTACTCCTGCCCCCATTTTTTTTATACAGCAACTGTTCGTGATAATTCTACTTTTCCCATTTATGCCTCCTCCAAACTTCATCTTTGGTTTCTTTACTGGTCCCATTACCATCTCCTTTTGCCTTGAACTATTAAGCCTTTAGTCATTTAATATTTCCTCCACATGAAAATTTCTTGGCAAGTAGAATTAAGATGAATCCCAAAGCTTTTTATTTATATGTAAAAAGCAAGAGGGTGGCCAGGGAAAGGAATGGGCCACTTAAGGACAGAGGGGGGAATCCATGTGTTGAGCCAGAGGAAATGGGCAAGGTACTAAATGAGTACTTTGCATCAGTGTTCACCAAAGAAAGGGGCTTTGTGGAAGATGATTCTTGGGTAGGGTGTGTGGATAGTCTGGACCATGTTAACATCAAAAAGGAGGGAGTATTGGGTCTTTTAAAAGATAATAAGGTAGATAATCTCTGTCTTTCTAATGAAAACAGTCTGAGTCTATTCCGCCTCTCCACATAGCTAACTCCCTCCATACCATGCAACATCCTGATAAACCTCCTCTACACCCTCTCCAAAGCCTCCACATCCTTCTAGTAATGTGGCAACCAGAACTGTATGTAATATTCCAAGTGCGGCCTTACCAAGGTTCTATACAACTGGAACATGACTTGCCAGTTTTTATACTCAATGCCCCGTCCAATGGAGGCAAGCATTCTGTATGCTTTCTTGACTACCTTCAAAGATCTGTGGACCTGTACTTTCTATATTCCCAAGAGTTTTGCAATTTATGATATATTTCTCCTCTATGTTAGACCTGGGCCGATGGGATTTACCCCAGAATACTGAGGGAAGCAAGGGAGGAAATTGATGGGGCTGTGACTGACATCTTTGTATCCTCATTGGCTCCAGGTGATATTCCAGAGGAGTGGAGAATAACTAATGTGGTACCGCTGTTTAAGAAAGGTAGCAGGGATAATTATGGAAACTAAAGGCTGGTGAGCCTCACGTCAGTACTATGTAAATTATTGGAGAGATTACCATTTGGAAACAAATGGACTCATTAGCGATAGACAGCATGGCTTTGTGAATGGGAGGTCGTGCCTCACTAACTTGATCTGAGTTTTTTGAGGAGGTGACAAAGATGATTGATGAGGGGAGGGTGGTGGATGTTGTTTACATGGACTTCAGTAAAGCCTTTGACAAGATGCTTCATGGTACAAAATGTGAAGTCACATGGGATCAGAGGTGAGGTGGTAAGATGGATACAGAACTGGCTTGGTCACAGAAGGCAAAGGGTAGCTGTAGAAGGGTGTTTTTCTGAATGGAAGGTTGTGACTAGTGGTGTTCCACAAGGATCTGTGCTGGGGCCTCTGTTGTTTGTAGTATACTTAAACGATTTGGAGGAAAATGTAGCTGGTCTGATTAGTAAGTTCGCGGATGAGATCAAGGTTGGTGGAGTAGCAGATAGTGTTGAGGATTGTCAGAGGGTACAGCAGGCCATAGATAAGTTGGAGACATGGGCAGAGAAATGGCAAATGGAGTTTAATCCAGACAAATGGAAGGTCTAACATAGAGGGGAAATATATCATAAATTGAAAAATCTTAGGAATATAGAAAGTCAGAGAGATCTGGGTGTGCAGGTCCACAGATCTTTGAAGGTAGACAAGGTAGTCAAGAAAGCATACGGAATGCTTGTTTTCATTGGACGGGGCATTGAGTATAAAAACTGGCAAGTCATGTTCCAGTTGGTAACCTTGGTAAGGCCGCACTTATAATATTACGTACAATTCTGGTTGCCACATTACCAGAAAGATGTGGAGGCTTGAGGGGGTGTAGAGGAGGTTTACCAGGATGTTGCATGATCTGGAGGGGGTTAGCTATGTGGAGAAGCGGAATAGACTCGGACTGTTTTCATTAGAAAGACGGAGATTGAGGGGTGACCTGATAGAGATCGACAAGATTATGAGGGGCATAGATAGAGTGGCTGGGCAGGCATGCTTTCCCATGGTGGAGGTGTCAGTCAACAGGGGGCATAGATTTAAGGTCCGTGGGGCAAAGTTTAGAGGAGATGTGCGAGGCAGGTTTTTAAAAAAATTTTTTTTACAGAGGGTGGTGAGTGTCTGGAACGCGTTGCTAGGGGAGGTTGTGGAAGCAGATACATTAACGGCATTCAAAAGGCATCTTGACAAACACATGGATAGAGTGGGTATAGAGGGGTACGGCACATGGAAGTGCTGAGGGTTTTGGCAAAGGTTGGTATCACGACTGGTACAGGCTTGCAGGGCTGAAGGGCCTGTTCCTGTGCTGTATTGTTCTTTGTACCTTCTACCCTATCAAAGACCTTCCATTTTGTTCTTTCCTTCTCCCTCTCTCTGTACTTTTTACATCCTGTTATATTTCTAACCTTTTCCACTTCTGACAAATGGTTACTGATCTGAAATGTTAATTCTCTTTCTCTCACCAAATGCTCCCTAACCTGCTAAATATTTCCAGCATTATCGTTTTTATTTCATATTTTCAATCCACAGTATTTTGTTTTTGACAGAATAATCAAACTTATAGTAGGACAAAAGGCCATAGATTCAAATCAGAAAAAGGCAAATTTAGGATTGATATTAGGACGTTTGCCATTTCAGAAAGCATAATTAAAAATAATGGACTCACAGATACAGCCGTAGAAGAGGAAACCATGGAATGATCTAAAGACCAATTGGATTTAGAATGGAAGCCCTTTTAAATCATTCTAGAAAGACAAAATTTAATAGGCCAAAAGGTCTTCATCATCAATTATGTTCTAAATAGCTGATCTACCTGTGTCCATTTCATTTATTGATAAAACTTTATTTTAAAGGCGTCAGCCTTGGCTCATTTGGTAGCATGTTCATCTCTGAATCACGAGGTTGTGGGTTCAAGTACCTCTCCAGAGACTTTGCATAAATTATCCAAGCTGACAGTGTAGTATTGAAATTGTATTGTCCTGTATGATGCTCTGTCTGCCGCTCTCTCAGGTAAACATAAAAGATCACATGATACTGTTTGAAGACAAATTCAGGGTCATTTCCAGTATTTAGCCCTTAATCAACATAATTAAAACAGAATATTTGGTCATTTATTGTTTATTGTGGGCTGTGTGCAATTTGACTGCTGCCTTGTCCTACATTACAACAGTAACAGCACTTCCTTGGTTTAAAGTGCTACAGGACATTCCAAGGTCGTGAAAGATGCTATACTGTAAGTTGATTATTTCTTCCTTAAATCACAAACTTTCCTGCTCACAGACTCGCCTCTTTCTCAAACACCAACTGCCTGAAACACAAAACAAATCTTAGATTTGGCAATCTTACAAGTGCAAATTGAAAACGATGAAGAGGAAGTTCACAGCATCATCGTGGAAAGAAAGCAAAACTGTTTATTGCCTGTGACAGTTGAAGCCTCCTGCAGGTAGCCCCTTTAGTGATTTCACCTTTGATGGGAACCCACCTTCATGGAAAAAAAATCATTTGTAAACGTATTTCTCATTGTTGGGGAAGCTAGGAGGCAAAGTTTGCTGTTGTGCCAGTTTTACTATGTTGATGTCATTCTGAAATGAGGTGGTGTTTTGACACAATTTGTGTCATTGCACGCAAGTGTTTGCAAACAAATGATGAAAAAAGGCTTCTCGGATACTTTTGCATCTTTAAAAAGACTGAAAGCAGTCTGCAACAATTTGCTAGCTCCCATTACACAAGGTAAGGAACCCCATTTTCATGGAAAAGGAACAGGGAAACAGGGAAACTCATGTACTATAATGTAAGATAGCGAATCACTGGGCTTCTTCCACCGCCTGCCTGCCTTTCTAAGAATATACAAAATACATTCTAATAGGATTTGCCTACACCCTACTTTAAAAAGCAATAATTGTTCCTCAGTATCTTGTTCAATTTAAGACATTTTTGCAAACATGATAGAACTTGCTATATTTCTGGCATACATCTGCACAAAATCCATAATATCCACAATGGCACTGTATGGCTGGTTATACAATCTGGATATGAAAGACTATATTTTAAATTCGCAGGGCACACCTTCAATTAAATAAGATTATTGAGGGGAAATTTGGGGTTCAGTGCACTGAAGATTTTAAGCTATAATTTGTAAACGAAAGATTAAATATCTGAAATTATCAACTGAAGTTCGTACTGAGATATTACAGCTTATTCAGAATGATAATGAGCGAAAGACAATTTTGCAATCGAATAAAAGCTAAAATTATGCATAAAATCTCGAATGGTTTGAAATTGAGCACAATACGATGCCGGCAAGGAAATAAAACACTTTTGTTCTGCCGCCATCAGGCCATCAAATATATATGTGGCATTATAAATACATGTCACCCCATGTCGGAGGAAATAATTTATATATAGAGTAACTCACAATATTGAGCGTTGTGAAGTAGCCTGAGCAGTTATAGAAAATCACAAGGGAAAATATATTATTAAAAAACATGTAAGAGATCGAGCCAACTTTCAAAGTTTAAAATACCACAGGCTGTTTCAATGTTGCGCACGCAAAAAAAAAACATTAAACGAAGTGGATTATTTCACCCCGGATCTACCGATATTTCGTGCAGAAACCGCCAAAATCCCCTTTTCTCACCTGGCTTTAGGAGAGTTGCTGCGGTCGCCTTGCGAATACAGATTGAAGACAACGTCTGACTCCCTGCTGGTCACAGGCGGAGTGTGTGTTGCCCGGAGTTCAATTCAGCAACATTGTCCGATTGCAAACGATTCGGGGAACTCAGAGCAGGCGTCTCCCCCGGTTCAGCAACGGGAGAGTGCATTTGAGATGGGTCAGTGTTACCTGGGCTGGAGAAAGAGAGGGTCGAGACTGACAGCTCCGCCTGGCTGGGGGCCAGAGGGAGAGTCTCTGGCTGTTTTTGTATATACTGTATATAAAGGCTGATTCATTCAGAGACAAGAGAGAGAGTGGGAGAGTCCCGTCTGCCAAAGGCACAGCCGCCACTATGGCTTCTACAGGCGGGAAGAAAATACAATTAACAGGGGGAGAGAAACGGCTCAGTAAAGAACAAAGAAATGGCAAAATACACTTTTAATAATGACTCTGAAAAACAGATTAAATCCAAAAACAAAATCATGTGGGGGAAAAAAAAAATTAGACCCAAAAAGGAACTTGCAAAACCAAATCGGGTGGCACTTTATAATGTGAAATATCAATCCTTCGAAACTCTTGGCTGATCTTTTAAAGTCTCAAGGGAAGTTTGCAAAATAGAAGGAAACAAGCAATATTTGCATTTACAAAGCACCATTATTACAGCGTCTAAAATGTCTGTATGTGTTTCACAAAGTGAGTTTATTTTCAAGTGTAGTCAGTGATTGTTCTAATATAGACATGGGGGCGGGCAACTATAATGTCAGCAACACAAAGCGGAAATCAGACAAATAACCAATTAATCTATTTAATTTCAGTGCTGATGGGAACGAATGTTGGCCAGGGCAATCCTTCCTCTTCTTCCGATAGTGCAAACAGATCTTTAATTTCCATCAAAACAGGCAAAGAGGACCCAGTTTAATAATGGTTTATTTGAAGGATTGGTTTAGCATTCGCTCGTTATAGATACACTCTGAGTAGCAACTAAGTAAAACAATCATACAGACCTGGGAACACTGTTACACATGTTACTCTATTAAGACAGTAACACAAAACTGCAGAAAAATGTAGGAAAACAATTGTAATATAAACATCAGGACGCGCATAGTGCCTAGATTGAATAAAAATATATCTTAACTGTCTTTATAATGGAACGAGTTGATCTTCCCGTCACAATTTTGTTTTCAAATTGGCTGCTAATTTTTACCTGGACGTCTATCTCAGCACAGACAGCCCTCTTCATTCCTCGTGGGTGACAGTTCTGTAATCCTCGTCTCCTGCTCAGAGAAGCCCGCTGTCCTCTAATATTTTCTTTTGTTGTGTGGGCAACGCTTCCTTTATTGCCCAACCACAGTTGTCCTGAGAAAATGAACAACTGCAGTCCTTTCTTGCAATGGAATTGTGGATGGACTATATTTCATAGTCTGGGGATTTAGACTTTTCTTTAAAGAAGTGAAAATGTCATGTTGTGCAGTAACATTATTGTGATTTGCATGACTCAGGTAAAACAAATCAGACTGAACAAATATTAAGGACACACGGTTGTGCAAATATTGAGGAGAATTTGTTGCAAAGCGACAGTTGGCTATGAAGCCATGACATAATCTCAAATCAGACCACTTTAAATAGCACGTTTGGGCAGTCACCAGGAACAAAGTAACGGGTTCTAAGATTATATTCGATCGATTTGCCCTGGCAGTTCCCCCTCATACTTTACTCTGCCAGGGGTCTCACTCCAAATGCGAAATCCCTTTCAGGAATCCGTTGCTTCCTCACCCCGGCCAACAGTTAGAAACTACAGTTCCCAGAAGGCAGCGGTATCAGCTTCCGTTACCCCCCCCCTCCCCGCTGCCATTGGTGGAAATGGCTGTCAATCAGAGTACAAAGCCTGACTCTTCCGGCGGGCTCGCTGTGTTCAAATGGCGGTTAAACGGTTTTCGGAAACCCGAACGGGTACAGAGCCGGAGAGCGTGGTTTAGAGGCGGTCCAGTCCAGTCAAACCCGGGACAGGGCCAGTGGCCGGAGTGGGCAGGCTGAGGGATAGCGCCAGGGGTCCGGTGCGGACAGGCCGAGGGACAGGGCCGGGGGTCCGGTGCGGACAGGCCCGGGGGGGATAGGCCGAGGGACAGGGCCGGGGGGGATAGGCCGAGGGACAGGGCCGGGGGGGATAGGCCGAGGGACAGGGCCGGGGGTCCGGTGCGGATAGGCCGGGGGACAGGGCCGGGGTCCGGTGCGGACAGGGCCGGGGGGCCGGTGCGGACAGGCCGAGGGACAGGGCCGGGGGGGATAGGCCGAGGGACAGGGCCGGGGGTCCGGTGCGGACAGGGCCGGGGGGCCGGTGCGGACAGGCCGAGGGACAGGGCCGGGGGTCCGGTGCGGACAGGCCGAGGGATAGGGCCGGGGTCCGGTGCGGACAGGCCGAGGGACAGGGCTGGGGGACCGGAGCGGGCAGGCCGAGGTTCAGGGCCGGGGGCCCGGAGCGGGCAGGCTGAGTGCCGGGGGACGGGGCCGGAGCGGTCAGGTCGAGTGCCGGGGGGCAGGCCGAGGCAGTTGCGATGAATTTCTCGGAACTTTTCAAACAGTCGAATCAGCTGTGCAGACTGTCACCTGACGGAAGGTATTCGGTAAGTGAAGGTATCGCCGACAGGTCCGAGACCGGCTGTGGACACTCTGCTTCTCCATTAATAAACATTCCGAGGTGGACATGTTCAGATCCAGTGTAATGGCTCGGGTGTGACATTCTCAGTTTCCACTACAAAGCCTCCATTGCAGATTTTACTTCTGTCCAATACTGTCAAAAACAGGCGCATTGGTTATTCATATCTTAGTTTGTGAGACCTTATCGTGATGGCATCTTTTGCGTTGAGCGAGCTTCCATACTGAGAAGCTGAGGAAAGTGCATGTCCACAGATCCCTGTACGTGGCCAGACAGCTGGTGGTTAGGAAAGTATACAGGATTTGCCTTTTATTAGTAGCCGGTGCTGGAACTGCATAAAACACTAGTTAGGGCACAACCTGACTGAATATTGTGTGTAGTTCTGCTCACCACGCACCAGAGGAGATGTATGAGGATGTTGTTTGAGAATTTTTGTTATGAGGAAAGATTAGATAGACTAGGGTTGTTTTCTTTGCAACAGTGGAGGCTGATGGTGCAGCAATTCGAGGGGCCTAGGTAGATAAAATGGCCCTATTCCATTTGGTTGAGGGGTTCATAATGGGGGGGGGGGGGGCATAGATTCAGGGTAAGGGGTAGAAGTGGGGATTTTCTTTCCGTGTAGAGGGTGGTAGGGAATTCCCTCCCCCCCAGGAATCTGGGACTTACTGCCTGAAAGTACTGCCAGAAACCTTCATAACGTTCAAGAGGTACTTGGGTATGCATTTGGAGGGCCATAACCTACAAAGCTGAGGTGGAAAGTGGGATTAGGCTGGATGGCTGTTTGGCGGTCAGCAGGATCACTATGGTCTGAATGGCCTCCTGTGCTAAATCTCTGATTCTTTGAAAGACATTTATTATCTGCGAAGTGTTAATGTTGTACCACTTTTCAAGAAATGGGAGGGTTGAGCCAGGAAATTACAGACCAGCCAACCAAACATTAGAAGGAGTTTATTGGAAATCATTATAAGGAACAGGAACTTTTATTTAGAAAGGAATGGGTTTAGTCAATAAGAGCCAGCATGGAGTTGTTAAGTCAAATTGTGTCTAACAAACTTGTTTAAATTCTTAGAATTAACAGATTATTTTGACAAGGGGCCACATAGGTTTATCAAGAGGTTGGCCGCTACGTCCAGTGACGAGGATGTGCTGAGCAGTCGCACATCAGGTGGCTCTCCTCCAGAATATAGTACATAGGCACATTTGGCCAAATGTAGCCCAAAAATTTGGACGACTTCAACCGCTAAACAGAAAAGACAGAGAAGAAGAGCAATATATCAGCAAGCAGTAGCTAAGAGGCCGCAGGAACCCCGCACCTGGGAAGGATGGAAGACATTCCTAACCAAGGAATTGACCGCGATGAAGGAAGAGATCAAAGTGGAGATCCTGGTGGTGAATGCGCTGGTTGCCATACAGATGCCGCTCAATGGGATGGGGAAGACGCTGGAGGCTCAGGGAAGAACAATCCAGTAGCTCCAAAAGGCATTGACTGGCCAGAGTGACAGGATTGTCACTCTGGAAGCAGAGATAAAAAGATTGGTGGTGACCCAAGGGAACCTGAAGGGGAATGTTGAGGACCAGGAGAACCGGTCTCGGTGACAGAATATTTGAATAGTAGGCCTGCCAACAGGAAAAATCAAGGGCAGACACCTGAATGACTACGTGGCCCAGTAGACAGCTAACTGCAAACCTCAGACGGCTGCTGAATGTGATACTGACTCCTTCCGAGGAGAGAACACCAGAAGGTGATAGTCTCCCTGGTTGCAGAAAAGGCCTTCGACAGAGTTGAGTGGAAGTACCTTATTGAGGTACTGGAGCAGTTTGGCCTAGGGACAGGGTTCATGAGGGTTAAACTCCTGTACAATGCCCTCAAGATGAGCGTTGGGGCCAATACCACGAGCTCTGAATAGCTCCGATTGCACAGGGGCACCAGGCAGGGATGCCTGCTGTTCCTGCTCCTGTTTACCCTGGCAATTGAACCCCTTACATTGTAAAGGAGAAGAAGCATGGGAGGCCTGGCCCTCCTGAACTTGCAATACTACCACTGGACAGCCACAGCCGAGAGACTGGGAGGGGATGGGTGAAGGAACCAAACATGGAATGGGTGAGGGTGGAAGAGTCCTTCTGCACCGGCATGACCCTCCAAGCCCTTGCCATGATGGTGCTCCTATCCCCGCCGGCAAGACACTCAAACCAGTAGTAGCAACACTGATAACCTGGAACCAGATGAGATAGCACTTTGGTCCACTAGGTGTCCACTATGACCCCCATCTACGGCAATTGGGTGCAACAGTAATACAGTAGTTAGTACTGTTGCTTCACAGCTCCAGGGTCCCAGGTTCTATTCCTGGCTTGGGTCACTGTCTGTGTGGAGTTTTCACCTTCTCCTCTTGTCTGCGTGGGTTTCCTCCAGGTGTTCCGGTTTCCTCCCACATTCCAGAGATGTGCAAGTTCGGTGGATAGGCCATGCTAAATTGCCCTTAAGTGTTGGAGCTGATGGAGAGACTGGAATTACCGAACGGACAGGAACTCTGATGTTTACAAATCCAACACTTCACAGTAACTTCATTTGAAGCCTACTTGTGACAAGCGATTTTCATTTCATTAAGTAAACCATTCGAGGGTCAGAAGATAGCTTCCACAAAGCATGGAGGCCATTCAGCTGCCTGTCCAAACCTGTTCGAAGCTAACAACGGATAGAACCGGTGGGGTGTTGGGGATGTGCACAGGAACCACCAGGTAGGAATGGGGTGGGGGCAACAGGTGGAGAGACCTAAGGAGATGCCAACACAGGGACTAGAGGGTAGAGGGCCCCTCACAAAGCAATTAGAATAAAACAAACCATCTACAGTGAAAGGAAGGCCTAGGATAGGACCTGCAGACAGGAGAAGGCGGGGGGGGGGGGGGGGGGGGGGGGGGGAAGAAGAGAGAGAATAGGGGTGGAGGGACAACGTGTAAATTATAACCATTTCATCCATTTCTTGTGCAATGTAAACTTTAATCAAAATATTTTAAAGAAAAGGTTGGAAGCTGACTCTCAGGGACTCTGCTGTGATACTTGTAGGAGTACTTGATTTTACATAAGTTCTTGTATCATAGAATTTACAGTGCAGAAGGAGACCATTCGGCCCATCGAGTCTGCACCGGCTCTTAGAAAGCACCCCACCCAAGGTCCACACCTCCACCCTATCCCCATAACCCTGTAACCCCACCCAACACTAAGGGCAATTTTGGACACTATGGGCAATTTAGCATGGCCAATCCACCTAACCCGCACATCTTTGGACTGTGGGAGGAAACCGGAGCACCCGGAGGAAACACACGCAGACACGGTGAATGTGCAGACTCCGCACAGATAGTGACCCAAGCCGGGAATCAAACCCGGGACCCTGGAGCTGTGAAGCAATTGTGCTATCCGCAATGCTACCATGCTGCCCTTATTCAGGAAACTCCTCAGATTTTCATTCAATCTCCTTTCTGTTCTTTGCCCTTTTCCAAATTAAATTGATGGTTGCAGTCTCCTTGTTAGATGCCACCACCATTCCACCATTTCCCCACGACACCCTAGCAAATTTTTGCATTTGGTAACTCAATAGCGCATTGCTATATATCAATGAAATCTGTTTGCAAGGAAAGTGCAGTTTTTCATTTGAGATGCTGATAGACTTTTGATAATTAGATTGCGTGGCTGGAATCAACATTATTTGCAGATGGCCATCTGGAAGAAAGTTTGAATCTTTGGAGGTTTATAAATGTTATTTAAAGGGATCATAACTGAGGCATTCAGAAGGAAGGTTATTGTGCCACTGTCTGCAGTCAAGGGTTATGTATAGATCAGTGATACAAAATTATGATGTGCTCCCATAGGATCTCATCTTGAGAGTGGAGGTAATATCTGGGGGCAACAAGACTGAATAACTAGTCCAAGAAATGTGTGAAATATTTTTGGCAGGGGCGGAGAAATAATGTATTTGATATTTTTGTGTATTTGATATTTTTGTGCAGGCTGTGTGTGTCCAATACCGACTGGTAATCCGTGATGTGCACACCTTGCAGGTCCTGCACCTGTACACGTGTTTGGACCAGATTCAATATGTGGAATGGTCTGCAGACTCTCTTTTCATCTTGTGTGCCATGTACAAGCGTGGACTCGTACAGGTAAAGTAGGTCTGTGTGACTATATTTCTTTGGAATGCATTTCATTTCCATTAAATTCTCTTCCAACAGAAATAGTAATCTATGCGGTACAGTTTTGGAAGATGTCTGCTCTAGTATGTTTTTAATTTAACTAAATTGTAGGCTTGCTACTGATAATACTGAAATCTGAAAAGACCATTTAATCCAATTCTGTGTCCTGTGCATGACGCAGTCTGAATATTTCTCATTTCTTTCCGACATGCAACATTTAGTGACTCGTGGAATATGATTGTTCTGGTGGATTAACTTAAACCAGTACTTGGATTTGAGCAATAGATTTAAATTACTTGTTGGATACTGCCCATTTTAGATAACCTGTTTGCGATCAGTTTTGCAGCATGGAAAAGGGCAATTGGTTATCTTGCTGTAAATTAGTGAGTGTTGTTGCAACAAGGGCCCAAATCTTTTGAAGGTTTCTCTTGCTGCTGCTATCTGAAAGATTTAGGATCTAATCTGGAATAATTTTTTTTACCCAATTAATTTTTTCCAATTAAAGGTCAATTTAGCATGGGCCAATCCACATCTTTGGTTTGTGGGGGTGAATCCCCCACAAACACAAGGAGAATGTGCAAACTCCACACGGACAGTGACCCAGAGCCGGGATCGAACCTGGGACCTCAACGCCGTGAGGCAGCAGTACTAACCACTGCACCACCTTGCTGCCCTCGAATCTGAAGTTCTTGAGGGGGGCAGGGGCACTTTCTTAATTTCTGCCCATTGTAATATGGCGTCAGTCTTTGTTCAATGTAGCACCCTCATCTTGAATTAGAAGGTTGTGTTGACCTAGTTCCACTCCAGTAAGACCATAATCTATGCTGATTCAGTGGATGCTGCACTGTTGGATGTAATGTATTTTGGGTAAGATGTTCAACCAAGTAATATGATGTTGGATGGATGTAAAAGATCACACTGAAGAAGAGTAGGGAATTTCTCCACGGTGTCCTGGTCCACATTTATCCTCAAACACGCCACAAAAACACATGATCTAGTCGTCATCTCATCTCATTGCTGTTTTGTGGGACCTTGCTGTATGAAAATTGGCTACCACATTTCCTACACTACAATGATGACTTCATTTGCTGTAAGCACTTGAGGTGTTCTGAGATTGAAGGATACTATATAAATGGAACTTCATACACTTTATTCACCTGATCCAAGTCACTTGAGCCAGTTATTGCTTCAGCCAAGTAATGCTCACCTTGTACAATCAGGATCTTGAATCTCATCAGTGTGCATGTCAGCATGTGATATCTCTTGCATGTTGGCGCTTCTAGGATGGAGCTTTGAAGGACACTTGTGCCTGATGTCTTGGGCAAACGATTCACGTATGGACAGTAAAGGTACCATGGGGCTTGGTGTGTGTTTAGCTCTTTTAAGAGTTTGGATCTATGTGATTATAGATTTGAATTTGATTTATTGTCAGGTGTACGGAGTTACAGTGAAAAGTATTGTTCTGTGTACAGTCCAGACAGATCGTTCCATACATGAAAAACAGTACATACGTAAAGGCACCAGCATCGAGTGAACATAGAGTGTAGTACTACTCAGTAGAGAAGATGTGTGAAGAAATCAGTTCAGTCCATAAGAGTCATTTGGGAGTCTGGTAACAGCAGGGAAGAAGCTGTTTTGGAACCCATTAGTGCGTGTTCTCAAACTTTTGGATCTCTTGCCCGATGGAAGAAGTTGAAGAGAATAACCTGGGTGGGAGGGTCTTTGATGGCTGCTTTTCCAAGGCAGTGGGATGTGTAGACAGTCAATGGATGGGAGGTGGGTTCGTGTGATGGACTGGGCTATGTTCACCACTCTTTGTAGTTTCTTATGGTCTTGGGCCTGGCAGTTATCATACCAGGGTATGATGCGGCCAGATAGGATGCTTACAATGGACATCTGTAAAAATTGGTAAGAGTCAATGTGGATATGCCAAATTTCCTTTAGTTTCCCAAGAAAGTTTAGGCGCTATTGTGCTTTCTTGGTTGACGTGGGTGGACCGGGATAGATTGTTGATGTGTACACCCTGGAATTTGAAGCGGTCAACCATCTCTACCTCTGCATCTTGGATGCAGACAGGTGTGTGGACTTTGCTTCCTGAAGTCAATGACCAACTCTTTAGTTTTGCTGACATTTGAGGGAGAGATTGTTGTCGTTTCATCACGCCACTAAGTTCTCCATCTCCCTCTGAGTCATCGTTGTTCGAGATCCGACCCATTACGGTCGTGTCACCAGCAAACATGCAGATGGAATTGGAGCCAAATTTTGCTGCAGTGGTGTGTGTGCGCGTGCGTGCTTGTTTATTCGGACTGTGGGAGGAAACCGAGTACCTGGAGGAAATGCATACAAACACGGCGAGAATGTGCAAACTCCACACAGACAGTCACCCTAGGCCGGAATTGATTCCGGGTCCCTGGTGCTGTGCGGCAGCCATGCTAACCACTGTGCCACAAATTCTCAACTCCTTTAATGTGTTGTCACCCATTACATCTATGCTCATCTTTTTCAGAACTTCATGGTTGGATCCTTCCCATCAGGTTTCTGCCCCTGTCAGAAATGGCTGTTCAGCCACAAATGACAACCTATGTGGCAGAGATAAACTAGCCCTCCTTGTTAAGCTGTCTTCTCCCTTTGACATGATTGACCATCCTTCTCCAATGCCACCCACTGTTGTACAGCTGGGTGGAAATGCGCTCACCTGGTTCTGTTGGCCTCCTCTTTTTCATCCACCTACTGTGCCTCCATGCAGCCATCCAAATCCACACAGTTAGTTTTTGCAAAGTTAGCAATATCCTGCCCTACATGTCTAACACTCCACCCTCCAGTATCACACTGCCTGTCCATCATCCAGTACTGGCTAAGTTGAAATTTCCTCTAACTAAATATTGGGAGAACTGGAGGCATTGTCTTCACGACTGCATATTCTGTTTCCAAATCACCGAGTCAGTCCCTCTCTTGGCAACTGGCTGAGGCTAAACTAGACTGTTTGCAACCTGGTGTTGTACCTGATCTCGAGACTAAAAGTCCAAACCCACATCTATGCCCTCAAAGACCAACTATTATTACCTTCATAATATTGCCTTGCATTCATTGCTCTTCCCTCCGCTCATCTGCTTGTAAACCTTTGTTACCTGCAGGTTTGAAGATTGCAAGGAACTCTGGGTTGGCCTCCTATCTACCATCCCCCATAAACCTGAAAGCTATAATCATCCGAAATTCTGCTGCCTGTTTCCGAACTTGCACAAAGTCCTATTAATTCCTCACCACTGGGCTTACTGAATTATTGGCTCCTGGTTAAGCAATGCCTTTTCTAAAATAAAAGTTCTATTCTTCTTTTCAGCTTCCTCCATTGCCTTGTATTTTTGTGACCTCCTCCAGCAATACAACTCTTCAAGATACCCACTCTGCTCAAATTCTGAATACGAACAGCCCCAGTTTTAATTGCTGCCAAGCCTTCAACTGTTGAGGCCCTAAACTCTGGAATTTCCTCCCTCAGCCTCTGTTTCTCTCCAAAAGCAAAATACTGTGGATGCTGGAAATTTGAAATAAAAACAGAAAAAGCTGCAAATACTCAGCAGGTCTGGCAATGTCTTTGGAAAAATTAAAAGAATTAACATTTCAGGCCTTGACCGGGTGACTTGAAAGGCGAGTTACCTGAAATGTTAACACTTGTACACTTTGTAAGAGTAGAAAACTAGACTAATTGCTTCAAAATCGAAGTTAAAATCAGCAGCCTATTCGTACTTCTGATGTTCAGATAGTGATAGGACAAGTAAACTTCCAAAATCCTTGACTGCTATCAGGGAGAGTTTTTTGAAAACCATGGAGTGGGCTGTAAAATGTCTAGATGGGCTTGTTAAGGCAGAAATTTGCACTTGTGTCTCTGGCATTTACTAACAAAATATAACGTTGCAGTGATGAGGAAGGTATCATCTGCTTTTGAATTGGCCAGATTCCATTTTGTGTCTCCCTGCTGTCCATCCTCATGATGACCTAGGTAGATAATGCCTAATCTTTGCTTCACTGGCTACAAATGAGCTGAAAATCTAGTCCTGTAGTGTCATGGAAAATCAAGATGTGGAGATGCCGGCGTTGGACTGGGGTGAGCACAGTGCGAAGTCTTACAACACCAGGTTAAAGTCCAACAGGTTTGTTTCGATGTCACTAGCTTTCGGAGTGCTGCTCCTTCCTCAGGTGAATGAAGAGGTCAGTTCCAGAAACACATATATAGACAAATTCAAAGATGCCAAACAATGCTTGAAATGCGAGCATTAGCAGGTGATTAAATCTTTACAGATCCAGAGATGGGGTAACCCCAGGTTAAAGAGGTGTGAATTGTCTCAAGCCAGGACAGTTGGTAGGATTTCGCAGGCCAGATGGTGGGGGATGAATGTAATGCGACATGAATCCCAGGTCCCGGTTGAGGCCGCACTCGTGTGCGGAACTTGGCTATAAGTTTCTGCTCGGTGATTCTGCATTGTTTGCAGCAAACTACCCAGTCTTCAGAACAGTGACCTCGACACCACACAACCCTGTCATGGCAATCTCTGCAAGACGTGCCAGATCATCGACATGGATACCACCATTACACGTGAGAACACCACCCACCAGGTACGCGGTACATACTCGTGCGACTCGGCCAACGTTGTCTATCTCATACGCTGCAGGAAAGGATGTCCCAAAGCATGGTACATTGGCGAGACCATGCAGACGCTGCGACAACGAATGAACGGACATCGCGCAACAATCACCAGGCAGGAATGTTCCCTTCCAGTCGCGGAACACTTCAGCAGTCAAGGGCATTCAGCCTCTGATCTCCGGGTAAGCGTTCTCCAAGGCGGCCTTCAGGACCCGCGACAACGCAGAATCGCCGAGCAGAAACTTATAGCCAAGTTCCGCACACATGAGTGCGGCCTCAACCGGGACCTGGGATTCATGTCGCATTACATTCATCCCCCACCATCTGGCCTGCGAAATCCTACCAACTGTCCTGGCTTGAGACAATTCACACCTCTTTAACCTGGGGTTACCCCATCTCTGGATCTGTAAAGATTTAATCACCTGCTAATGCTCGCATTCCTAGCATTGTTTGGCATCTTTGAATTTGTCTATATATGTGTTTCTGGAACAGACCTCTTCATTCACCTGAGGAAGGAGCAGCGCTCCGAAAGCTAGTGACATCGAAACAAACCTGTTGGACTTTAACCTGGTGTTGTAAGACTTCGTACCATGGAAAATCAAGGTTGCATTCTCAATTATATTTTGTGATGCATCATCTTTTTAAAAAATAAATTTAGAGTACCCAATTCTATTTCCAATAAGGGGCAATTTAGATGGCCAATCCACCTACCCCGCATATCTGTGGGTTGAGGGGGTGAGACCCACGCAGACACTGGGAGAATGTGCAAACTCCACACGGACAGTGACCCAGGGTCGAACCCGAGTCCTCGGTGAGGTGAGGCAGCAGTGCTAACTAATGCGCCACCCTGTGATGCATCATCAATATGCTTTGCCACTGCTTCACTTAAAATCCTAGCTGAAGAAGATATACATCTGTGAAGCCAATGGTAGTTTTAAGATGTTGCAGCTATGGGTACTCAAAATAAAATCAATATATTAACATGCAGTGTGTTCGATTGATTTATTCACACATCCCCTGATCGACATATCGTTAATTTGACAATGTTCTAATGAGCATCGCTACAGTTATGCAGAATTAAAATGTTTTAGAACAGATGTTATGAAAAGGTTTTAAATATAATGTACATTGCATTAAAATGCAAATTTTTTGGGGGAAATTGCAGCTTCATGCAAATCCAAAAAATAGTTAATAATTTCTCAGAAAAATGCAGAATGACCAAATTAAAGTGTTGTTTTATTTATTTATTTGCATTGTGTGTGTCATTTGTCTTTTTCAAAAGTATTAATTGGTCTTTTCATTTCATTTTTCATTTCATTGTCTTTTTCAAAAGTGTTAATCGGTATTTTAAGATAGTTACCTATGCTCCACAATTTCCCAGGTACTCACTACCCTCTACTCTCTCGCCCAAGTGGTCATTTCTGATGTGAGACTTGCCAAAGGCAAAGCGGAATATTCAACTAACTTTGTAAAGACATTGACCTAACCTGGAGCCCTTGTAATTGTTATATCAGTTCTACATCAGATAGTATATTTTGTACACTTGGCATTGCTTTATTTTTTTTGCCATTTTCTTGAAATGGTTGCTGTGTTACTAGTGTTAAATATTGTAAAATACAGTCAGATGCAAATCTTGAGGATTTAAATGTTCTTAAATTACTGATGCAAGATTTTGTTAGCATTTCTATTCCAAAAGTCAAGTCCATCACCAGTCAGTCCTTTGCAGGTTACTAATGTCCTTTTGGAACAACTGCTCTAATGTGGGTTTTACACATTACGTTGCTGATGCACTACAAAATTTGGAACCTTTGCCTAAAAGTGTTTTGTTATACAATGGACATGAAACAAATTGACTGCTCAAGCTGATTCTGAAGCTAACTTTCTCATTCAAAATGCACATTTCAGTCTACATTATGGGTATTAATTACGTTTTTGAAGTTTAGATAATTGACCTATCATCTGCACATGAACTTTATTCTCCATTGAATGCAGACTCTCCTGAAGTCTGTCATCTGCTAGCCAAAGTGAACACCCTTCTAATATAGTAGTCTATTGCAAATCATGACATTGGCATTGTAGGTAAGGGACACTATTACCTTTTCAGTGGTATCCAGCATTGACCTGTCATGATCCAGCTTGTCTTCCAAAATTCTATATGGATTGCGCTGATGGTTGAGTAGCTGCTTGCGCTTGCGTGCTCGCTCTCGCTTTTGAACAGGGAAGGTATGACTATTTGTCAGTGTAGTCTGTGATCATATTTAGATTGTGGCTTTTTTTAAAAACAGGTCTGGTCCTTGGAGCAGCCTGATTGGCACTGCAAGATTGACGAGGGATCAGCTGGGTTAATGGCCTCGCGCTGGAGTCCAGATGGACGGCACATTCTCAATACTACAGAGTTCCATGTAAGTGATAATGCCCCACAGTACGGCATCAACTGTTGCTGTCTGTAGTTTTATGCTGAAATAGGAATTAGACAGTTGTTTGTCACTCCGTCTGCTTCTGTTGCATTATATTATGTTATGAGGGAGTTGAAAGATTTCAGTATGATGATGGAGTTCAGATACCACAATAAATTGATAATGCAGCCTGAACTCTTGGTGTCCTGGATCTTAACATGTGGCTTTTTAAAGTAAATTGCTTTCTCAATGGTGTCATAACCTTTAGAAATAGATATAAAATATAATATGACAGGGTATCCTTGGCAATATATAATTTTAAAATATTCGTTTTCATTTTAATTTTACGAGCAGCAGGAGAATCTGGGGGAAAGTTGCAGCTTTTTTAAAAAAAAGACTTGGCATGCTCAGTAACTGCATTAAAATATAAACAGTGACCATGCTACTCTCGATGGAAACGTTCCTAATTTACCAAATGTATTATTATTATAATGGACATTAAATGGGGTTTCCTTGGCTTGCTGCCAGGTTGTGTATAATAATTGGGGCAAAGAGATGGGTCTTGCCTTTCAGATCACAATTGTCTTGTGGAAAAGTAAAGTGGCCATCAGTCTGTGTAAGTTTCCCCTGCAAGTAATCTTCTCTGTTACAAACAGAAGCTACATAAGCTTAAAATGAACCCAGAGCATTAACATTGTATTTTATTTTGCAAGTTTAACATCAATATTGGCCTAATAAATGGCTTGTTCTACCATTGACTTCTTGTCTGGCTGTGTACTACTAATTCCTGACTCCAGACTTGTGTTATGAACACGTTGATTACTAGAGAAACCTCACGTGTACCAAGTGTTATGGGCCAGGGTTTAGAGAACCCCAAAGTGTATCATGGAATTCACCTGACCAACAACCTTTAATAGATTGTGGTATGGGGAGCACACAGCCCACTCTACAGGTGCGGGACAGCAGAAATGGAAAAGTATTTTTTTAAGCAAAACAATGTTTATTCTATGAATTCAAGTTAACCTTTTTAAAACATAGTGAACACCTTAGCAACCATTAATTCAGATACAACCCCCAAAGAATACAACACTAAGTAATCCTTACTTTCCTTTCAACATCCATAAGACTTTAAAAAAAAAAAAACTTTTAACAGAAGCACATCAGGTTTAAATTCACTGAGAACAATTATAACTCTGAATTCACCAAATGATCAAGAAATAGTCTTTACATGGCAGAGAGAACAACATTACACATTCTGTGGCTGACTGCAGCTCCAACACTGAAATGAAACCCAAAAAAAACACAGACACACCCAAGCTTTTCTCTAAGTGAAACTAAAAGCTGACCAACAGCCAGCTTCACCCACACTCTGACATCACTGCAGTAATAAACACCCATTTCTTAAAGGTACACCCACTACAGTTCTATAAAAAAACACCTATTTCTTAAAGGTACTCACATGACACCTCCCCCAAAGGAAAAAAAAACCATCAACTTCAAGATGGTTTCATTTTTCACCTTTTCACTCTCCTTTAAGAAATGCACACAGTAAATATACTTTTCATTTCAAAAAACAACACGCAAACCGGTATAATAATATAGTCCATTTTTGTTGTTCTTCCTCCAACTGAACCTGCTTCTGTTCATCACATTCGTGATAAAGCATCGGCTATCACGTTTTCTCATCCTGCCACATGTACTATTTTTAAATGAAATGGCTATAACAATAAACTTCAGTGAAACAGCCTTGCATTGTTATTCCGGAATCGCTCCAAAAACGTCAACGGATTATGATCTGTATATATAATGGTGTCAGACGGATTGCTGGTCACACAAATGTGAAAATGCTGCAAAGCCAGCACTAAACGCAAAGTCGTCTCCTCCATCGTTGAATACTTTTTCTGGTGAGAATTCAATTTCTTTGAAATATAACCAATAGGCTGCTCTAGCCCTTCCTTGTCGTCTTGTAGAAGCATCCCACCTACTCCCACCACATCACTCTCATCAACAGCCACTTTGAATGGTTTGGTATAATTTGGGATGGCCAACACAGCAGTGGTTAACACAGCGTTCAGGCCGTCAAATGCCTGTTGACACTCCGCTGGAATTTGTTACACTTCTTTAGCAAATTCGTCAGTGGAGCGACCACACTGCTAAAATTCGGTACAAATTTCTGGTAAAATCCACTCATACCAAGAAATCGCATTATTTTCTGTCTTGTCAAGGGTATCGGAAACTCCAATAACTTTTGTTTTCACATCCTGTGGGACCATTCGACCCTGTCCGATTGTACGACCAAGGAAAGTGACTTGGGACTTTGCAAATTCACTTTTGACTAGGTATATCGCCAAACCCGCCTCCTGAAGTCGATCGAATAACTCCACCAGATGTTTCAAATGTTCTGTCCATGTCTGGCTGAAAATGACCAGATTGTCTATGTACACCGCACAATTGGGTAATCCTGAAACAACTTTGTTAGTTAACCGTTGAAAT